>NW_020174050.1:3859352-3860113 GCF_003031525.2 Neophocaena asiaeorientalis asiaeorientalis | reverse complement strand
AATTGAAACTGTGATAAAAAATCTTCCAACAAACAAAAGTCCAGGACCAGATGGCTTCAGAGGTGAATTCTATCAAACACTTAGAGAAGAGCTAACACCCATCCTCTCTCAAACTCTTCCAAAAAATTGCTGAGGAAGGAACACTCCCAAACTCATTCTATGAGGCCACCATCACCCTGATACCAAAACCAGACAAAGATACTACAAAAAAAGAAAATTACAGACCAATATCACTGATGAATACAGAGGCAAAAATCCTCAACAAAATACTAGCAATCAGAATCCAACAGCACATTAAAAGGATCATACACCATGATCAAGTGGAATTTATCCCAGGAATGCAAGGATTCTTTAATATATGCAAATCAATTAACGTGATACACCATATTAACAAATTGAAGAATAAAAACCATATGATCATCTCAATAGATGCAGAAAAAGCTTTTGACAAAATTCAGCACCCATTTATGATAAAAACTCTCCAGAAAGTGGGCACAGAGGGAACCTACCTCAACATCATAAAGGCCATATACGACAAACCCACGGCAAACATCCTTCTCAATGGTGAAAAAGTGAAGCATTTCCTCTAAGATCAGGAACAAGAAAAGGATGTCCACTCTCACCACTATTATTCAACACAGTTTTGGAAGTCCTAGCCATGGCAATCAGAGAGGAAAAAGAAATAAAAGGAATACAAATCAGAAAAGAAGAAGTAAAACTGTCACTGTTTGCAGATGAAATGATACTATACATAGAGAATC
>NW_020174050.1:3840793-3859185 GCF_003031525.2 Neophocaena asiaeorientalis asiaeorientalis | reverse complement strand
AAAAAGAATAAAATACCTAGTAGTAAACCTACCTAAAGAGACAAAAGACGTGTATGCAGAAAACTATAAGACACTGATGAAAGAAATTAAAGATGATACCAACAGATGGAGAGATACAACATGTCCTTGGATTGCAAGAATCAATATGGTGAAAATGACTATACTACCATTGTTGGTGGGAATGTAAATTGATACAGCCACTATGGAGAACAGTTATGGGGGTCCTTAAAAAACTAAAAATAGAATTAACATATGATCCAGCAATCCCACTACTGGACATATACCTAGAAAAAACCATAATTCAAGAAGACACATGCACCCCAATGTTCATTGCAACACTATTTACAATGGCCAGGTCATGGAAGCAACCTAAATGCCCATCGACAGACGAATGGATAAAGAAGATGTGGTATATATATACAATGGAATATTACTCAGCCATAAAAAGGAATGGAATTTGGTCATTTGTTGAGATGTGGATGGTTCTAGAGACTGTCATACAGAGTGAAGGAAGTCAGAAAGAGAAAAACAAATATCCTATATTAACGCAAATATGTGGAACCTAGAAAAATGGTACAGATGAACCGGTTTGCAGGGCAGAAGTTGAGACACAGATGTAGAGAACAAACGTATGGACACCAAGCGGGGAAAGTGTAGGGGTGGTGGTGGTGTGATGAATTGGGAGATTGGGATTGACATGTATACACTGATGTGTATAAAATTGATGACTATTAAGAACCTACTGTATAAAAAAATAAAATAAAAAAGTAAAAAAAAATTTATTTCCCCACTTCAACAGTAAATAAAAACACTGTCTATAACAGCATCCAAATATATAAAATATTTAGGGATAAATCTGATAAAAGGAGTGAAAGACCTGTATACTGAAAACTACAAAACACTGCTGAGAGAATTTCAAGGTCAAAATAAATGATGTGATACAATGAATTCATGGGCTGGAAGACATAAAATAGTCTTATTAAGATGTCAGTTCTTCCCAAGTAGATCTGTAGGTTCAACATAATCCCAGTCAAAACTCCAGCAGGATTTTTGTAGAAATTTATAAAGTAATTCTAAAATTCATATGAACATGCAAAGGACTCAGAATATCCAAAACAACTTTGAAAAAGAACAAAGTTGGAAGGTTAACACTGTCTTATTTCAAGAATTATTATAAAGCTATAGTAATCAAGACAGTAAAACAGATCTGGATTCCAGGCCTGGTTCTAACATCAACAGGCAATGAGATGAATAAAGCTTCAATAATGTGTGTGTACGACTGTCCTTTAAGAAAACCTAAAGACATACTATTTTTTAAATTAGATATTTCCATATAGAAACTATAGTACCTATAGGGAGGAATTAATTATTGCATTTTATTGGTTGAAATATCCTTGTGAAAGCACTCTTTGAACTATGTAACAAAAGATTAACTACCTGTAGATCGTTATTGCAAATATATAAATTATAATGCCCCTGGGAAGCAATATTTCTGGATATTACATATTAAAAAAAAATCTCAAACACCTAAACTCCTAGTTTTTCAATAAGATTTTGAAAACTTAATCCTAAGAGAGAGGACATGGTCATCTTAATAATATTAACATTAGCCCAGTAAGTAATTTTACTTACAAAAATGAACTGGGACTGGAATTCTTCGATACACGAGGAAGCACCAACAAGCTGGTGATTGTGGTTTGTGACTGGAAGGGCTTTGAGGGTGAAGTTTTTCCTACAATGAAGATTTTCTCTTTTCCCCTGTTAAGAATAGTTAATAACAATCATTGTAGATTTTCTGTCCTTTTGAAAAATTTTAACCTTCTTAACTGTATGTAGTAAAATTAATATATTTCTTTTTCTGGAAATTGCTTTTAAAAGTCAGTAAAAGTTAGGGGCTTCCCTGGTGGCGCAGTGGTTGGGAGTCCACCTGTCGATGCAGGGGACACGGGTTTGTGCCCCAGTCCAGGAGGATCCCACATGCTGCGGAACGGCTGGGCCCCTGAGCCATGGCCGCTGAGCCTGCGCATTCGGAGCCTGTGCTCCGCAACGGGAGAGCCCACAACAGTGAGAGGCCTGTGTACTGCAAAAAAAAAAAAAAAAAATCAGTACAATTTAAATTTACTGAGAGTACTTTAAAGGAACTTCCCCAAAGTAACTCTAAAGTTGATCTGGAAACATGAATTTTTCTGGGAAAAAAAAGGAAAAAGAGTGACAATGAGGGAAGATATACCCTACAAAGTATTAAAAATACCCTACTCAGTAACAATAGTTTAAAAAGTGTACTACTCTCTTAGAAAAATCTGAATATATCATGTAGATAAAAGCCTTTAGGATAAAAAGTGTCATTCTAAATAAGTGGAGAAAGGCTATAAATCATGAAAAAATGAACTAATTATGAAAAACAGTTATATCCTTTATGTATAAGTCAAAATGAAATTCTATATACTGAAAATTTATGTAAGAATGAAAACAATGAGGAAGTAGAAAAATACATGGGAAATATTTACATAATCTTAAAGGCTAAAGTCAGATAGCACAAGAGAAAATATAGGACTACTCAAAAAAAGTCTGAATTTCAAACAAAACAAAACAAAACAAAACAACCCCATAATGTGAGCTAAAGACAAATAACAAAAAGTAACTGCAACATAGATGGCAGTTAAATGATTCATAGCCTCAATACCTAGTGTTGTTCCAAACCAGCTTAGAAAAAGACGAAAATAGAAGAGGACCTGAATAAGTGATTCACATAAGAAATAAAAACGTCTAATAAACATATGAAAAAATGCAGAAACACATTTTCTAATATTCATATTAGAAATAATCATTTTCTAATATTCAGAGATAAATTAAAACAGTAAGATGCCATTTTTGCCTATCAATTTTACCAAAGATTAAAATCACAACTTACATTGAGGATTAGGGGGAACAGACACTTTTATGCATAACTAGTAGGTAAGCAGATTGGTATAAGCTTTATGGTGGGCCTTTATATATGTTGACTTCACTATAAAGTTTAGTTTAAAAATTGATGTTCCATATAGGTTCCTCTTAAAAACGTGATCCCTTGAGCTGCAACACAATCATGCGGGGTGCTTGTTAAAAAGTGCAGATTCCTAGACTCCAAACCAAACTTGCTGAATCAAATTCTTTGGGAGAGGGGCACAGGATTCTGCATTTTAAGCAAGCTCCCTGGATAATACTTATGTAGACTAAAGTTTGAAAGCCATTGTTGTGGAAAAAATATATATTTTTAGGAGGACATTTGTCACACTGTCCTTGTGTCTTTTTTTTTTTTTTTTCTTTTCGCCATGCCACATGGCTTGCGGGATCTGATCAGGGATCGAACCTGTGCCCCTGCAGTGGAAGCGTGGAGTCTTAACCAGTGGACCACCAGGGAAGTCTCCTTGTGGAAAAATGTTTAACATCATGGAAAACAGTAGTTAAGAGTAAACTTTGGAGCCAAAATGCCTGGGTTCATATCCAGCCTCTACCATTTAACAGCAGTGCGACTTGGGGAATGTATTCCAGCTTTCTGAGCCTAAGTTTTCTCAAGTGGTTAAATGCGAATAATAATAGTATTTAACTTTTATGGTTGTTTTGAGGACTATAAGAGTTTATATGTAAAGTGCTTAGAATAGTGCCTGGCACACAGCCAGCACTATAAGAATGTTGAAAGAACGAAAGAGTGAAGCAAAAAATAAAAAGGATATACAGTATAATTCTATTTTGTAAGAATATATATAGATGAATTTATATACAAACATACACATACAAATGACTGGAAAGATACACATCAGAGTGTTAACAGTATTATTTCTGGATTACATGATTATTGTTAATTTTAATTTTCTTTTTGATGGTATCATATAATTTCCTATAATAAAAAATTTACTTGTTATTAGGAAATAGTTTTTCAAAGTTAGTAATTTATGGTTTATTTGATTTAGTATGTCCATATTTCTTAAGGTCCTCCTAACAGTACAGATGACTCCCTGCTATAGGAAACAAACCCTTGAGAGCAAATTGCACAAGATACTGTACACTTATTAATATGGAAGAAAGTGAGGCAGTCTCCACCGGATAGCTCAGGTACTGCAATATGAACACCCGCAAACGTGACCCAGACCACCTGGAAGCAGGCACTCTTCTAGACTACTTTCCTCGTTTCCAGCTGTCAGGAAGGAGACACCTTTCAATGGAGGTTCACGATTATTGTTGTGGGAACCCACAGGCTCTCCCTGACTTCTCCACATTGGAATCAGTCAGTCTCTATAGTTTCTGGACACGAATACACTTTCAGGCATACGAAGTCAAGTGAGATAGTGAGGGTGAAGCAGCCCACCCACGGCACTAACATCATTGAGGAAAAAACACAGAATTCAACCAGAGTTTACTTCAACAATTGTTTAATTGTCTTTTTCTGACCTCTCTTCTTTCCTTCTCCTGTTTTGGTTTTCTACCTTCTAGTCCTACCTAGGCTTTAAGCTTGAATGTGTGTGTGTGGCTCTAAAAGTATACTTTGGGGCTGTCAGAGGCTCTGCTCTTGACTTCTGCTGCAGTGTGAGGAGCACTGCCACCTTGGAACTCCAGTTCAACCCTCTCATGTTCCTCCAGTTTTCAGACACGAATCTTGAGCTATACCAACTCCTAAGGTAGCCTGCTTCACCAAACCTTAATAATATACAGATATTTCTGAGTGGATTCTGGTAAAATTCTTCTACTACTCATTACAAAAGCTTAAGCAGTTTACAAACCTAAAAACTTAAAGAATGGGCTTCAAATTAATAAGCAAACAACAAAAATGGTAGCAAGTGTGGTGAAGTTTCTTAAATAGTACCATAAAAAGTGGGTAATGGGGCTTCCCTGGTGGCGCAGTGGTTGAGAGTCCGCCTGCCGATGCAGGGGACACGCGTTCGTGCCCCGGTCCGGGAGGATCCCACATGCCGCGGAGCGGCTGGGCCCGTGAGCCATGGCCGCTGGGCCTGCGCGTCTGGAGCCTGCGCTCCGCCAAGGGAGAGGCCGCAACAGTGAGAGGCCCGCGTACCACAAAAAAAAAAAAAAAAAAAAAAAAAAAGTGGGTAATGATGGTAAGCAGTATGTCATGAACAAACCTGTGAGTGAGATGGGGAATCAAAGATAGAAGGTATGACTCCAGGTTTCAGTTTAATATTTGGAGTACTTCTGTCAAAATCTGTCTTCTTAAAGTGCCTTGAACACAACACATCTCCTTTTTTAGGCTCCCAAATGTCTACAGCATTCACATCAAGTCTTTTCATCGCTAATACCCATTTTCTTTTGACGTTTTCATCTGTGGGGAATCTAGAAAAACATACAAGAAGTATTTTAAAATTCAGCACTATAGATATATACTTGAATTAAGGCTGTGCCTAAACTGATTCTTGCTATTACTCTTGGGAACTGGAATATTGAGGAAACCATCATGACTCATACTTTCTTAACTTTCAGTTTTCATAGTCAGATTTTTCTACCCAACATGCTGCAGGCATATGGCCCTCATTTACATCTTTCTCACATTATAAAGAAGAAAAGTTTCAAAAGACATTTAACACCTTTTAGTAAGATCCACACCTGAAGGTTTTTCTTCATCTGTAGATGATAAAGAATATCACTTGGGCCTCTTCCTATCTGAGGAATTTATCCCAGATGAACAGAGACACTTGTACTTTCATTCTTCTGTCAGCATCAAAAAAATTGCTTAGTACAGATACAAAACAGGGGTATAAATGCTTAGTGAATGAATGCAGAGAACACCTGCAGAGTTTGGAATTCTGGAGATCAGAATTACTTTGAGATCTGGAGGCCAATAACCATGTCTTTTCCAATTTTTCCAGCTGGTTCAAATCCTTTTTGGAATACGGTAGGGTACACATACTCATTTTTGATTTCCTTATACCTAGCAAAGTAGTTAGCAGGTCTTTCTCTGGCACACAGCACAGTGTCTGGCCCAAAAGCAGCAAAATAAACCTTTAGCAAATGCATAATTATTAAATCTTATCGCTCCTTCTTTCCTATTCTGTCAGAAGAACGACTAAAATTTTAAATTAGGACGATCTTGGTTGTAATTTGGTTCAGAACCATCCTGAACTTGTAATTTATATTTTTTCTCTACAACATAGGCTTGATCTATTTCTAAAGGACAGAATATATTTAGGCAAAGATCCTTCGGATTGTAAACTATACGTAAACAACACTGAACTTCTTAGGAGGTATGTTAAAATACAAAGTAATAATATTAGCAAAAATGAGGTTGATGATAGTTTTGATAATCAGCCTGTGATACCTTTGCAGGTATCTTAAGCTTCTAAAGGAAATGATAAAAGTGTAAAAGGATCACTGTCATTTCAAATTCAACTCAAAAGGCTATTTAAAAAGAACCTGAGAACTAAAGTTCAAAATTGAACTTCTAGGGTGTACAGCTCAGGGGTACAGCATTTGGCTGCAAAACTGATGATTTAAGTAGAACTATCTTTTGCTTTTTCGTCAGAAGTACTTGGCTTAACTACAGCAGAATCTTACACGTGAAATGTCAGTCCTTTTAGCTTGGAATTTGGTAAACAGCGAGAAGCACATCCAATGGCCGAGCAACATTTCACCATGGTTTTAGCAACTCATACCAGAACTGAAAGAAAATTAAAAGGGTTAGTTAACTCCAAAGCTAAGGGTAACACAGTTACCTTTCCCGGTACCTTCCAGTATGTTCTAGGTAACATGAAATCATGCTAGAAAGCCAAAGGGAAATATTTTCTTGCAAAATCTGCAGCTCTGCTCATACAATTTTCTAGGGGTTTGGCTTCTTTAATAAGGCAAGTCATATTTAGCGATGCACAGAGGCGCCCGATTTCCATTTAGGAGGCCGGTACATGTCCCTTCCACCGCTTCGTACAGGCACCATGTTCCCTCGCCACCACGCCTTGGCACACTGACTCCTCCTGGCACCCTAACCTAGGCTGAGCTCCCAGCTCAAGCGTTGCTTCCCCAGGGAAACCTTCCCTGACAGCCAGATTAAGTCAGATCCTCTCTAGGATTAGCTCTCGGGGAACACACACATCTCCTTCCTAGCACTTCTCAAAGCTGTAATCCTCCATTTATTTCAGAGTCCCCGATGCACGTCTTTCTCGGCACCAGTCTGTGAGCTCCCTGAGGGCACGGTGGGGCGTGTGTTTTTTCTCACTTTTGTCCCCACGGCGTGGCTGCTGACTGGCACAAAGTAAATGTTAGGATATATACTGAAGGAATGAAGAGGAAGTAAAGGAGAAGAGGAGCTCTGGGCGCTGAGAAGCGCCTGGGCGCCTACCTGCCGGCGGAGCACGCGCCGGACCCGCTCAGAGCCAGGAGGCCGGGCCGAGCTCGGCCCCTTTCTCGAGGCTTCGGCCGCCGCCGGGAGAGGGAGGGGCCGCCCTGTCACAAGTGCGGATGCGGCCGGAGAGCGGCCCTTCCTCAGGGGCTTTCCTGCTCGTCCCGAACCACGCCCAGGGTGTGGGCGGGTAGCGAAAGGGGGAAAAGGGGAGGCAACCTAAGAGTCATTACCATTTGCAGCGAAGGCAGCGACTAACGCAGACTACAGAGATTGCGCTTCCCCTCGCTTCCGTCCCGTCAGCTCGGGAACCGGAAATCCGGCTGCCCCGGGTCACGTGCCCAGCCGCCATCTTGGTTCCGGTGGGAGCTGTACCCGGCAGGGAGTTGGGTAGAGCTGAGATGCTTCTCAGGACGTAGCTTTCGTCCTGGGGGAAGGGTCCGTGGAATTTGAGGGGAGGTGGAGGAGATGGCGGCCTTGGCGCTGGAAGACGGCGCCCGCGGGCAAGCGCAAGGGCGGCGGGGCTGCGAGCACTATGACAGAGGATGTCTCCTGAAGGTGAGGACTTCTGTGGGCTCTTCCCCTACGAGCTTCCGCCGGGCTGGGCTGGGGGCGGGGTGGGCAGGCAGGGCGGTTTTAGGCTTTTGGGCTGAAGTTTGAGGTTAAGCTGTTGTCAGGATACCTTCCCCTCTTACTGGGTTCCTGCTGTAGAGAACGTTTATGGCAAGGCGACCACAGGCCCCACTTACTCTCTTGTGTTGTGGTTTGCGAGCAAAGTTCGTCTTGCTTGGGAAGAGCCTGGCCTTGCACATTGGTTAGTTTATCGGTGGGTTCATTTCTTTAGTCTTTCGCTGCTGGAAGTAGACTGAGGCAGCCTCAGGCCTGTGCCGGCTTTTCTCCAGGATAACTTTCAGGTGTGTGATGAAATAAGAGAAGAGGGGTAAGCAGGTTTAGAATCCGAATACGATTTCATCTCCTGTCGTAAGTAAGTTTTACAGCTTGCCAGTTTCGTTTTAGAGTCAGTGAGTATGCCTAAGCCTGCCAAGGAGGAAACGTATGTGTGTAATAGGAAGACAGTTATGTAATTGCCACAAAATAGGGAATTATGTGTAGGAGAGTGTCTAGTATGCATATACTGTTACTTTAGCTGTTTGAGAAAAATTCCTAGTCAATCTAGAGTTTTAAAAGTTCGCACCCGTCCAATTAAAGTTCATTAATTTTTCTTGCAAGAAGCGGTTTAAAGATTTTGCTTAGAAAGCTTGAGCTTTGGAGTCCCACAGCCCTACCCCCCAAATTTTAGCTCTGCTCTTTGATAACTCAGTACTTTTTTTTTTTTTTTTGCGGTACGCGGGCCTCGCACTGTTGTGGCGTCTCCCGTTGCGGAGCACAGGCTCCGGACGTGCAGGCTCAGCGGCCATGGCTCACAGGCCCAGCCGCTCCGCGGGATGTGGGATCTTCCCGGACCGGGGCACGAACCCGTGTCCACTGCATTGGCAGGCGGACTCTCAACCACTGCGCCACCAGGGAAGCCCGATAACTCAGTACTTTTGAGAAAACTACTGGTTAATGCCCCACATATAAAATATGGGTGATAGAAGTTCCTGTTTCATAAAAAAGCATGAGGCCTGTAAGGATAACCTAAAGCCTTTTTTGTAGTCGGTGGTTTGGTGACCATTCCTCCACTGCACTGGATAAAGCTCTTTCAAAGGTGGTCATTCACCAGGTGTTGTTTAAGGAGAGTGAGTGCTATCCGTATGATTCCATTTCCATTGAGATGTGTTAGAGTTTCAAACTTCAGGTCTAAAACTGAATTCAACATCCTCCTCCTCCTCACCCCCCAAGAAGTCACACAAATACCTCCATGTTTCATAGCACTCAGGTAGTTGACCCTGAGTATCGAATGCTTTTTTGCCCCCCTCCCTTCCCTTAAATACCAGAGACCAAGTGAAAAGTTTTAAGGAGGAAGTAATCAACTAAATTAAAAGCTGCTGTTTGCCTTTAAATTTGGCAAGGAGGAGGTCACTGGCGATCTTGAGGAGAAAAGTTTCTGTGGAGAGGTTGGGACAGAGTGTGATTGGAGTGGATTCGAGAGAGAATGGGATTAGTGGAAATGGACATAGCCTTTATAGACAATTGTTGGAGTTTTGCTGTAAAAGACAGCAAAAAAAAAAAAATTGAGGCTGTGGTTGTTGGGAGATGTGGGATCATCGGATTTTTTTTTCCCCCATGGGAGGGAAAGATGGGAGGTGTTGCAGCATGTATGTATATTCTTAGAGGTGACCCCCCAAAATGAGAATGTTTATCATGCAGGAGGAAGAGGGAAAACTGTAGGAGCCCTGTCTTTGAGTAACCAAACTGAAGATGGGATCCAGTGTACAAAGAGAGGAGTTGGCCTTAGATAAAAATGTGGACTGTAGACTGTAACAGAAGGACAGACGGTGTGAGGTACATTTGCAAGTAGGTTGACAGAGTTTGTGGGAGAATGTTCTCATTTGATTATTTCTGTTTTCATAGTGAAATAAGCAAGAGTGTAGCAGGAAGAAGAGGTTTTTGAGGTTTGAAGAGAGAGGAGAAGATATGAAATAATCATCTAGGTGTTCGGTCCTAGACCGTGGAAGAATGAAGAAGGAATTGACTAGGGAAACATGGTAGTAAGACCCCACTTTCTATTAGGGGTTATGACTTAAACGTGAGAACAGCCAGTGTGGTGGTGCTTTTGCTTGAGCCATATTTAGGTGTTCCTATGCAGGTTGAGTAGGAGAGAATTGGATTTAACCAGAGTTGGGGCTCTGGGTAGGTGAGTATGTAAATAGAGAAGGAACGAACTAGGGTGTGTGCAAGGGAAGAAGTGGAATTAGTTGGAAAAGGAGGAGGTAGTGGTGAGAGAATTTAATGCTTGAAATTAAGATACAAACAGGATTCAGTTCTTGTTCTAAGCAATGGTTCTTAAAGTGTGGGTGATTGGACCCCTGGGAATTCCTGAGGCCCATTAGAAGACTACTTTATACTGCCAAGACATTATTGTCTTTTTTAGCATGTGTGAAACTAATGACTAAAACTGCTAGCACCTTAACGTGAATCAAGGCAATGGCACCGAACTGTACTAAACCTATAGTTAAAAAAAAAATCCAGTTTCACTTAAGAATGTCATTGATAGAATTAAAGCAGTAAAATTATTAATTGTATAAAATACCAACCATTGAATACATGTCTTTTTGTATGTTTGAAATGGGATGTTTTCATCAGGCACTTTTGCAGACTTACATTAGGTGCTTGTTATGAGGAAAAGCTCTGTGCAATTGGATTATGAACTGAACGAGTTTCTTTTTTAATGGGACATTTTTTTACTTGAACTATGATTATTCAGACTTGAGTATTTGCTGGACATTTTCTCCACTAGGAGGGAAGTGAGACTGTCATTGCAAGGAAAACAATCAGCAGTGATAAAATTCAAGATTTCATGAAATTAGAGTTTTGGAAAACCTGTGTTAGCCACTGTTAGCCACTTGAAAGCTTCACAATACTTATTTTTCTGTTAAGATGGTTAGTGATGTTAACAAATGTGATTTTTTGATATTGCATGTGAAATGTGGGAACATGGGGAAGAGCTACATAATTCAGTGAACTGATATTTTCCAAATGACCAGTGGGTAGATAAAAGGTCCATTCAAAATGCAAGATAGATCAATGGAAGGGAGAAAAGTTCACTGATTAGTTTCAGATTTCATGTTGCGACTACCTGTTCTTAAGATTTGTTGAGTTTTGGTGTCGTATCAGAAGAATATCCATAATTTTCTAAGAAGGGTGTTAAAATACCCCTCCCTTTTCCAACTACATATTTGTGTGAGCCCAAAATTTCTTCATATACTTCAGCCAAAACTGTGTGAATGCAGAAGCACATATGAGAAGCTACCTATTTTGGGGGGAAATATAGCTGTTTTTCATTAAAATGTGTTATTTATGTTAACATGTAATTGGTTTGTTGCTATCATTTTAAAAATAAGTAATGTTTTTAAAACCTGTAAGTTTTAATTTATAATATGGTAGGTGTCAATAGATATAATTTCACAGAAACAAAAGCTCTTTGGGATCCAACATAATTTTTAAGACTATATGTAAGGGGTTGAGACCACAATGTTTGAGAACCGCTGTTTTGTGGCATGACTGAGAATATGGAGGCTGAGGAGGGTTGGAGGACAAGGCCATTGGAAGTGAGAAAGGGAACTGAGAGTTCAGGGTATTGGAGGGATTATCACTGTTGGATGTGCAGATAACTAAGATTTAGGACAAGAGTAATATTGGAAAGAAAAGGAGCCAGTTGAGTGTTAAAATAAGAAAAGAATGAGCTATGTTATGGGAAGTCATGGCACAGGAAGTCTTCAGAAATGAGAGGATATGAAAGGTCACAGTGTACTGGAAAGTATCAGGTTAGCTTACTGGCCTGCAGACTTCTCCATGTACTAGTTAGGGTAAGGTCTACAAAAAGACCCAGTAGTAATGTGAGTTAAAGAATAAAGAGTCTATTTCTTCTCACCTAACAATTCAAGGTGAATGATCCAGTTTGGTAATGAGGCTCTGTTTCACATGATTATCCTAGGGACAGGTTTTTTCCATTGTATTATTTTGCTATGGAGGAGGAGGCATGCCCAGTTTCTTAATACGCAGGCCCAGGAGTGGCACTGATTTCTTCCGTGTGTATTCTGTTTGTAAGAACTTAGTCATTTGGTCACAGGTAACAGCAAGGAAACTGTAGTATAGCTGGGCAGTCATGTGCCCGGGAAGAAGGAGACAGTAGATTTTGTTGGACAACTGGCAGTGTTTGCTTCTCTTGAAAACAAGGACTGTCTTTTACGTTTATTGCATCTTCTAAAGTATCAGATACATAGCTGATGGTTAGTAAACTTAAGAGGACTAAAATATAATCTTTATAGTATTTAATGCTTCGGGTTTGAAGTTGGTAAATGAATTTATCTGGAATGTCTTAAGTAGAAATTGCCTGCGTGCCATTTAGGCTGAGAATGAGTTTAGGGTATTGTGGGATTAGTTTTGCAATCTAGGGACTTCCATCCTTCACAGTTCTTCTGTCTTTAACTACAAGGTTGTGTTCAGCTTGACACAGAAGTGTAGATGTTGAAGGAAAAACAGTGAAATGTCATGTTTAGTGTCAGTTTACCAAATGATCTATTGGTTGTAATCTTTTGACCTTGTTCCAAGGAGGAGGAGGAAGGAAATTTCTTTTTGCATTGCAAACTTGTCTTTTCTTGCTTCTTATAACTGTTTTTCTCCCTTGGGGATTAGGCACCATGCTGTGACAAGCTTTATTCTTGCCGGTTGTGTCATGATAACAATGAAGATCATCTGCTAGATCGCTTTAAAGTAAAGGAAGTGCAGTGCATAAACTGTGAAAAAATCCAACGTGTAAGATTTTATCACAAATTTCTATTTTCTTTCTTTTAAAAAAAATTATCCTAAGGTGGTTTTAAAAATTTAATCAAGAGTATTGCCAGTATGACTTCTTTAGCTCTTAAAGCCTTATCTTGGATTTCAGTGTATAAAAACTTGTAAAGATAAAACTGCGTGTACATTAATAAAAATTCTGGATATTTAGTAATTCAAAATGTTTTGGTAAACTCTAATTTTTTAGTTACATGTGTTTTTTTTTAGGCACAACAGACTTGTGAAGAATGTAGCACATTGTTTGGAGAATATTATTGCAGTATGTGCCATCTGTTTGACAAAGACAAGAAACAGTATCATTGTGAAAACTGTGGAATTTGTAGGTACTGTATGTAAACTATTCTTTTCTAATTGCTTCTGATATATCTGAGTAATAGTAGTTTTTAAAATCAACTTAGTTGGAATATAATTATTGATACATCTTATAAAATGCATTCATTTTAAGTGTCTAGTTCAGTAACTTTTGACAAATATATATACTGTGTTACTACCAACACAAATCAAGATAAAAAATATTTCCATTCTAAAGTTTCTTCATGCCTTCATCATTTAACTAGGCCATCAACAATTGTGTGCCTATTTAAATTTTAACTTTGGGGTAGAAAATATGCTTTTATATGAAGTGTTTTGTAGGCAACGAAGGTAAAAATAAGGGTAGATTTTTTTTCCTTTTTGAAGATTAGTTTAAAAAAAATTGTCAAAAGTTTTGATAAAATCACTACAGACTTAAAAATTGGAAAATACAGAAAAGTAGAAAGAATGAAAGTATTGATAAAACAGCCTGAAGTCCAATCACCCACTGACAAGGTACTAGTGACATGTTGGTATATAGGAATTTTTTTCTTTCTAAGAATCCTGAAGTGTTAGATGTATACATAAGCATATATGTAACGTGTATGTTTTAAAGTATACTAATACAGCAAGCCACTCATTTTAAGAAATAGAATGTTACCAATACTGCTGGAGCTCATAAGTATTCTATGTTAATCCTTTCTCCTTGATCCCACTGGAGAATTTTAAATCGCTTTCTTTTCTTTTATGTAGTTGTTTTTAAGGAAGGATAACAAACATACCAAAAGATGTACCAATCATAAGCAAACAACCTTTTCTAGTTTTTAACTCTAGAAGTTTGATTTGGGTCTTTTTTATATCTTTCATGTCTATACTCTTTGAACGTGTGGAATATAGTAATAATAATTGGTTTAATGTTCTCTGCTAATTCTAACATCTTTGTCAGGTCTGGATTGATTCTGATTGATGGATTATTATTTTTTGGTTGGGTTTTCCTGCTGCTTTGTGTTACTGGTCATTGTTGGATACCAGACATTGTGATTTTTACCTTGTTGGGATATTTTCATATTCCTACAAATCTTCGTGAGCTTTATTTTGAGATGCAGTTAAGTTACTTGGAAACAGTTTGGTACTTCTGGGACTTGCTTTTTTAATTTGTTAGATGGATCTGGAGATGTGCTTATCCTAGGAATAATTATTCCTCACTACTGAGGTATTACTCAGTACCTTCCTGAGTACTCTACCCAGTATCCCATGAGTTCTAAGGTTTTCCAGTCTGGCTGATGGGAGTAAACACTGATCCTGGCCATGTCTGAGTGCTGAGCACTGTTCCTTCTAGTTCTCTTGGATGGTTCTCTCTCTGGCCTTGGGTAGATTCCTCACATGGATGCACTGATGTGTATCCTGCCAAATACCTGAGGGGGCTCCCCTGTGCAGCTCTGTCCTCTCTGGTACTCTGTCCTGTGAACTCCAGCCATCTTCTCAGTCAGGAAGTCTTTTTGACTCTGCCCTACTTCCTTCAACTTGTTTGGCCTGGAAGTGCTCTAAGCAGTAAACTGGGGCAATTGTAGGGCTCACTTAATTTGCTTCCTGTATCTCACAGATCACTGTCCTTCATTGCCTGATGTTCAGTGAAACTTGTTTCATATATTTTGTTTGGGTTTTGTGGTGGTGGTTTTAGGCAGGAGGGTAGATCCAGTCTCTCTTATTCTGTCTCGGGCAGTAGTGGAAGCCTCCCTGCAGGGTTTTACCTGTGGAATTTGACAGGCTGATTCTAAATTTCACCTGGAAGAGAAAATTCACGTAGCTAAGCAGATTTTGAAAAGGAAGAATAACAAGGAGGGGGTTGCCTTTCCACATAATCAAAACATGATAAAGTTAGAGTAATTCAAATGGTGTGTTCTTTGTACAGGAATAGACAAATAGATAAAGGGAAGAACAGTGTGTTTGTGAGTGTGTGTGTGTGTGTGTGTGTGTGTGTGTGTGTACATTCACATATTTATACATATGAATTTATAACAAAAGTGGCATTTCAGATCAGGGGAAAGGGAATTAGGAAAATTGTGTATCCATTTGCGAACAAAAAATTGATTACTAAAACTGTGCATTCATTAGAATATGGTTTTAGCATGTTGTGACAGAAACTCTAAATAACAAGTGCTTCAAAAAAGGTAGACGTTTATGTTTCTTACGGAAAAGTCTGAACCATGTAGTTAATTAAACAGAAGTCCAGGTTCCTCTTATTTTTTTGCCATCATAAGATATTTTCTTGCCTACATAGTTTAGAAGAGTCCATATTCTGATATATCAGTGGAAAGGGGGAAATAGGTGAATGGAAGGTATACCCTTTTCTCCTAAGGGCATGAGACAGAATTTTCATTTGTCTTTTCTGTTCATACCTTCAGAGAAGTTAGAAAATAGTTTTTATTCTGGCAGCCCTGTGCCTAGCTAAATGTTCTGTTGTTGTGCAAGAAGAGGTATAAGAGAAATTTGGGGACAACTAGCAATCTCACCTTTACCATACCTAGTACATTTCAAATGGATGAAAGAAAAATATAAAAATTATAAGCCATAGTATTAGAAGTATATAGAGGAATATGTTCATGACCTATAGGTTTCAAAAGTCTTTTCAAGCAGAGGCAGAAGCATAAAGCATAAAGGGAAATACGTCATAAGAATTAAAATGACTGTATAATAAAAGATGTAAAAAAAAGATGACATACCAGAAAAATAATTGTAACATATGCAAGTGAAAAAGATTAATACCCAAGATATGTGAAGAGCTCCTTTAAATAAGGTTCCTCAAAGAAAGTAAAAGTAGAACTACCATATGATACTATATGCAATTCCACTCTTGGGTACATATTCGATAAAAATGAAAACACTAATTTAAAAAGGTACATGCACCCCAAGTGGTACTGTTCATAACAGTATCTCTCTCTCTCTCACGCACGCACGCGCACACACACACACACACACACACACACACACACACAGAGGAATACTACTCAGCCACAGAAAAAGAATGAAATTCTGCCATTTGCAATGCCATGGGTGGACCTAGAGTATTATGCTTAGTGAAAAGCCGGACAAAGACAAATGCTGTATGTTATCACTTATATGTAGAATCTAAAAAATAAAACAATGAATGTATATAACAAAACAGAAACAGACTCACAGATATAGAAAACAAACTAGTGGATACCAGTGGGAAGAGAGAAGGGGGGAGGGGCAAGATACAGGGGTAAGGGATTAAGAGATGCAAACTACTATGTATAAAATAGATAAGGAACAAGGATATATTGTATAGCACAGGGAAATAATAGCCATTATTTTGTAATAACTTTAAATGGAGTATAATCTATGAAAAATTTTTATTTATTTTTGGCTGCTTTGGGTCTTCATTGCTATACATGGGCTTTCTCTAGTTGCGGTGAGTGGGGGCTACTCTTCTCTGCGGTGCGTGGGCTTCTCACTGTGGCTTCTCTTGTTGCGGAGCACGGGCTCTAGGTGAGCAGGCTTCAGTACTTGCAGCATGCGAGCTCAGTAGTTGTGGCTCGCAAGCTCTAGAGCTCAGGCTCAGTAGTTGTGGCGCACAGGCTTAGTTGCTCCACGGTATGTGGGATCTTCCCGGACCAGGGATCGAACCCGTGTCCCCTGCATTGGTCAGCAGATCCTCAACCACTGTGCCACCAGGGAAGTCTTCTATGAAAATACTGAATCACTATGCTGTATATTTGAAACTAATATAATATTGTAAATCAAGTATATACTTCAGTTAAAAAAAAGAGCTTTTTAAAAAATATTTATGTATTTGCTGTGCTGGGCCCTAGTTGCGGCACACAGGATCTTTGTTGCCGTGTGTGGGATCTTTGTTGTGGCATGTGGGATCTAGTTCCCTGACCAGGGATTGAACCTGGGCCCCCTGCACTGGGAGCATGGAGCCTTAACCACTGGACCACCATGGGAGTCCCAAAAAGACCTCTTTAAAATTGATGAAAGACAAATACCCTAGTAGAAAAATGAACCAAGCACATGAACAGGCAATCCACGGGAGAAATCCAAATGGTTCATAAACATTAAAATATGCTCCCTGTCTCATCATTTGAGAAATGCAAATTAAAAAGACTTTTCAAATTTGTCTGTCATATAAGTAACCAGTGTTGGCTAGGGTGTGGGGAACATGGGTGCTGTCACACATTGTTGGTGGGAGTATAAACTGTACTGTCTTTGGAGGTCAGTTTGGCAGCATCAGAACTGATGATGCGATGCCCTCTGACCCCATAGTTTCACTTTTAGGAATCTTATAAAAAGTCATCAACATGTAGGTTGAGTGATGTCTGTATACAGATATTTATTGTATCATTGTATTAACTAAAGATGGTAAATTATATCAATAAAAGAATATTTAAAAATTATGATATATCCATACCATGTAATATTATGAAACTGTAGAGAGGAATAAAGTGGTTCTATGTATTCATACATAGAATACTCTTCAGGAAATAATTGTTTTCTTCAGAAAGTTGCAGAACAGGATATATAGAAAGAATCCATCTATGTAAAAAAACAAAACCCAAAGTGTGTGTGTCTGTATATATATATATATGGGCAATTTTATAGGAGAAAAAGACATGGAAGAGTAGGTACCATTCTGCTTATACTGCTTTTACATTTGGGGAATGCTGTTGGGGAGGTAGGGGTTTACCTCATTTCTTCAGTGTGGTTTGAACTTTCTTTACAGTGAAACTAAACTTATATATGATGAACAGATTATCACTGTAGTAAAAGATGTGTTTGTTTTTCATGCTGTTTTTAGGATTGGTCCAAAGGAAGATTTTTTCCACTGTCTGAAATGTAACTTATGCCTCACAGTAAATCTCCAAGGAAAGCACAAGGTATATAATTCAGTTTGCATGATTTAAAGAGTATTACAGTGTTTTTGAAAACAGCTCAAATCCTAATTTGTTTAAAAGCATGCTCATTTTCAGGTATTACCGAGTACAATCATGTCGCTTTTTATTTTTCAGCAGTATTAAGTAGATATTCTAAAGTATACACCTTAGAATATCTGATCTACAATTCCGTTTCTTCTCTATGGTGTGTAAGAATACTTCCTCCATCAGTTATTAGTAAAATGTAGACAACTTCTAAATTGACTTATGGATTCTTATCGATACTGGTATTAAGAATAGCTTTTAAAAAGCGTGGTACAGGAGGGCTTCCCTGGTGGTGCAGTGGTTGAGAGTCCGCCTGCTGATGCAGGGGACGCGGGTTCGTGTCCCGGTCCGGGAAGATCCCACATGCCGCAGAGCGGCTGGGCCTG
>NW_020174050.1:3812627-3840755 GCF_003031525.2 Neophocaena asiaeorientalis asiaeorientalis | reverse complement strand
GAGGCCCCAGGGGGGAGAGGCCCGCGTACCCAAAAAAAAAAAAAAAAAAAAAAAAAATGTGGTACAGGAGAAATACAGAGCAGTGTAACCTTTTGTTAACACAGCATTCCAAGAAAATTCAGTATTCCTTTCATAATTAGACACATATTTTTCATTTGGATGTAGAAATTTTGTGTCATGATCCTAGGCCTGTTAAAAATTATTTTTCATTACTTAGGAGAAAATCTAATAAACTATCGTTTATAGTACAGATTCTATCCAAGAATTTAGAGAATGGAGAGACTAACGAGGGTGTTTTAAAAATAGATACTAGATAATAACTGGCCTAAAATACTGAGGTGGTGAGATGAATAATGAACGTAGGGGATATTGTGACGAGTATAAGGAAGAAACAATGGGGCTGAATAAAGATGACATCCAAGGTTTTTAGTGCTGGCTTAAAGTAGTTGATTAATAGACTGTGAATTTGTAGGAGATAAAAGATTGGGTTTGGTTTTACCGACTTGAGTTTAGGGTGATAGCAAGATATGCTTGCTGTGTTGTCTTTAGAAAACTGTATACTCATTTTCTCTTGTGGTATTTTTATTTTGTTTCTCAGTTATTTTTTATTGTTTTTTTTTTTTTTTTTTCTGTTTTTTTTTTTTTTTTTTTTTTTTTTTTTTGGTACGCGGGCCTCTCACTGTTGTGGCCTCTCCCGTTGCGGAGCACAGGCTCCGGACGCGCAGGCTCAGCATCCATGGCTCACGGGCCCAGCCACTCCGCGGCACGTGGGATCCTCCCGGACCGGGGCACGAACCCCTGTCCCCTGCATCGGCAGGCGGACTCTCAACCACTGCGCCACCAGGGAAGCCCCTCTCAGTTATTTTTTATTGTTTATATTAGTA
Source organism: Neophocaena asiaeorientalis asiaeorientalis (assembly GCF_003031525.2). Taxonomy (NCBI): domain Eukaryota; kingdom Metazoa; phylum Chordata; class Mammalia; order Artiodactyla; family Phocoenidae; genus Neophocaena; species Neophocaena asiaeorientalis. The sequence continues at coordinate 3,839,871 of NW_020174050.1, read as the reverse complement.
AATGGTGTATCATCTACTCAGGTGCTTAGTTAAAAAACCTGGGCATCATCCATGGCTTGGTGCTATTTGTCTTACCTCCTCACACCTAATCAGACACTGTCTTGTCCAGTTAAGAACTCTGGCCCTGTGGGCACCGTGTTGGAGCTCAAATATATTTCCACCTCTTGCTACCATATAATTTTGGGAGTTCTTTAGCTTCTCTAGGCCTCAAATACATCATCTGTAAAATGGGGTAATAATTGTACCTGTTTGATTTAGTGTTGTGGGAATTAATTGAGGTAATACAGGTAATGAACTTGGCATATGGCATGTAGTACAATCTCTGTAATATGAACTGTTATTATTTATAAAATGAAGATAATTTGAATAATTAAGACATATTCATAGTTCTGAGAGTTAACTGTTCAATTTTTGTCTGACATATAAGAAACGTGTATTAATGTTCATTATTATCTTTAATAAGTTGGTATGGTTTCCTTTGTTTTTATTATTAATACTATGGTTATATCATTTCCATCTCGTTAAGCTTTGGTAATTTTAGTTTTGCTTTTGAACAGTGTATTGAAAATGTTTCCCGGCAGAATTGTCCAATATGTTTGGAGGTAAGCTTAAAATACTTTTTGTTTTGGAAATATCCCCTCTTGAATTTAAAATACTGGGTATTTATATTGTCTTCATGTAGTTAAGCACTAACATTTATTTCCTTTTACAGGACATTCACACATCCCGTATTGTTGCTCGTGTCTTGCCATGTGGACATCTTTTACACAGGTAAAGTAACTTTGGTTTTTTTCCTAAAAAATGTTTGGAAATAGTGGAGGTACTTTTTGCTTTATTAAAATAATGTTATATTTTTCAGAACGTGTTATGAAGAAATGTTGAAAGAGTGAGTGTTTCATGGGATTTAAAAAAACTGTAATTGTAAGACCTCTGTTTTCTTTTCTTTCCTTTTTTTTTGTTTTTTTGAGGGGAGGGGGAAATGGGCAAACCTTGCAGTTACTTGCACCATATTGGACATGGTAGATATTTCTCTCGAGATGGGTTGGGTAGATGTGTAGTGTTAAATTGAGCAAAAAGCATGGTGGGGGCATAGGACTATACCTTTGTCCTTTTGTTTCTGTTATGCCTTATCTCATCCCGCAACTTGAGACAGATAACTCTCATTTTCTGGCTGTACTTGTTGGGGAGCTCAGTTCTCTACCAGAGGCAGTCATAGCGTTGTAAAAAATAAAAATACTGAGGCATGTTGCTCAAAATTCTTAGTTGTTTTATCGGCCCAGTATAATGACCTGCCAAAAAAAGCTGCTAACTAGATTTATCTAATGCTGATTTTGTTGTGGGGAAAGGATGCTAAAGTGAGATGCAAATAGTTAGGAAAGAGGAGACTGTGTAAATGTATTTTGGTCTTGCAAATTAATGAGTAGAAACTTTAAGAGCCAGATAGAAGGGAACTTTTTCAGAATTTTTAGAAAGGAAATAATACGATCTGAATAACTTTTAAGGAATACAATCTCTCCTTTGCTTGAATAGGTTAAGAAATTGAGGCTGTTTAGCTAAAAAGCAGTTTAATTGGTTTTTAAAATATATTGAGTATATTCTACAGAGAATATTGAGTAATTCCTCTTCATTTTAGAGAACTGAGGAAAAAGAATTAGGTTTAAAAAACACCCTATGGCACAGGATTTAATTGAAAACTTTAACATTATGAAAGTTTCCAGATTTGTAAGATGATCTTGAAATATAAAATAATACCTATCTTAGATGGTTTATGTACCAGTTAGCATGCATCTTCTTGTACACCTGAGTTGATATACTCCATTTAATGTTTGGGAAATAACTCTTTTATCTCTCCTAGAGGCTACAGGTGTCCATTATGTATGCGCTCTGCTTTAGATATGACTAGTTACTGGAGACACCTGGATGATGAGGTAGCACAGACTCCTATGCCATCAGAATATCAGAACATGACTGTGGATGTGAGTAGAATCAATGCTTAAAAAAACTTTTCAGGTTCCTTGTTGATGTTCATGTTTATTTTTGCCCTTTTGCTCAGATCTGTCTAAAAAATACTATTTGGGCATACATGCCAATGTGATGATTAATGGGAAGAACAGAATAATCTTTAAATTTTAGTTACTCTGAACTCAAAAGGCCAGGAAAAAAAATCCAAGAATATCTTTGTGAAATTCTTTCCAACACTAGATGGCAGGCAAAAACTTTATTCTGAATAATTTACATATTACTTAACAGAGTCAGTTGGTAATGTAACTGAGTAGAGGTGGATTACTGGTTTGATGTTTTATTTTAATTATGTTTTAATTTTAATTATTTTAAATTTTATTTCAGGCAAACATGTTTACTGATTTTTTTTTTTAAGATTACTTCTTGGTTTTTAATGTTTATTACCCTTTTTAGTCTAAGACTTTATTTGGTCTTAGCCTGTATTCTAAAATATAAGAGGTATTTCTGTGCCTTTTGCCTTGTGGAGAATGATCATCTTTTCTCCATTAATTGAGATGTGCTGCTATCTAGTCTCAGTATAGTACATTCAGTTACAGGTTAGAATTGGAAAGTACATAGCTTTCTGGTGCTTTAATAATTTTTTGACATATGAATTTTCAAAACATCTTCATTTCAAATACTTCTACACAAAAAGATAAAAACCACTTAACAAAGACAGATAAAAATTATTTTTTGTTTTATTCACACTGGAGCATTTCATAATTCATGTGGATAATTGAATTGTTAGTAAGATCAATGAAAGATCACTTTTGTAATACTGATAGTTGTGTCATGTTTTATTAGAGGCTATAATAATGTGCTATGTCCTATTTAGATAATTTTTTAAAGTAACAGCCTTATTGAGATATAATTCACATATCATACAACTCATCCATTTAAAATATCCAGTTCAGTGCTTTTTAGTGTATTCTTGGAGTTGTGCAAACATAACCACCATCAAATTTAGAATATTTTCATCACCCCAAAAGGAAACCCCATAGCCATTAGCAGTCATTCCTTAATCCTCTAGCTCTAGGCAACGAGTAATCTACTTTCTACATTTAGATCATATTCTTAAAAGAATTACTTTCCAAATTATAATTTAGAGAAAATTTGGATGTTTTCTACTTATTATGGTGTGGCTCTTCTAAAGCTAATGCTTTTCTCACATAGTAATTTATTGATCTTTTTTCAGGTTAACACCTTTTTTATTTTTCAGGATCTCAGTACTAGAAGAGATTAATTCCTAAGTGGCATCTTATTGTCATTTTAGGGACGAGCCAAAAGCTTTTCTTTGTTCAACTTTAGAAAGTATTCTTTTGGACTTTAATTCATTTTTGAGGCATGGAAGGCTAGGAACTTAGCATATTAAAGAATAAGCAAAAATATTATAAGTATGTAAAAATTTGTTTTGTTAACTAAGATAATATTCTAAGTGTCAATGAAAAATAATGAAATTGTGTGTTGTTTTGAATTAGTATAGGTGTTGATCTGATTATGATGCCTATGTTAATTTTTGTGCTACTACTATTTATACTATTTGGGAACTATTTTAAAATAAGACTTCTTAGCTCAAATCCACATTTTCATTTTCTAAATTCACAGCTAGTCTCTTATTAGAGATTTTAGTGAACAAATAAAAGGTATTTCTATTTATGGAAACGTTTAGACTTAACATATGTATGTTTTCATATCTTTAGTATGATTTTCGAGGAATTGTTTTGAGCAGACAGTGCCACTTTCTATCTATAAGGTTCAGTATACTTAATTTTAATTCATCTCTTTTCAGATTCTCTGCCATGATTGCAATGGAAAATCTACAGTCCAGTTCCATATATTAGGCATGAAATGTAATATTTGTGAGTTCTACAATACTGCTCAGTCTGGAGGATGTAGAATTTCAGTAGATCAGCAATGACCAGCCTATACTGCACTGGACAACTGAGCATTTTCTGATATAGAAAAAGGCTATCTTTTTATCATGGTGCGTCAGAATCTGTGCATTAGAGTTGATGTGTTTTGTTTTAGTGTCACAGGGTAAAATCATATTACAGGACTTAAGAATTCAGGGTCTCTTTGTAGAATTATCACAGCTCTACGTTGAATGACAGCCACCATGCTTGTGTTTTGATTGGAAATTCCTTTGTTGTCAGTTGTTTGGAAGTTAATGTTTGCCACTGAAATTCACATCCATAGATGTATTATACTTACATGGAACTTTGTTTTAAGTGACACTATGCACACAGAATTCATTTCTAGTTCTTGATAGAACTGTACTTAATTCTCAGTATTATTCTTGACTTTTTAAGGGGTGTGCTATGAGAATATGTTCTATCTTACTGTTAAAATCTAATTACATATACTTTAGAATTTTCTAAGACGGTCCTTTGGATCCTGTAAATGTGAATTATGATGTAATAACTGCTAATAAAACTATATTGAAACAGTATTTTATAGAAAGTTTTTTTCCAAGGCTATCTATTTTTGGCTCAGAGCAATCCTCTTTTCTTTATTCTGAAGTATTCTTCTATAAGAGTAATTGGGAAAAAGGTAAAATAATAGAACTCTTCTAAGCCTTAAGAAAGCCATCAACATTGAAAATAATCGTTTTGGTTGTCCAGAATTATTTTTTCAAAGAATAATTTATTCATTCAGTCAACAGTTATTTAGTGAGCAACTGTTATGTGCTGGCTATGGTTCTAGATGCTATAGAGATAACAGTGAACAATACAGACCAAAGTCCCTGCTTTCATGGTGTTACATTTTAGTGTTCTTCACACTTGACTAGCTTTTTCCTTGTTTTTCTTTATGTATGCAGTGGTTGTCTTTGTTGTGAATCGGGTGGGTTCTTTCTTCTCTAAATGCTTGAAAGTAGGTATGGATGAGTAGAAGGGACATGAAATGTAACTTTTTCAGGGACTCGTGATGGAATTAAATATACCTCTTAATTCAGGAACATGGTACACAAAAATGTTTGATGACCTGAACTTTTTTACAGCAGTATCCCAGTATCCAACTTAGTCTGTTTATAAAAAGCTTTAGGTTAGGACGTAAAATGTGTACATATCAGTCGACAGGTATTTATTAAAGACCAATTATGTTTCCAGCTTTGAGTTAGTTGAATCTCCTGTGAATAAGGAAGATAGGCTTTTAACTAAAAATCCTCACATTTCTGGTACATTTATTTCTTTGTTGAAATCTCTACCTGGACAAAGGTAGCAATATTTGTTTGTCTGTTTTGGCAACTCTGTGTGGCCTGCGGGAATCTTAGTTCCCCGACCAGGGATCGAACCTGCACGCCCTGCAGTGGAAGCACAGAATCTTGACCACTGGGCTGGCAGGGAAGTCAAGGCAGCAGTATTGATTTCCAGTTTTGGGCCCAGATCTTCTTTATTGTATCCTGTCTTCCTGTCTTCCATGTTCTGCTCTTGTGTTCTCTCCCTTTGTCCGTTTCCTCTGCCTGGGCAGAGCACTTGTGCTGATCTTGATTTGGAGAAGGAATGGGATATTTTGCTAGGTATTACCAGTCAGTATACAGATAAGGAAAGACTAGTTTTCCAGTTGTATTACTTTTTATTTCTGTTATCTAATCCTGCTAAACTGATTTAAATCATACTGTTGCTTTTAATCAGAATCATTGGCTCTTTGAGTAGGAGTGAGTATTGTAATAGTAACAAAGTTCTGATTTGAGCATCTACTGTTTGCCAGATTTAGTGATTAGCATTAATCACTACCATAATTCTGTAGGGTAGGTGCTGTCATTTCATAGATGAGAAGGCTGAAGTTCAGAGGTTAAATGAGCTTGAGTTAGTGACAGGCACTCGGTATTGGAGCTGGGAATCAGATCCAGGTCTATGACCCCAAACCCACTATACCATGCTGCCTTTAACTCAAACTTCCATTTTGCTAAACTACCCTTGATAGCTAAGTCATCTGTCACGGAGGAGCTTGTGATTTGATAGACCTTCCATTTTTAGTTGCCTTCTTTTATCTCTAAATCTGATTAGTTACATCTTCAATTCAGGATGCAAATCTGTCCAAAATAATGCAGAATTGGTAATGTAAAAGCTTGTTTATCATATCATGTGCTTGTGTTTATGATATCAGTCATGTGCTTGAAGCAGTTTTCAAATGCCCTTGAAGTTTATGTACCAAGGGTTTCTTCAAGGGTTTGTCCATGACATGTCAATTCTATGCTTAAAATCCTTCAACAGTTGTCATTCACAGTGAGAAGTTCCTTAGCATTCAATACATAATACTTAAAATGGAAAACCTTAAAAATTGTTTTGGCTTGTCCTAATTCAAAAATATCTTTATTGTAGGAAAGAGATAGGAAAAGAAGGTTAAAAAAACCTCATCTTTCAGAGATGACTACTGTTAATATTTTTTAATGGATAACTTCGTTCTTTTCTTGTTCATAGAGACTTTAAAAAAGCTTAGGAATGTTAAATGCTTAGTCTGATCTTTGGTATGGTGGTATGGTAGAATTGTCTGTCCCTGAAATAAGGTAGAGCAGAATTGTCTGTCCCTAGAATAAGTCAGATTGCCTTGCCACAGAATTTGTATGTACAGTGTACCTACAGTGTGAAAACCAGTAACACAATGTGTTTATGAATTTCTTGATGCATGGAAGCCTGTTGGCCCCTTTTATCATTAATGAAGTGTGTATATCAAGTTGTTCACTTTTTACCTCTTGTAGTTTCTAGAGTCTTCTTAACCAGATTGTGGAGTTGTGTATGATATTGACTTTATCTCATGTTTGAAGTAGTAGTATGTTTATGGTGTCATAGATTTTTAAACTCATTCTTGTTTTTTTTCCACTAAAACCTATTTTCATATCGTACACATATTTAATTTTCTTTTAATTAAAACAATTTTGGTCATGAATCACAACAAATGTGAGTAGTAAGGAGCCAACATCCTATCTTATACGTGCTTGACACCTGTAGGTGTTCTTATGATATTGACTTTATCTCATGTTTGAAGTAGTAGTATGTTTATGGTGTCATAGATTTTTAAACTCATTCTTGTTTTTTTTCCACTAAAACCTATTTTCATATCGTACACATATTTAATTTTCTTTTAATTAAAACAATTTTGGTCATGAATCACAACAAATGTGAGTAGTAAGGAGCCAACATCCTATCTTATACGTGCTTGACACCTAATAGGTGTTTAGTAGTGAATACATTAATTTGAAGTGAATTAATTAACTTGAAATGGATGTTCAAAAGTCTGTGCCATTTCTTTAATCATCTCTAAGTTCTCTTACAGTTTTTGCCATTTGTATTATTTCACTGAATTTATTTCTTACTAAGTGGACTTATTTCTTATTGTCATTTTCATGTCGATTTTCTCCCCTTGTGCTTGTCCAGTTAATCCTTTGTATTACATGCCACCTTTAGGCAGGTCTGCTTTTGTAATTTGTCCTTACACATCCGTTTTCATTCCCATAATAGTTTCATACCTACTTGGTTGTCTTCCATCTGATTTCACTTTCTGTCTCCCTCACGTCCATCTTGCCAGATTACTTTTCCTAAACTTACTTGTTATAATTTTAGTCAAAATAATGTACAGGTTCCCTACCGTATATTTGATTAAGCCCAGATTCCACACATTGACGTCCTTACAGTATTGTTCCAGTTTTTTTTTGATAATCTTTATTAATTCAGTTAGCATTTTTTTCATTTTATTTTTTTATACAGCAGGTTCTTATTAGTGATCAATTTTATACACATCAGTGTACACATGTCAATCCCAATCGCCCAATTCCTCACACCACCATCCCCACGCTCCGTGGCTTTCCCCCCTCGGTGTCCATACGTTTGTTCTCTATGTCTGTGTCTCAGTTTTTGCCCTGCAAACTGGTTCATCTCTACCATTTTCTAGTTTCCACATATATGCGTTAATATATGGTATTTGTTTTCCTCTTTCTGACTTACTTCACTCTGACAGTCTCTAGATCCAACCACGTCTCAACAAATGACCCAGTTTCGTTCGCTTTTATTGCTGAGTAATATTCCATTGCATATATGTACCACATCTTCTTTATCCATTCGTCTGTCGATGGGCATTTAGGTTGCTTCCATGACCTGGCTATTGTAAATAGTGTTGCAATGAACATTGGGGTGCATGTGTCTTCTTGAATTATGGTTTTTTCTGGGTATTTGCCCAGTAGTGGGATTGCTGGATCATATGGTAGTTCCATTTTTAGTGTTTTAAGGGACCTCCATACTGTTCTCCATAGTGGCTGTATCAATTTACATTCCCACCAGCAGTGCAAGAGGGTTCCCTTTTCTCCACACCCTCTCCAGCTGTTGGGTGCATATATATTTATAATTGTTATATCTTCTTCTTGGATTGATCCCTTGATCATTATGTAGTGTCCTTCCTTGTCTCTTGTAACATTCTTTATTTTAAAGTCTATTTTATCTGATATGAGTATTGCTACTCCAGGTTTCTTGTGATTTCCATTTGCATGGAATATCTTTTTCCAGCCCCTCACTTTCAGTCTGTATGTGTCCCTAGGTCTGAAGTGGCTCTCTTGTAGACAGTATATATATGGGTCTTGTTTTTGTATCCATTCAGCAAGCGTGTGCCTTTTGTTTGGAGCATTTAATCCATTCACATTTAAGGTAATTATCGATATGTATGTTCCTATGACTATTTTCTTAATTGTTTTATGTTTGTTTTTGTAGGTCCTTTTCTTATCCTGTGTTTCCCACTTAGAGAAGTTCCTTTAGCAGTTGTTGTAGAGCTGGTTTGGTGGTGCTGAATTCTCTTAGCTTTTGCTTGTCTGTAAATCTTTTGATTTCTTCATCGAATTTGAATGAGATCCTTGCCAGGTAGAGTAATCTTGGTTGTAGGTTCTTCCTTTTCATCACTTAAAGTATATCATGCCGCTCCCTTCTGGCTTGTAGAGTTTCTGCTGAGAAATCAGCTGTTAACCTTATTGGAGTTCCCTTGTATGTTATTTGTCGTTTTTCCCTTGTTGCTTTCAATAATTTTTCTTTGTCTTTAATTTTTGCCAATTTGATTACTATGTGGCTTGGCATGTTTCTCCTTGGGTTTATCCTGTATGGGACTTGATGTGCTTCGTGGACTTGGGTGGCTGTTTCCTTTCCCATTTTAGGGAAGTTTTCGTCTGTAATCTCTTCAAATATTTTCTCTGGTCCTTCTTTCTCTCTTCTCCTTCTGGGACCCCTATAATGTGAACGTTGTTGCGTTTAATGTTGTCCCAGAGGTCTCTTAGGCTGTCTTCATTTCTTCTCATTCTTTTTTCTTTATTCTGTTTTTCACTATCATTCTGAATCCTTTTTCTGGAATGTTGCCTATCTCCTCTTCATTTAGTTGTTTTTTTGGGGTTTTATCTTGTTCCTTCATTTGGTACATAGCCCTCTGCCTTTTCATCTTGTCTATCTTTCTGTGTGGTTTTTGTTCCACAGGCTGCAGGATTGTAGTTCTTGCTTCTGCTGTCTGCCCTCTCTATTGTTCTAGTTTTATCTTTTCAGTTTTATTGTTCATTTTTCATTTACATATATTTCTTAAACACACCTTTGGATTTTTGCTCTTTGCCTTTGCATTTTTGCTCTTTGCCTTTGCACACGTGGTTCCTTCAGGAATGATCATTCTCCGAAAAATGTAGTTGTCAGAGGCCTGCCTCTTGCTAGTCCAGCTCAGAGTTTGCCTTCTGCATGACTGCTGATTAGCATCCAAAACTCTTTTTTAACCTCTCCTTTTTCTAAACTATAGCACACTGTATGAGCCTTAAAAGGATTTAGCATTTCCTTTATTATCATTCAATTTTTATCTTTCCCCTTCTCATTTCAGCGTTGTATATGAGAAAATATGTATATGAAGCTTCTCAAGGACAAAGCTGGGGTAGGGGTACAGCTAAAGCTACTGAAAGCCCAGCTGCGTTGCAGAGGGCAGGCGAGGTGGAGGTAAGCAAGGTGGGCTGTGGCAGACACTAACCCCATGGGCTTTGCGGGTGAGAAAAGCCTGTATTGCTTTCTGAGGATAGTGACGGAGCTTTTCATCTCTTCCAACACCTAGTTCATAAGAATTTGTTGAATTTCTATTGACATTAAAAAAAAAAGAGTTTCCAAGTGTAACTGTATGTAAGAATTTGATACAAGTTTGTGTGTGTACACGTATGTGCAAAACTTCTTGGAAAAGACAAAGTGGTTAGTACTAGGATATATTGATTGAAGTATGGTGGGATCACATCTTTCTCAAACTAGAAGACAGGAATCAAGTCATGCTGGAATCTGATTGATAGGTTCATCTACTCATTTATTGCATTTACCAGGCATTTACTTTGCACCAAGTGTGTGCCAGGCACAATATCTAGAGCTGGATTATTAAAAAAATGAGTAACACAGTAAATGACCTCAAGTTGTTTCTGGCATAGGAGAGGTGGGTATGTGGCTGATAATGTTCCAGGAGTGCTTTTGCTGGTTTCTAACAGACTCAAGTGGCTCAGTAAGTTGTGAGCCCTTTAGAAATAGCCTCTTCAGGACAACTTTTTGGCTTGGTTCTGCCACACAGGGACCACAAAATTATAGTCTTTGGGAGGTTTGTGAGCCTGTGACTTACGTGTTCTCTATTTTAGAATAAGCAGTTAAGCTTAAATTCCTGTGGATGGAAACTAACAGGCCCACTCTGTGATAGGTGATACACAGGGTCCCTGGTGTAATGCTTGCCATTCCCCAGTTCATTAAGGATTGTCCTTGTCCAGATTTTGTTGCTTAGGCATGTCAAACATCTACTCTTGTAAACCTCTGATCAGGATCAAAGCATCAGGCTGGTTTCACTCCCCCCGCTCCCCCAGAGGCAAACAATATGATACTCAAATTGGAGTCAAAGCTTCCCTTAATCACCCACCTGCTTTCAACTATTCTGTCCTGTTTTTACTCTGTCCTTATTACCATGTTGCATATTCTATTTTTCTATAGTCAGAATTCAGAATGATCTAAGTAGGATAAACATTCCTTTAGCCTCTTTACGGGCTGCTGTGATTTCAGCCATTGCTCCCCATCCTCTTACGTGCTGGGGACCCTGAGGAACTGAGCCTGCCTGAGCCTGGAGAACCTTGAAAAGACAGTTCTGGACATTCTCCCCCGGTCTGGTCACAATATCAAGAAGATTTCTTTTGGACACCCATCCACAATTGCCCTGCACTGTTGTCCCCCGCCCCCTTCTCACCACCTCCCCCTGGGCATCACAACAGCATTTACTTGAAATCTCTGATTGGCATTTGTTACAGTCTGCATTGCTTAGATTATTTATACTTTAATCTCCTTGTTGAATTCTAATTTCCTTTAGAGCAAATTGTACATTGCCTGATATTGAACTTAATATGATCTCTGCCTTCTCTTAAAGTATTCCCTTGAAGTATTAGAGTTACATGCCTCCAGAGTTCTGAATCAAGTTCTGAATCAATTGGAAAGTAAATATGGGAGTGAGATATTGCTGCTAAAGCTGGAAAGGAGATTGAGGCTTGGAACCAAGGCCAAATTGAGTTTTCTCTTCCTTATTCTAAGTTGAATTTACCTACACAGTCACTGATGGCAGGCTTTACTCCATAGGGGGGGTCTCTGCCCTGAGGAGGGGACCAGTGAGTCCTAAACACTGCAGCTGCCGGGGGCAAGGCTAGAGCCAATAAAGGGCTTAGACCACGCATGTGCAATGGCTTTTCCCAAATCTCACCATGCATGTGCAATGACTCCCAAATCTCACCACTATCAGGTAACTCCCTCTGATGGGGTAGGGTGAATGGGGAAGCCATGGGGAGAAGGATGGAGGCTTTCTTAATACTTCCAAAGAGGGCAGGATTGATTACCTGAGGAAAGAATATGGAGAAGCCCTGTTGTCCTGGCATCCACTGGATGGAAGGTAATCTGAATCTGGTCAGACCCTGTGGGCCAGATGAAACTTGTAGAGGATGAGATAAATAACCTCTTCCTGTTATAGACTCTAAATTTGGCCTGACCTCCAGGGATGGTGGGCTGTGACAGCAGGCAAAGCCAGTCTGTCATCTTGAGGGTGAAGCAGTGCTGGCTGGAGTAAGTCTGGGCACTTTTCAAAAAAATTAAATCATGTTGATATTCTAGGCAAAGAGCAGTATTTATTAGAATTAATCTATCTCCTTTTGACCTTTTTCTTTGTGAGTTGATGTATTTGCAGCTATTTCATTGTGAAGATTAACAGATTTTTAAAAAAATAATGGAATCATAGACTTTAGACCTGGAAGACCATATAGTGCAGCCCACTCTGGTTTTGCTTGATCAAACTGAAGCCCAGCAAACTTCAATTTACTTGCCCAAGCTTTCTGTGAAGCCCTGCAAAGGGCAAGTTTCGTGTTATTTTCTGCACCATTATCTCCTCTGAGGCTCTGTATAATGCACATGCATTGGAGGCCGGAATAAATAGTGTTGTCCCCTTTGATAAACACCAACCCAAGACATACAGACCAAGAGAGATGATCTAGGTTGGGAGAAGGGAGACATGAGGAATATGGGAGAAAGATGGGAAACATGGAGGAGTAAATAGAAGAAGTATATCTAAGCTGTACTTCCCAATGTCATAGCGAGCATTGCAATCTAGGTATATTTGTATATCCAAACATTTGGGCTCTTAGGCTAGTCTAAAATTTGGGGGGAAGGGCCAGAAACAACTCTGAGTTGCCCAATGTCATGAATTGTATGTTGTTGTGAGCAGCCTGATATAATAGAAATGGCTTGGACTTGGAAAGCAGAGAGACAGAAGTTCAAATTCTGTCAATTAATCTAACACATACTGGCATGTGACCTTGGTCAGTTCTTAACTTCCCAGACATATTACTCTTTGTGAAATAAGGGTGGTAGTGACAGCCTCATAGGGTTTGTGTGGTGAGGTTTAAATAAGATAAAGTCTAAAGCACTAAAAATAGTGCGTGTGTGTACTGGGCCCTTGATATCAAGGCTCATATCCTTCTTGTTTGCAGTATTGAGGTGATCTCCAGAATGTGCTCCCAGTGAACTGTAGCAATATCCCCAAGTCTCCAGTGACTGGAACTGAGTCTGGGCCCTACTGTTATCACCTGAGTTCTGGCTGCAGAGGGCTTGGGAGTCTGCCCAGGGACAAATGGCCTCAAGTGGATTGGGCCTTGCTCCTTGCTCTGCCTGGAGGGCCTCACAGCCATGAGGTTCTTCTAGCACCAGGAATGTGGTCCTTTACATTCAGCCTGCAGCCCAGAGCTCTCTAACCCCTTGGACATCCCTCTGACTCTGCCCCAGACCCGTTAGACTCATTTTTCCACTGAGGAGGACAGGAACTGGTTGCCTTGTCCTTTATGAGGAGAGGTATTTTTCTGCTCTCCCTTGGCAAGTGAACCAGTCTTTGATTTGGAACTCTCAGAGTGACTCTGCTCAGCTGATTGGTTGGTTGGTGGATGAATCAGTCTGGTTGTGTAGACCTTGAACTTGTTATAGGGGGAATCCATTCTCTTTGTAAAAGCAGCTGATGGATTTTAGTGAGGTTGTGATGAGAGACATTACTTTTGGGGTCATTGTAATACATTTTGATTTCTCAAAAGAACAAAATTGTTGCTAAATTTAGGAGGGAAAGAATCTTCTAAACTTCAGAATGGTTTTATTGTGCATGGGGGACTTGGATTACTTCCTAATTTCTCTGCTTAGCTTGGGGCAAGTAATTTTCCTGACAGTTTTCTTTTAGATAAGAGCAATAATATCTAATAATAATTCTTGTTACATTTAAAGGAGTAACAGTCCCCATACCCCCTACCCCCAGTAGTCATATTTATTTCTTAGGCAGTAGAGCAGAGTGGTTAAGGACACAGACTATGGAGACAGAAGGCTGGGATTTGTATCCCGGCTCTGCCATTTACTTGCTATGTGACCCTGAGCAACTTGTTTAACCTTTCTGTGTTTCATGGGTTATTTGTGGAGATTAACCTTACTTACATAAAGAGTTTAGACAGAGATTGCTATATTATGATGTCTTTGATATCTGCTACCTCTTGAGATTTTCTACCTGGCTCCCTTTTCCCTTTCCTACTTATTACCGTTCAGCTACATACGCTGATTGGATTTTCATTCTTTACCTTTGCTATCTTGCCCAAATTAAGCCCCATGGTTTTCCTCCGCTTTCTGATTTATGCTTTTCCATCTGGATAAGATGATTGGCAGCATATGGTATGAGGATGCTGGAGAATCCTGCAGGGAAAATGAACCCAGAGTACCTTAAACTTTGTTTCCTGACAGCAGAGGGTGCCACAACGTTTCTGGTGATATGAATGTTTTGTACAGAATGATTTTTTTTTCTACCTGGTACTTAAAAGTAAGAACTTTCCCAGGATACTGACATTGAGAACTTTTATTGTCTACTGTATAATAATGACACAAGCCAACATAAAGAATGCACAGTCTTTGGACAGTTGTACAATTTAATTAAGCGTGTCTGTTACCACAGTATTTCATATCTGCCTATTTGTATTCCTTGGGCCAGGTTTGTAAAGGTAGAGTATTTTCAAGAGTATATGGCCAGTGTAATCAGCTGCTATGTCCTTATACGTTTTGGAATGGGCAAGAGAGGAGGGAGGAGGAATGGTGAGCAGTCAGGGGTGGAGGTAGAAGTCTGGGTAGCTGGCAGCACCAGTGCTGGAATGTACATTTTGGTGCCAAGGGGAATCTGCAAGCTGAGAGGGCCAGATGGATGATAGCTCTAAGATGAAAAGTGCTGTTTGGCTTGCTGATCATTGGGAACTGGTCAGAACCAGAGAAACTAATGTGCATGCCAAGGGGGACCCAAAATATGACAGATTGAGTATTCTAAGATGGCTGCAACAAGATCTTCATTCCACAGGCTCATCTTGCAATGTGACATTGACACTCCTCTCATCAAGACATGGGACCTACTTTTCTCCCATTGAATGTGTGTGGCTAGTGACTGTGGTTGAAGTGATGTTTCCTAAACTAGGTTATAAAGGTGATAGATTTGCTACCTGGGATATTACTGGGATGCCAGCTCTTGGTACCTCACCACCATGCTATGTGGAAGCCCAGGTCACATGGAGATCCCACCGGTAGGTGTTCTGGCTGACAGCCTCAGCTGACATCCCAACCAACAGCCTGCATTGATTGCCAGATTTAAGAGTGAGGAAACCTTCTGATTGTAACTATGTGACAGGCTGTGAGTGAGAACAGCACAGCTCAACCTAGTCAACCCCCAGAACCATGAGAGATAAGAAAATGATTGTTGTTGTTTTAGCCCACCAAGTTTTGGGATGATTTGTTACCCAGCAATAGTAACTGAAATATCAAGTTAAGGTCTATCAGCCAGAGGGTCTGGTATGAGAGAGTTAAGTCAAGGCTGAATTTCCAGAGTAAAAGCTAAACAACGGAAAGGAGCGTGAGCATAGAAAAAGGATGGAGAAGGGAGGATGGGGTAGGTGATAGGGGAGTCTGTAATGAAGCGTGACTGGTCAGGGTTCTGTGACGTGGCAGACTACTTACTATCCTGCTCTTCTTAACAGTAGGCCTGGTTGTAGCCTCCTCCACCCTCCGTCTAACTTTTTATCATTGAAAATATAAAACATGCAAAAGTGTAGCAACTAATACAGTGAACCCCATATTCATTGCCCAGTTTCAACATGATCAACACATGGCCAACTTTATTTATACCCTTACTTACTCACTTCCCCCCTTCATATTATCTTGAAGCACATCTCGGTCATAATATATTACCCCTACATATTTCAGATAGACCTCTAAAAGATAAAAAAACATAACCACAATATTATTATCACACCTAAAGCAATGAAGAAATAAACAATTATATCTATATATCTCTCTCTATATATCAACTTCTGTGTTTAAATCAGAATCTGAATAATATCAATAATATTAGTACTGCCATAGAAATATAATGCAATCTACATATGAATTTTAAGTTCTGATTAAAAAGGTAAAAATAAAATTTCCTTTAATAGGCTTTATTTAGTCTGTTTTATTTAATCTAGAAGCTTGATCAGATTTAAATTAAATTTTTGTCAAGACTATTTGTACGTTGTGTTTTTCCATTAGGATACACATAGTGACTGACAGTCAATGACAAACATTGTCTTATATCCAGTACTTTATTAGGGGTTTAAGGTTATTTTATTATTCAGCTTTTGTTTATTAGCCTGAACATTACTATAAAGATAAAAGATTACTATAAGGAGAAAACTCCCCTCATCCGTTTGGTAATGTAAATAACATCTCTGGCTTGATTTTTTCATTTTGTAAACTATTGCTTCAAATTCATATAAAAATCAGTAAAAATGCCTCCTTTTTTAATGGTGAGATTTCTATGCAGGTTATAGTAACACATGTTCATGATAGAAAATATGCAAAAGTAGAAAGGAAGAGAGAAAAACAGTGGCCTTGAATTATATCACCCAGAGAAAATGCTGCAAACATTTTGGTTTATTTCCTCACAATCTCATCTCTAAGCATTAAAAAAGAGCCCTATTTATAATCATAGTGTCATACATATTTGTATCCTGCTCTTTTTCATGTAATAGAGCAAACGTGCTTGTAGTAGTACAATCTTTCTGTAAACATTTAAAAGTCTTGCACAGTATTTCAAGTTATAGATACTAAGCATTTAGAGTGTTGCTGATATCTTTCCTTTTGTAAATGTGTGACGAAGATGTATTTCACTCTTCTGTATTTCAGAGACCATCCTTAGGAAATGCAGTTTATTTCAAAAAGCTATGAAAGGTTATGTGCAATGTAGCATAACAAAATCAAATAAGAACTCCACAATCTGACTGTTCACTCAGTCACCAAATATCTATTGAATTTCTGCTATGTCTCTATTCTAGGCACTCGGATACAGCGGCAAACAAATAGACACAGTCTCTTCCTCTTATGGGGCTAATTACAGTCTACCCTCTGTATCCATGGGTTCCCCATCTGTGGATTAAACCAACCACAGATCAAAAATATTTGGGAAAAAAATTCCAGAAAGTCCCAAAAAGCGAAGTTGAATTTGCTGCACACTGGCAACTGTTGACAGAGCATTTACATTGTATTTATGGCTATTTATGTAGCATTTGCATTGCATTAGTTATTACAAATAATCTAGAGATAATTTGAAGTATGTGAGAGGATGTGTGTAGGTTATATGCAAATGCTATGCCATATTATATAAAGGACTTGAGTACCCATGAATTTTGGTATCCATGGGGCCAGAATGGGGGTGGTGGTGGTCCTGGAACCAACCCCTGTGGATACCAAGGGATGACTGTGTTTCAGAGTGTGTATGGGAGAACAGACAATAAACAAGTAAATACAATTATTTTAGACAGTGATAAATACTATGAAGGAAATAAAACATGGAGGGACTACTTTAGAAAGTAGCTCTTTATGGAGTCTCTAGCTAGAGACTAAGTTTGGAATAGCTGGAAGTATGGGGAACAGGGATGAAAGAAGCAGAAAATAGGATACCAAACTGTATGAACATTCTCTTGATAGAAGAGAGAACAAACATTTTAGAATTAAAAGAGGTGTTCCAAAAAGAATCCTAAAGTGAGAATCTGCTGGTTTCAATCTGCCAGCCATATAACAAGATTCTCAACATCATAAGCCATCAGGGAAATGAGAATCAAAACCACAATGAGGAACTACTTCACACCCGCTAGGATGGCTATGATCAAAAAGACAGATAACAAGTGTTGGTGAGTATGTGAAGAAATTGAAATCCTCATACATTGATGGTGGGAACGTGATATGGTGCCACTGCTTTGGAAAACAGACTGGCAGTTCCTGAAAAAGTTAAACTAAGAGCTACCATACTACCCAGCAATTTCACTCCTGGATGTGTACCTAAGAGAACTGAAAACATATGTTCACACAAAAACTTTTACATGAATGTTCATAGTAGCTTTACACATATTAGCCAAAAAGTGGAAACAGCCTAAATGTCTATCAACTGATGAATGGATAAACAAAATGTGGTATATCCATATAATGGAATATTATGCAACCACGAAGGATAATGAAGTACTGATACATGCTACAACATGGATGAACTTTGAAAACATTAAGCTAGGTGGAAGAAGCCAATCACAAAGGACCACATACAGTATGATTCCATTAGTATGAAATGTCCAGAATAGACAAATCCATAGAGATAGAAAGTAGATTGGTGATTGTCAGGGGCTGGGGAAGTGAGGGATGGGCAGTGACTATTAGTGGTTATGGAACTTCTTTTTGGAGTGATAAAAATGTTCTAAAATTGATTGTAATTGTGCAACTTTGTGAATCTACTAAAAACCATTGAAATGTACATTTAAATGGGTAAATTTTATGATTATGTGAGTTATATCTCAATAAAACTGTTATTGAAAAAGATCTGCCAGCACTGCACTCCAAAATGCTTCCAGATTATATGATGCCTGGGATTGCCTTCAAAATAATCCATTATTGGGGGCTAAGGCTCTAGATAAAACAAGATTGGCCATGATTTGATAATTATTGGAGCTAAGCTGTGGGTTATGAGGGAGTTCATTATACTATTTTCTCTGATTTTCTATATATTTGATATTTTCCATAATGAATATTAACAATGTAGTTTTTATTTAAAGACCTTTGGTTCTGGGGTAGTTATTTGCAGGTCATAACCATGAGAGTCAGAATGGCTTGGTTAATAGCCAGGTCTCTGGAGGCAGTCTTTGTATTTTATTTTATTTATTTTGTTTTTAAGTTTTATATTAGAGTATAATTGATTTACAATGTTGTGTTAGTTTCGGGGTACAGCAAAGTGATTCATTTATCCATATACATATATCCATTCTTTTTCAGATTTTCCCATATAGGTTATTACTGAATACTGAGTAGAGTTCCCTGTGCTATACAGTAGGTCCTTGTTGATTACCTATTTTATATATAGTAGTGTGTATTTGTTAATCCCAAACTCCTAATTTATCCCTTCCCCTCACGTTTCCCCTTTGGTAACCATAAATTTGTTTTCAAAGTCCGTCTGCAGCATGTGGGATCTTCCCAGACCGGGGCACGAACCCGTGTCCCCTTCATCGGCAGGCGGACTCTCAACCACTGCACCACCAGGGAAGCCTGTTTATAGACTTTTTGATGTTTGTAGACTGATGATGGCCTTTCTGACCGTTGTGAGGTGATACCTCATTGTGGTTTTGATTTGCATTTCTCTAATGATTAGTGATGTTGAGCATCTTTTCATGTGCTTTTTGCCCATCTGTATGTTTTCTTTGGGGAAATGTCTATTTAGATTTTCTGCCCAGTTTTTGACTGGGTTGTTTGTTTTTTTGATACAGAGCTGCATGAGCTGTTTGCATGTTTTGGAAGTTAATCCCTTGTCAGTTGCTTCAGTTGCAAATATTTTATCCCAGTCTCTGCATTTTAAATCCTGGTTTTGCTGTGTGACTCTGGGCAAGCCATGTAGCTTCTTTATGCCTCAGTTTCATCATCTATAAAATAGAGGCATAAAGTACCCACCTAGGGATGGTACAAGGATTAAATGAGTTAATATTCACAAAGTGCTTCAAACACTGATACTTAGTAAGCGTTATGTATGTTTACCTTATCATTAAAAAGAAGAAGGAAGGGATACTGGTTGCAACCCATTAAATTGATTTTATGACAAAGAATTCAGTTTTGGCAACATCACTGCCATCTTGGAACTTGGCTGTTTCCTTCTCAAAATCCATTTCATTTTATATTTCTGGTATCTTGTGCATAGGCATGGTGTTAGCACCTGCACCTCCATCTTCCTTCCCTGAGTGTGGGTGTCCTCAGTGAAATGAAATATATTGGTTTGGGGACAGGACCATCTCTCTCAAGGGAAACCCTTTAGACCGACCACACATAGTTGATCACAAACAGAATGAGTTCTTCCCTATTTTTAAAGAAAGAACTTTATCTTTCTTCCCCTCTCACTTTAAAACTGAGAATATGTTTTGCTTTTGAAACATCCATACTTGCTACTCATCTACAGGGAGACAAGTGCTGTTGACATGCCCAAAAGAAAGTGCTACTCAGATGCTAAAGCAGATCAGGAACTGATGGGCAGCCTCTCCTCTTCAGCCTGCTGTTCCCAGACACTTAGCATCATTTGTCAGATGCTCTGGAAATGCTTCTCCATAGACTGTGTTGAAACAGGCAGGTCCCCTCCAGCTGCTGTTCAGGGCCACCTTACACTTACACTTGACCCTGGTAGCCATTTTCCTGCCTGCAGTGGAGTAGGAGGGTGGAGGAGATAATTGTACTCAGCCCATCATTTTGTTAAGTGTTTTCTGCTCTGGTGCTTGAAAATTCTCTCTCTGCCCTGAAAGCATGCAGTGGCTCCAGTTAGAGGGCCAGATACAGGTTTCCTTTTCTTTACAAGGATAAGTACTTTGGGTGTCATATTTGTTCTTGTCAGGAAGGATTTTCCATTGCCTTTTCCTCTGTGGCTGAAGCGTGACTCTTGGTTCTGACTCTGGCTTTGGGTTGGGTCCATGGACGACCTCCATGGAGATACTCTTGACTTTGCAGAAGGAGGCATCAACTTTTCCTTGCCATCCACTAACCCACCTCTCACTCACTTTCAACCCCATGAACCGTAGACATGCATCCATTCCTTTAACTGTTCAGTAAGCATTTATTGATTTTCCACTACACGTGGAATGCTGCACTCAAGGCTTTGGGGTCTCCACCAAAATGAAGGAAGGAAGAAAGGAGGAAAGGTGGTTCTTGTCTTTGGGAAAAACCAAATTTCTAGTTGGAGAACTAAAATGTATATGTAACGTTCTCAGAGCAAATCATCAGTGTCTATGAACACTTTTCTTGTAACACGTATAACATCATGTGTCAGGCATCATAATTTTCCATGTGCAGTAGAAACTTACCCTGTCCTTTATTCTACTTTATTTGAATTCTCCTCTATAAGAAGCAAAGCTCTTTACTTTGATGCTTTTGTATCCTTCACCCACCCTGACACATGCCCACCACATGGCAACTGTGTTTCCTTTCCCCCTTTTCTTCCTTCCTTCCTTCCTTTTCCTGTTCTCCCTCCCTCTCTTCCTTCCTTCCTTCTTCCTTTTCTTCCTTCCTTCCTTCTGCTTTCCTTTCTTCCTTTCTTCCATCCTTCCTGGTATTTGGGTTGTGGTAAAGATTTTATGTGAAGCTTTGATACATTTAGAGTTACTTAGAATTACTCTTTTATCAGACCAGCACTACTTCATAGTGGAGAAGCAAGAGATGAGTCTGAAGACATTAGCCAGGTCACATGATGTAGCACTTGATTGCCATAATAAGTTTGGATTTTATCCAGAAAGTAACAGGAGATTAGTCACACATATTTATTGAATATTCACTATGGGCAAGCACTGTTCTAGGCACTAAGGATATAGCAGTCAAATGGGGTCCCTACCTTTAGGGTGCTTATATTCCAGTGGGGGAAGACAGGTAATAAACACAGAAATAGGTAGTGATATGTGTTATGAAGAAGATAAAAGAGAATATTGTCAAAGAGAGTGCCTGGGTTTGGGGATGGTTGTTCTAGCTAGGGAGGTCAGATCAGGCCTTTCTGAGGTGGTAACATTTGAGGTAAGAACTGACAAATAGAAAGGAGGAAATGTATTCCAAGCACAAGGAACAGCAGATGCAAAGGACCTGAGAAGGAAGCAAGTTTGGCATCTTCAAGGAGAGAGAAAAAGGACAGAGCGGTTGGACCATGGTGGCTGGGGTATGAGTAGAGTGAGATGTATATGAAGAGTTTGAAGGGTGGCCATTTCATGTAGGGATTTCAATGCTGTATTAAGAAGTGCAGATAATTTTTCTTGTTCAGTGGGAAACTTTGGAAAGTTTTAAGTATGATAGTTCATCTAATTTATACTATTAAAGAATATTCTAATGGTTGTCTGGAGGGTAGACAGTAGTGGGGCAAGTCTCAGGGGACCAGCTAAGAGGCTGTTACAGTCCAGAGATGAGATTAGAGTGGCTTGATCCGATGTCATAACAGAGGGTCACATGGCCAGTAAGTGGCTGAGAGAAACTTGCTTATGTCTGAGCAGCAACTGAAGGCTGTGTAGGAACTCAGATTGATGATGGCGAGGAACAGTCTTTACAACTAAGAGAGAAGCTGCTGGGTTTCTGAGGCTGGCTCTCATTTTATTTCTCTGTTTTAACTCATGATCATGCAGTTTCATTATGACATATTTGAAAAACTAGAGGGAATGTTTATTTCCCAGAAAAATATCAACAATCAAAATTGAAAAAAGAAGAAATGGAAACTATTGATGAGAATGAAAAGATGATTCAAGATCTATTGAAAAGACCCAGGCACAGATAGTTTCATAGCAATTATCTAATCTTTAAAGAATGAATAATTCCATTGTTTTTCAAGTGATTCCAGGCCACGTAAAAAGACATGTATCTCTCCAAATGATTTCATGAAATCATCATAACTATAATACTGAAACCTGAGAAAGGTAGGAAAAAATATAGACAAATACAGACAAATCTCTTTTATGAATATAGATGCAAAAATTACAAATAAAATATTAGCAAAAATAATCTGGTAATGAGTCAAAAGAATAATACATTTTGATCAAATATTTTTATTTTAGGAATTTAAGGCTAATCAATAGTAAGAAATCTGACAACATACTTTATTATATCAGCAACTCATGTAATCATTTTAATAGATACGGAAGTTTTCAATAAAAGTTAACTTTCATTCCCAATTAAACTAGAAGTAAAATGGAAACAAGGGAATTCTTTGGGGCAGTACATTTTAGCTGACAACCATTATTTTAAAAATTAAGCTTTCTTACCTTTATGATAAAATACAAGTATTCTGAACTTGCTAACCAGCTGATTGCAAACAGCTGGCCAGGTAACCACATAAATTTCCAGAGAACTAGTTAGCCAGACAAGTTATCCTTTTTTAGCTAACCACCAAACTCTTTTATGTTACAAAATGCTCATGACATTCTGCTAATTACTGTGATATGAGATGCTATGAGACCTTAGTTTTGCCTAACAGTAGGAAACTGTACACTGTCTAGACTGAAGGTCAAGGGGATGAATGCAGCCTAACTTGATGGTTGACTCTCACCTGTAGTCCTGTGTCTTTGTTTACACACTAATTACCATTGTGACTGGTTATTTCCAGTTTTACTACAGAATTAATTAAAATAAAAACAATACACCAAAACCTGACAATCCTAAAATCAAATTATAACAACTATTTCTATTAAAATTTGGAACCAGTTGGGTGTGTCCTCTCTCACCATTATAATTAAAACTGATTGGGAGGTACTTGTGATGTAGTGAGACAATAAAATACAGTAATTGATATAAATATTAGAAAACAAGAGTGAAAACAATCACTTTTTGCTGATGATATGATTTTATATTTAGAAAACCCAAGACAACAGTAAATAAAACCACACAAGAATTAATAAGAAAACTTGGTTAGGTGATTGCCACAAGATTCTTATACAAGAATTGGTCATTTCCTCTATTTTAACAATAAGCACTGAGTAAGGGAAATACAAAAAATAGCATTTATACATAAGTTACAAAAACTACAAAGTACTTCGAAATAAGTTGTAAAGGAAAAGCACAGGAATACTATGAAGAAAATTATAAAATCTTCTTGTATGACCTAAAACAGGATTTGAACAAATGGTTAAGACAATGTTTTTAAATGAGAAGGAAATGTAATAAAAATGTCAATCTTCCCTAGATTAATATAAACTGATGAAATTTAGATTAGAATACCAATGACATTTTAAAAAAACTCTTTGGGACTGGGTAAAATTATCTTAAAATTTAGGAGTAAGACTAGGTGCCTAATAATAATCAAGAAAAGTTTGAAAACATAGACTAGCACAGGAGGGACTCTCTTATCAGATGTTAGAGTGTACTATGAAGCCACTCAAGTCAAAACAATATGGCAGTAGCATAAGAATAGACAAATAGATAAATGGGTCATATAGAGAATACAGAGATAGATCTTAGTGTATAAGAGAATTTAAAATGCATGAAACTGGTATTTTATTATGTTTGGAGAAGTTAGGATTATTTAATAAATATTAAACTAGAAGAAATTTAGAAGAAAGTAAGATTTGACCCTTGTATCATATACAAATATAATTTTAAGATTATCTAATATTGTAAATGAAGAAAAAGTGTAATAAAATTCTGGGAATTTAGAAGTTGTATTGTGTGTGTATGTACTTGTGTATGTATTTTTTTCCCTTAAACATTTTTGACTATATTTACACATTTAATGTAACTACCTATTTTAAAACCATCTTTTGTTGATGGTTTCCTTTGCTGTGCAAAACTTTTAAGTTTAATTAGGTCCCATTTGTTTATTTTTATTTTTATTTCCATCACTCTAGGAGACAGATCCAAAAAAATATTGCTGCAATTTATGGCAAAGAGTGTTCTGCCTGTGTTTTCCTCTAGGAATTTTATAGTATTCGGTCTTACATTTAGGTCTTTAATCCATTTTGAGTTTATTTTTGTATGTGATGTGAGAAAATGTTCTAATTTCATTCATTTGCATGTGGCTGTCTAGTTTTCCCAGCACCATTTATTGAAGAGACTGTCTGTTCATCATTGTATATTCTTGCCTCCTTTGTTGTAGATTAATTGACCATATGTGCATGGGTTTACTTCTGGGCTCTCTGTTCTGTTCCATTGATCTATGTGTCTGTTTTTGTGTCAGTACCATGCTGTTTTGATTACTGTAGCTTTGTAGTATAGTCTGAAGTCATGGAGCATGATACCTCTAGCTTCTTTTTTCCCAAGATTGCTTTGGAAATTCTGGGTCTTTTGTGGTTCCATATAAATTATTCTAATTTTCTAGGATTATTTGTTATAGATCTTTGAAAAATGTCATGAGTATTTTAATAGGGATTGCATTAAATCTGTAGATTACTTTGGGTAGTATGGTCATTTTAACAATATTAGGTGTTCCTGTCCATGAACACGGGATATCTTTCTAACCCATCTATTAATTTCTTTTTTTATAAATTGAAGACCATGATTTTGCACCAATATTTTCATTTGCAGTCCAACATCACAGATACAATCTAGATTTTTTCCTTTATATCCTCATTTGAAATTTTAATTGTTTAACTTTCTTTTACACATATTTTTGGTGTGAATTTTAAATAATATATTTTATCTTTATCCCATTTTGGTTATTTGCCATCTTCAATCAGAGAGACTGAAAAGAAAATTTTAAATTAAATATTTATTCAAAATATACAAACTGAGATAAGCATAGAAGAATTTAAAATACTTAAACATTCAAATTAATTTTTTATAAGTTTGTAGAATTTATGGTTCTGAAGTTATTAAAGTTTAAAATTGCATGAAGACCTCAGGGACACCCTTTATTTACTTATTTGACTAATCCTCCTTATGCAATCAATTTCTCATCTCTGCTATCATGCCCACCCCTGTGTGATGCCCTCATCACTGTACCCATTATTCTAATCTCCTGTGCAAGGCTGCTCTTCCATGGGGATGCCCTGCTCACCCTGCTGGGGCTCTGACTCCCTGTGCCTCAAGGTGGAGGTGACCTCTTATCCTGCCTGGCTAAGAAGCTTCTTGTCCTTCTTATCTTCCGAAGATACCAACTCCATGCTCTGGGCTGCCATGCCTTACCCTCTCCTCATTCTGAGGTGTGGCTGTCTACATCTCTTAGAAGTGGGCTCATCTAATACGTTTAGGGCTGAATTGTTCAGGAAAGGAAAGCAGGAAAAAAAAATGGAAAAGAAAGGAAGAGGAAGAAGAAGAGAAATAGTTAATTTGTTTTTAACCTTCTATCAATATATTCAAAGACATTAATTTCCCTCTAAGTATTATTTAGGTGCATCTCACAAATTTTAATATATGGTACTTTCATTGTCATTTAGTTCTAAGTAGCTTCTAATTTTCTGTTTAACCCAAGTGTTAGTCATTTATTTAAATAACATGAGACTTTCAATCAAATTCTGCATAAAATGGAAACATAAAAGTCATTTTACTTGTTTTCTCTTTTCTCTAGGCATGTTAAGTGCCAATGATCCCTTTCTGGCTTAACAAAGAAAGTCAACAAGTATTTATATCTTTAAGATGCCATTTTAAATATTATCACCAGGGCAACACATTATAAAACAACCAATCAGCTTTATAAGCCTCTTAGAGATGAGGAACTATTTCCTCAGGATACAACAACAGTTTCTGAAGTCTGGATGTCTTACAAATCTTTGTTATAATTAAAGTTGTCAGGTCAGTTTTTATGATGCAGAATATTCTATGCTTTTCTGGCAGCTTCTGGGGGAATTGAAAATATTTGCTACTTATTTTGCAAAGACTTTTCACCAGCGTTAGAAGAGTCTTTAGTTTTTCAAGGCTAAATGTTGAAATGTATGAAAAGAAAAAGAGACAGTTCTGAAAAGCCCCAAATTCATTTGGAATGGGTTATATAAAATTTGCATTTATTTTAGTGACTTTTAAAGTTTTTTTTTTAACATCTTTATTGGAGTATAACTGCTTTACAATGGTGTGTTAGTTTCTGCTTTATAACAAAGTGAATCAGTTATACATATACATATGTTCCCATATCTCTTCCCTCTTGCGTCTCCCTTCCTCCCACCCTCCCTATCTCACCCCTCCAGGCGGTCACAAAGCACCGAGCTGATCTCCCTGTGCTATGCGCCTGCTTCCCACTAGCTGTCTACCTTACGTTTGGTAGTGTATATATGTCCATGCCTCTCTCTCGCTTTGTCACAGCTTACCCTTCCCCCTCCCCACATCCTCAAGTCCATTCCCTAGTAGGTCTGTGTCTTTATTCCGGTCTTACCCCTAGGTTCTTGATGACATTTTTTTTTCTTAAATTCCATATATATGTGTTAGCATATGGTATTTGTCTTTCTCTTTGTGACTTACTTCACTCTGTATGACAGGCCCTAGGTCTATCCACCTCATTACAAATAGCTCAGTGTTGTTTCTTTTTATGGCTGAGTAATATTTCATTGTATATATGTGCCACATCTTCTTTATCCATTCATCTGATGATGGACACTTAGGTTGTTTCCATCTCTGGGCTATTGTAAATAGAGCTGCAATGAACATTTTGGTACATGACTCTTTTTGAATTATGGTTTTCTCAGGGTATATGCCCAGTAGTGGGATTGCTGGGTCATATGGTAGTTCTATTTGTAGTTTTT
>NW_020174050.1:3639098-3809261 GCF_003031525.2 Neophocaena asiaeorientalis asiaeorientalis | reverse complement strand
CCTTTCATCCACACTGCTCAGAATAAAAGGGAGAAAAAGTAGAAAGAAAGAATTAGTAGAAGAAGAAAGAAAGAAAGAAAGAAAGGAGGGAGGGAGGGAGGAAGGAAGGAAGGAGGGAAGGAAGGAAAAAGAAAAAAAGGTAAAGTAAAATAAAATAAAGATAAAATATAATAAAGTTATTAAAATAAAAAATAATTATTAAGAAAAGAAATTTAAAAAAAAAACACGGACGGATAGAACCCTAGCACAAATGGTGGAAGCAAAGCTATACAGACAAAATCTCACACAGAAGCATACACATACACAGTCACAAAAAGAGGAAAAGGGGAAAAAATCATAAATCTTGCTCTCTAATTCCACCTCCTCAATTTGGGATGATTCGTTGTCTAAAGGAGGGAAGGAAGGAAAGAAAGAAAGAAAGAAAGAAGATAAAGTAAAATAAAAGTTATTAAAATAAAAAATAATTATTAAAAAACAAAAAAACGGATGGATAGAACCCTAGGACAAATGGTGGAAGCAAAGCTATACAGACAAAATCTCACACAGAGTTATAGACATACACACTCACAAAAAGAGGAAAAGGGGAAAAAAATCATAAATCTTGCTCTTCAAGTCAACTTTAATTTGGGATGATTCGTTGTCTATTCAGGTATTCCACAGATGCAGGGTACATCAAGTTGATTGTGGAGCTTTAATCCGCTGCTCCTCAGGCTGCTGGGAGAGATGTCCATTTCTCTTCTTTGTTCTCACAGCTCCCGGGGTTCAGCTTTGGATTTGGCCCCGCCTCTGCGTGTACGTCGCCGGAGGGCGTCTGTTCTTCGCTCAGACAGGACGGGGTTAAAGGAGCCGCTGATTCGGGAGCTCTGGCGCACTCAGGCCCAGGGAGAGGGAGGGGCACGGAGTGCGGGGCGGGCCTGCGGAGGCAGAAGCCGGCATGACGTTGCACCGGCCTGAGGTGCGCCGTGCGTTCTCCCGGGGAAGTTGTCCCTGGATCCCGGGAACCTGGCAGTGGCGGGCTGCTCAGGCTCCCTGGAAGCGGGGTGTGGAGAGTGAGCTGTGCTCGCACACTGGCTTCATGGTGGCGGCAGCAGCAGCCTTAGCGTCTCATGCCCATCTCTGGGTTCCGCGCTTTTAGCCGTGGCTCGCGCCTATCTCTGGAGCTCCTTTAAGCAGCGCTCTTAATCCCCTGTCCTCGCGCACCAGGAAACAAAGAAGGAAGAAAAAGTCTCTTGCCTCTTCGGCAAGTCCAGACTTTTCCCCGGGCTCCCTCCTGGCCAGCCGTGGCGCACTAACCCCCTTCAGGCTGTGTTTACGCTGCCAACCCCAGTCCTCTCCCTGTGCTCCAACCGAAGCCCGAGCCTCAGCTCCCAGCCCCGCCCACCCTGGCGGGTGAGCAGACAAGCCTCTCAGGCTGGTGAGTGCTGGTCGGCGCTGATCCTCTGTGCAGGAATCTCTCCGCTTTGACTTCCGCACCCCTGTGGCTGCACTCTACTCCGCGGCTCCGAAGCTTACCCCCTCCGGCATGTGCAGTCTCCGTCCGCGAACGGGCTTCTAGTGTGTGGAAACATTTCCTCCTTCACGGCTCTCTCCCACTGGTGCAGGTACCGTCCCTATTCTTTTGTCTGTTTATTCTTTTGCCCTACCCAGGTACGTGGGGGATTTCTTGCCTTTTGGGAGGTCTGAGGTCTTCTGCCAGCGTTTAGTAGGTGTTCTGTAGGAGTTGTTCCATGTGTAGCTGTATTTCTGGTGTATCTGTGGGGACGAAGGTGATCTCCGCGTCTTACTCTTCTGCCATCTTCCCGGAAGCCCCCACTTTTAAAGTTTTAACCTGAGAATTAAGTGTTCTATATCTTTGCTCTTTTGTTTTCTACTTAAGCTATTAATTTCTGAAAATAGTGACTTAAAAATTTCCAAGTAGAAGGTTAATTTATTTCATTGTTCTATCAGTTCTTGTTCCATATATTTTTAGCTATATTACTAAATACATATATGTTCATGATCATTGCATCTTCTTGGTCCTTTGTTCCTGATGCTAATATATACTACCCCTATATATCCCATATGATGTTTTTCATATTATATGTTCTTTTTTTGTCTAGTGTTAAAATTGCTATACTGGATTTCTTCTGGTTTATATCTAACTTGTTTAGCTTTTCTCATCCCTTTAAAAACTTAGAGTAAAAAAATTTTAACTAACCACCTGACTCAAGAACTAAAACAGTAACAATTAAATCTACCTAGTGCTTCTCTTCCCCTTCCTCCTATTCTACCCACCTATTTCCCTCAATGGTAATAGCTATGCTAAATTTTGTGTATATTATTACCTTGTTTTAAAAAAACGATTTTATGAAATATATGTATACATACATCATACATACATATATGTACTATATATATGTAAACAAAATATTGTTTTTTATCATCTGATTTTGAACTTTAAAAAGTGTGCACATTGTGTGTAGTCCTCTGGGACCTGCTTTTATCACTCAACATTATGCTACTCATAGTCATCCATACTCTGTGTTACTGCATCTCATTAATTTTTAGGGCTGTAAAGTATTGCACCATTTGAAAATATCATCCTATCAAAGGATTTTAACTTTTTTGTGTGTGTGTGGTACACGGCCCTCTCACTGTTGTGGCCTCTTCCATTGCGGAGAACCGGCTGTGGACGCGCAGGCTCACGGGCCCAGCCGCTCCGCGGCACGTGGGATCTTCCCAGACCGGGGCACGAACCCGTGTCCCCCGCATCGGCAGGTGGACTCTCAACCACTGCGCCACCAGGGAAGCCCGGATTTTAACTTTTTGCTATTACAAACAGAGCTGTCATGAACTCTTCCTGTACGTGAGTTTCCTTTGGGCACACACTTAGGATTGGTATTGCTAAAGCATAAGTTGTGCAAATATTCAACTTGACAAGCTGATTTTATTTTGTCCTTTATTATCTATCTATCTATCTATCATCTATCTATCTATCTGTGCTGTGTGCAAAATACTGTATGTAATCTCACTTTATTTTCAATCTTTCCACACCGTTTTGTTTTCAGTATGGGTCTTGTAAGTTGGATTTTTTCCCACCATATAAACCAAGAGTTCAATTTATATTTGTAATAACTGCTGTTATTTAGAACTTATTCTTGCTATTTTATTTTATACATTCAGCATTTTGTATTTTAGGCTTTCTGATAATATGTAGTAATATCTCATTGTGGTTTTAGTTTGTATTTTCCTAATGGCTAATGATATTAAACATCTTTTCATCTGTTTATTTGCCATCTGTATGTCTTCTTTGGTGATATGTCTCTTCATGTATTTTGCCCATGTTCTAACTGGATAGTTTTTTTATTTTTGAATTTTGTGTGTTCCTTATATATCACAGACACCCATGCTTTGTCAGATATGTGGTTTTCAATATTTTCTCCAAATTTGTAGCTTATCTTTTCATCTTCTTAACTGGGTGTTTCACAGAGCAGAAGTTTTAAACTTTAATGATGTACAATTTATCTTTTTTTTTTTTTTTTTTTGCCTCACCTGCTTCAGGTCTCTGCTCAAAGTTCACTTACCCAGCAAATTTTTTCTTTTATCGATTTTGCTTCTTGTTTCAAGTCTAAGAACTTGTTGCTAGTTCTAGATTTCAAGGATTTCTTCTATCTTTTTTTCTAAAAGTGTTTATAGTTTTATGTCTTACATTTAAGTTCATGATTTATTTTGCTTAATTTTTGTATAAGGTGTGAAACTTACATCATAGTTTATTTTTTGCCTATGAATGCCTAATTGTTCTTGCACCATTTGGTGAAAGGGCTATCTTTCCTCCATTGAACTGCTTTTGTATCTTTATCAAAAATCATTAGACATATTTGTCTGAGTCTATTGCTGGATTCTGTGTTCTGTTCCATTAGTCTATAAATCTATCCTTCTGCCATTGCCATACAGTCTTGATTATTGTAGCTATATAATAAGTCTTGAAATTGGGTAGACTGATCCTTCCACTTTCTTCTTCTTTTTCAAAATTGTTTTAGCTGTTCCAATTCCTCTACATTTACATATAATTTTTAAAATAGTCTTGTCTATATATGCAATAGATCTCACTGGGATTTTAATAAGAATTACATTAAATTTGTATATCTATTTGGGGAAAATTGACATCTTTACTATGTTGAGTTTTCTGGACCATGAACATGGTGTGTCTCTATATTTCTTGAGATTTTCTTTGACTTTTTTTCATTAGTGTTGTGTAGTTTTCAGCATACAAGTTCCAGGCATGGTTTGCTAGATTTATACCTGAATTATTCAAACGATTGTCAGTGGTATTGTGTTTTTAAATTTTGGTGTCTATGTATTCGTGTTAGTGTATAGAAATAAAACTGATTTTCAATATTTATCCTGTACTCTGTGATCTTGCTGAATAACATATTAGTTCAAGAGGTTTTTGTTTGTTTTTTAGTTTTGTAGATTCCTACAAAGTTCCTTTTCTTGAGTTCCTTTTCTTGCCTTATTTCATTTGTTAGAACTTCCAACACTATGTTGAATAAAAATGGTGAGAGTGGACATTTTTGTCTTGTTTCTGATTTTGGGTGAAAGCATTTAATCTATTACCTTTAAGTATGATGTTAGCTGTGGGGTTTTGTTAGATGTTCTTTATTAAGTTGAGGAGGTTCCCCTCTATTTCTATTTTTCTGAGAGTTTTTAAATCATGAATGAGTGTTGAATTTTGACAAATATCTTTTATGCATTAATATGATCATATGATTTTTCCTTTTAGCCTGTTAATCTGCTGGTCTACACTGATTGAGTTTTGAATATTGAACCAGCCTTGTATACCTGGAATAAAATCTACTTAAACATGGTGGATAATTCTTTTTGCACATTGTTTAATTCTAAATGCTAATATTTTGTTAAGGAATTTCATGTCTATATTCATGAGCAAAATTGGTGTGTAGTATCTTCTTCTTCTTCTTTTATTTTTTGTACTGACTCTGTCTGCTTTTTGGTATTAGGATAATACTTGCTTCCTAAAACGAATTGGAGGGTTTTCTCTTCTATGTTCCAGAAGAGATTGTATAGATTTGGGGTTAAATTTTCTTTAAAAATTTGGTAGAATCCTTCAGAAAACCCATCTGTTTTTAAAAATAGACTTGATTTATTTTAAAGTAGACTTTATTTTTAAGAGCACGTTTAAGTTCATAGCAATATTGTGCAGAAAGTACAGAGTTTCCCACATACCCCCTGCCCCTTACATATATAGCCTCCCCCATTATTAACAACCTTCACCAAAATGGTACATATGTTACAACTGATAAAGTTACATTGACACATCATCATCACTCAGAGCCCATAGTTTACATTAGGGTTCACTCATGTGTGGTACACTCTATGGGTTTGGACAAATTTATAATGACATGTATCCAGAATTATAGTATCATTGCCCTAAAAATTTATATGCTCCACCTGTTCATCCTTTCCTCCCCCTTAACTCCCGGCAATCCGTGATCTTTTTATTGTCTCCATAGTTTTGCTTTTTCCAGGATGTCATATAGTTGAACTCATATAAGTATGTAGAATTTTCAGGTTGGCTTATTTCACTTAGTAATATACATTTAAATTTCCTTCAAATCTTCTCATGGCTTGAAAGCTAATTTCCTTTTTAGCACTGAAAAATAATCCATTGTCTGGATGTATCACAGTTTATTCATTCACTTACTGACAGATATCTTGATTTCTTCAAAGTTTTGGCAATTATGAATAAAGCTGCCACAAATATCTGTGTACA
This sequence comes from Neophocaena asiaeorientalis asiaeorientalis, assembly GCF_003031525.2. NCBI lineage: Eukaryota > Metazoa > Chordata > Mammalia > Artiodactyla > Phocoenidae > Neophocaena > Neophocaena asiaeorientalis. The sequence goes on along the minus strand of NW_020174050.1, from coordinate 3,803,491 downwards.
GGTTTTTATGTGGACATAAGTTTTCAATTCCTTTGGATAAATACCAAAGAGTGTGATTGTTGGGTCATATGGTTAGAGTGTGGTTAGTTTTATAAGGAACCACCAAACTGTTTTCCAAAGTAGCGATATTTCTTTTTTGGAAGTTTTAAAATTATGAATTCTATTTCCTTAATAGTTATAGGGATATTTAAATTATTTAACTAATATTGGATGAGTTGTGTTTTCTTCTTTGTCTGTCCTGTCCATTCTGCTATGAACCATCCACTGAGCTTTTTATTTTGGTTTTCGTATTTTATAATTTTAAAATTTTCATTTGTTTTTTTCTTTATATCTTCTAATTTTTTGCTGAGGCATATTTTGCATTTGTTTTAAGTATGTTAGTAACTCTTTGATGAAGCAGTTTTATGATGGCTGCTTTAAAATCTAGCATCTCTGTCACCTCATTTTTGGCATCTGCTCATTGATGTTTTTCATTCAGTTTAAGATCTTCTTGGTTCTTGATATCATGAGTGATTTTCAATGTAACTTAGACATTTTTGTATCATGTTATATGACCTTGGATCATATTCAAATCTTCTGTTTTAGCTAGACTTTCTTGACACTGCTCTGAGGATGCCACCCCACTGCTTCTAAGTGGAGATAGGAGTCCAGGTTCTCCATCTGGTTTCCATTGACACCCAAGATGGGGAAGGAGCTCCTCTTTACCCCTGGATGGGGGTGGGTGGGAGTAATATCTCCCCACATGGTCTCCACCGACACAATAGTGGGGTGTCCATGTTATCAGTGGGTTATGAGGAAAGTTCTGACTCTCCACTAGGAGATACCTCTATTACCACCCCTGAGGGGAAGATGGGGATAGCTCATTACTGCCAAGTGGAGATGGAAGTTCTGACTCATCCCATGGTCCCCACTGACACGTTGGGCGAGAGGGCTTGTTATTGCCTGGCTCTCTAGTTGGATTTCTGTCCCTGGTGGTTGTGTTGGGGTGCCTCATTACATCCTTGCAAAAGTGGAAAACTAGACTTCCCACTTTACTTTTTCTATCATGGATAGTGCTGGGACCACAGTATTTTTGGTGTTTGTCTGGACTAGAGTAGTCATTGTCTGAAAGTTTTCTGTCTTACTAGATTACCCCTTTCCTGGTCCTTTGGCTAGAGTGAGCAAGCTTTTATTTTAATTTTATTTATTGATTCATTTGTCAGGGCTCATTGGTATTTTCAGGTTGCCATCTTCTTCAGCTCCGAGTCTGGAGCTGAAGAAAACCCACGGAATTCACCACTGTGTCATTCTTTAGGTCATGAGGTCCCTAGCTGGTCTGCCTTCTCTCTACATTTCAGAGTTTTCTTATATTAGTTTTATATCTAATATCCAGGATTTTTAGTCATACTTAGTGGGAAGAATAGAGAAAATCCAGAAGTGGAGGACCAGGGTGGGTTTTAACATTTCCATTTTACAGAAGAAAGAGCTGATGTTAAAAGATGTTAATGAATATGTTTAAGGTCACACAGAAAGTGAGAGAGAGAGCAGGATCAAACCTAGGCTGTGAAGTCCTGAATGTCAGAGTTGAGGAGCCATCCTTTTCTAGTACTTTTTCCAATACTTGAATCCTCTCTCTAATGTCCCTATCAAGTGGTCAACGTTGAAGCCATGCAAGAAAGTTCTGTGACTCCTAATATCCTGCTGCTTGCACCAAAACATGGTCCCTCGCTGGGTAGCATAAATCTCAGTTTATTGTATGGAATAACACGTCCTGTTATTTGATGTTTCCATAATTCCTACTCCAGTGCAAGGCACAATGTTGATGACCAGTAGCTACCAAGGCTTGACCTTGGTATTAAAGCCCAGCCTGGATAGCTCTAGGCAAACAGTGTCTGAGATGTATGAGAAGGAAAGTATGGTCAACTTCACCTTTTCTTTTATATCCATCTCTCCACAATTCACTAGTCTTCTCCAGTGTAGAGGATAATGGTGATCCCCTTGGATACCATTGGATACCATGGGGATACCAGAGGGGATACCAGATCCCTTGGATACCATTTTACTATTTTTGTGCACCACCTGGGTTTTCTGTGCTTTCCAAAGACAGTGTTTATAGCCTTTCTCTGGACTCCCTGGCTCCCAGAGCCTGGTTTTCCTAAAAGGCAGAAAGCTGAAAGTACATGGGAATTATGTCCCCTGGGGTGACCCATTTGGGAGCAGGCAACTATACGGTGTAACTTATATTCTGACTTCCTCCCTGAGAACAGGCTGAAGCTACTCTCTGGGGGGATTGTGCCTGGGGTGACATTGCTGCTTGGCTTCCCCCTCTTTCCCATCCCACCCCTGCTTCCTTCCTCATTTCCCTTTGTAGTACTTCTTTAATAAATCACACAAATCCTCTTTTCAAAGTCTGCATCTGGGGAACCTGACCAGAACAACCATCAAAGAAGTTTCATTGTGGATGCTTGTTTATCTGTAATGCGAGGGTGTGTAGCATAGTTACTGTGGTCACTACTGAGGAGGAATAGGGAGGAGTCATGGCCAAGTTGCCTTGAACTTGTCGTTATGGAGACAGACGTGCCGGGCTTCATCACAGGGCTGCTTTCCTCCAGGTATGATGTTGCTGTGGAAACACAGAGCCTGAAGCCTCAAAGAACACTCTGTTCCAATCCCAGCTGCTTTATCCATCTGCTTTGTGTCTCATTAGCAGACGGAGCCTAGCGAGACAGGAGGCTTTGACCACATCTCTGTTCAACCCAGTTCTCTAGAGAAGGCCCCACCCCTGGACTTTCTCCTGGGTGAGTGGGAATCTTGGGGTATTTTTGGGTAATATTTGCTAAATTAGATGGAGACAAAATCTTGTTGTGCTGCATGGTTTTCAAAATGACTGCTGGGAATCTCACTTACTGCATATTTATTTCAATCTAAGTTCACGTGGATCCATCTTAGACTCAGTCTTATTTTCAGCTTGTAGATTCTTTCAGCATTAACCTTCCTGTTCCCAGAAATGAGAATAATTATGCTAACTCATGGTTAATGTTTCCTATGGTCAAGAAAGCAAAATTTTAAGCAGAGTAGTTATGGGATGAGTTATCTTTCCATGGTGATGGCACTGATGCTGCAGTCTGACCACAGGTACCAATGTGGCCCAAGGCTATCGCCCCAATGGTTGACAGTGGTTCTCAATTACACTGCAGTGTGAAGATACAATCTCATGGCTAAGAGCATGGGCTTTGGTGTTAGATGGTGTCTTAGTGTGAGCAGCAGCTATAACAAAATAACATAGACTGGGTGGCTTATATTACAAACATTTATTTCTCATAGTCCGGAGGCTGGGAAGTCCAAGATCAAGGTGTTAGCAGATTTAGTGTCTGATTAGAGCCTTAGTCCTGGTTTGCAGATGGCTGCCTTCTTGCTCTGTTCTCACATCGGGGAGAGAGAGGGGACTCTGGGCTCTTCCTCTTCTTATGAGGGCACTAATCCCATCATGAGTACTCCACCCTCATGACCTCATCTAAACCTGATTATCCCCCAAAGGCCCCACCTCCAAATACCATCATATTGGGGATTAGGGCTTCAATATATGAATTTTAGGGGGGGCACAACATTCAGTTTGTAGCAGATGGTTTTAGGTTGACTCGAGTTAAGGAGAGAGTCATGAAAAAGAGATCTCTTTTATTGTAAAAGAGATCATTTAGAAATGGCAATGACTGCTACTTTTCATTGTTTTTGTTACTATTGTTGAAATCAAACTTTGCCACAACTAATTAAAAATTTTAAAGTTAATTCCTGACATTTTATTGCCTGCATCTCTTAAAGGCATCAGCTAGATCTGAGAGTCAAGATTAATTTTCAGAGAAAAACATCAGTGTCAGTTAGGGTTCAGGCAGGTAACCAAATCATTCCAGGTATTTCAAACAGAACAATACTTAGTACGGGGAATAAGCTGCCTACAGAAATCATTGAGAAGAAGCCAAAGTCAAGAGGACAACCACAGCTATAGTCTACCCAAGGGGCCAGAGAGATTCTGATGCCTCCCAGAGGCCCGGAACTGATAGGAAACTACTGCTAGCCTCATAGCTTCTCTGCAGCCCTAAGGGGGTGAATTTCAAGGGAACATGGAAGCTATTATTAAAACCCCCCATTTATGAAGCCCACATATCTGATAAAGCTAGCAGAAGGAGAAGAGTAATTCTATCCCCTTTCTGCCTTCTATGTCTTGCATGAGTGTATCTTGCATGAGTGTATCTCACTTGCATGAGTGTATCTCAACCATAACCCTGCTGACAACTGAGTTTGTGACATTTAGTTCTCAGGCTTTCTGTCCTTGTGATATAAGGGAGAACAGAGAAGGAGATGGAAGCGTGTGCAGGTCCAATAGGCAATATCTGGTTATTGTTCATTTTATATGCTTAGTCCTCAGCATCCTAATTTTATTTCTTAGCACTTATAATTGTGAATGGGATTGTGATGTTTGTGAACTGGATGTTTCTGACTAGGCTGCTGTAATTATGCTTTTGCCCTTGTGTGGCTCTTATATCCAATAGAGAAAATTCACGATTATAAGCACAATGGATTGTTTGATTTTAGGTCAACTAAAAGTCAGCCCGTATTTAGTTAAAGCCGAGGACCTGAGACTCAACAATTACACTACCATTAACTATCTGGGATGGTAGGATAACAACAGCAATAGTGATAATGATGATAATGATAGCTACTGCTTGTCTTTACTTTTGGCCCCTGTTCTAAGTGCTTTGCATCTACTGACTCATCTCTCCTCACCAGTCATATGTGGCACTATTCCCGTTTTACAAATGGACGCACCGAAATATCAAGAGGTTAAGTAAATTTCCCAGTTTCATACAGAAGAACCAGGATTTGAATCTCAAACTAGCTCTTAAACACTGCAAAACACACAGAAATTCTAACAGTCATACATGATTTTTATTCATTTGTTACTTTATTCCAAATTATTTTATTGGGTTCCACCAAAGTGTAAGTTTTCTCTGACTCTTCCTTCTGTTTACTCTTGTATTTTGTGATAAAATTAGTGGTTAAAGTTTATCAAGAGCTTTCTATGCTAAAGGATTTGCGGGTAATATATCATTTAATATGCAGAACAGCTTTATGAGACCTGGAGAGGTTAAGCAATCATTTCAGCATCACACAGCAAGGAAATGGCAGAGCTTGGATTCAACCTCTAACTCTACACCGACTGGCCAATTCAGTAGCTACCAGCTAAATGCCACGACTGAGCACTTGAAGTGTGGTTAGCCTGAATTATGATGTGCTTGTAAGTGTAAAATGTGTACCAGATTTCGAAGACTTTTCACACTGTGGTGCATCTGGGAGATGCTGTGGTGTGAAATAAGACTTAAAACCTCATTTCCAGCCTCAATCTCTTCTTAGGAGTTCATCTAAAAGTTATTGAGCCATGTTGGCTACTGTGATTGGAGAAGACTTTATTGAGTGCCAGGGACTTGAGTTGGAGGTGGGGTGGGTTTGGGGGGTGGGACTCAAAGGATAGGATACATTGCATTTGTTAGAAATGCCAACAGCATTTTGGGGTTTAGGAAGCAGATCAATCTTGCTAGAGTGATATGTTGTAGCTGAATCTTATTTGCTACAAATCAGTCACCCTGATTTTTGCCAAAAGGGGGTGTTTATTGGATGGATGCAAGGTTGTCTCCTACAACACAGGAAGGTAGTACTGCTGGGTCTTAGGTGGGACTGACACCAGGGTTTTGAAACCTGCCAGGAACAAAGGAAGCCACTCTTTCTTTTAACCTGGAGTTGCCTAGTCTAGCAACCCAGCTTCTCTCTCTGCTTTGTTGCCCCTTTTCTATGTTGACCCGCTTTTTCTGCTTCCCAGCATATGATGGAGAACGCTTGACTGATTGGAGTTGCTGGGTCCCTGTTCAAAATTAGTTGAGGGTGGCTCCCCTGGTGGCGCAGTGGTTAAGAATCTGCCTACCGAGGCAAGGGACACGGGTTCGAGCCCTGGTCCGGGAAGATTCCACATTCCTTGGAGCAACTAACTAAGCCTGTGCGCCAGAACTACTGAGCCTGCGCTCTAGAGCCCGAGAGCCACAACAATCGAAGCCCGTGCTCCTAGAGCCCATGCTCTGCAACAAGAGAAGCCACCGCCATGAGAAGCCTGCGTACCGCAACGAAGAGTAGCCCCTGCTCGCCGCAACTAGAGAAAGCCAGCACAGAGCAACAAAGACCCAACGCAGCCAAAAATAAATAAATTAAATAAATTAATTAAAAAAAAATTAGTTGAGGGGGAACCTGATTGGCTGGGCTTTGCTCAACTATTCTTCCTAGTCTAAATAATGAGTCAAAATAAACAAATTAAATAATACGACTGCTATGGAAATAACTGCCTCTGTATTTTTTACCTGTTTTTCTATCGTACATGAGTAACTTCCTCAACTTTTCTACCTCTCACGATACTTTAAAAAATACTTTTACTGCTGCATAATCATGTCACAGCTCTTAACCAACAAAAGCAATATAGTTACCTATTTTATTTAAGGATGTTCCCAATCCAGGTGTCCTGAGAAGCCCTTTCGGGTTTGGTCAATGTAAGTACTGTATATTGTTCCCATCTTTTTTTGTTCATTTTTTTTTTGAATTTTCTTTTCTTTATTTTTTTATACAGCAGGTTCTTATTAGTCATCCATTTTATACACATCAGTGTATACATGTCAATCCCAATCGCCCAATTCAGCACACTCCTCCCCACCCCGTGGCTTTCCCCCCTTGGTGTCCATACGTTTGTTCTCTACATCTGTGTCTCTATTTCAGCCTGCAAACTGGTTCATCTGTACCATTTTTCTAGATTCCACATATGTGCACTAATATACGATATTTGTTCTTCTCTTTCTGACTTACTTCACTGTGTATGACAGTCTCTAGATCCATTCGGACCGGGGCGCGAACCCATGTCCCCTGCATCGGCAGGCAGACAGACCCTCAACCACTGCGTCACCAGGGAAGCCCTGCATGTGTCTTTTTGAATTATGGTTTCCTCTGGGTATATGCCCAGTAGTGGGATTGCTGGGTCATTCATTTGCCAACAGTGACAGCTTTACTTCTTCTTTTGCAATTTGTATTCCTTTTATTTCTTTTTCTTCTCTGATTGCAGTGGCTAGGACATCCAAATCTATGTTGAATAATAGTAGTGAGAGTGGACATCCTTGTCTTGTTCCTGATTTTAGAGGAAATGCTTTCAGTTTTTCAGCATTGAGAATGATGTTTGCTGTGGGTTTGTCATATATGGCCTTTATTATGTTGAAGTAGGTTCCCTCTGTGCCCACTTTCTGGAGAGTTTTTATCATAAATGGGTGTTGAATTTTCTGCATCTATTGAGTTGATCATATGGGTTTTTTTCTTCAGTTTGTTAATATGATGTACCACATTGATTTATTTGCGTGTATTGAAGAATCCTTGCATCCCTGGGGTAAATCTCAGTTGATCATGGTGTATGATCCTTTTAATATGTTGTTGGATTCTGTTTGCTAGTATTTTGTTGAGGGTTTTTGCATCTATATTCATCAGTGATATTGGTCTGTAATTTTCTTTTTTGTAGTATCTTTGCCTGGTTTTGGTATCAGGGTGATGGTGGCCTCATAGAATGAGTTTGGGAGTGTTCTTTCCTCTGCAATTTTTTGGAAGAGTTTGAGAAGGATGGGTGTTAGCTCTTCTCTAAATGTTTGATAGAATTCACCTGTGAAGCCATCTGCTCCTGGACTTTTGTTGGTTGGAAGATTTTTAATTACAGCTTCAATTTTCTTACTTGTGATTGGTCTGTTCATATTTTCTATTACTTCCTGGTTCAGTCTTGGAAGGTTATACCTTTCTAAGAATTTGTCCATTTCTTCCAGGTTGTCCATTTTATTGGCATAGATTTCCTTGTAGTAGTATCTTAGAATGCTTTGTATTTCTGCAGTGTCTGTTGTAATTTCTCCTTTTTCATTTCTAATTTTAATGATTTGAGTCCTCTCCCTCTTGATGAGTCTGGCTAATGGTTTATCAATTTTGTTTATCTTCCCAAAAAAACAGCTTTTAGTGTTATTGATATTTGCTATTGTTTTCTTTGTTTCTATTTCATTTGTTTCTGCTCTGATATTTATGATTTCTTTCCTTCTACTAACTTTGGAATTTGTTTGTTCTTCTTTCTCTAGTTCTTTTAGGTGTAAGGTTAGATTGTTTATTTGAGGTGTTTGTTGTTTCTTGAGGTAGGATTGTACTGCTATAAACTTCCCTCTTAGAACTGCTTTTGCTGCATCCCATAGGTTTTGGCTTGTCATGTTTTCATTGTCATTTGTCTCTAGGTATTTTTTGATTTCCGCTTTGATTTCTTCAGTGATCTCTTGGTTATTTAGTAATGTATTGTTTAGCCTCCATGTGTTTGTGTTTTTTTCCTGTAATTGATTTGTAATCTCACAGCATTGTGGTCAGAAAAGATGCTTGACATAACTTCAATTTTCTTAAATTTACTGAGGCTTGTTTTGTGAGTCAAGATGTGATCTATCCTGGAGAATGTTCCATGAACACTTTAGAAGAAAATATAATCTGCTGTTTTTGATGGAATGTCCTATAAATATCAATTTAATCTATCTGGTCTATTGTGTCATTTAAAGCTTCTGTTTTCTTATTAATTTTCTATTTGGATGATCTGTCCATTGGTGTAAGTGAGGTGTTAAAGTCCCCCACTATTATTGTGTTACTGTCGATTTCCTCTTTTATAACTGTTAGCAGTTGCCTTATGTATTGAGGTGCTCCTATGTTGGGTGCATATATATTTATGATTGTTATATCTTATACTTGGATTGATCCCTTGATCATTATGTAGTGTCCTTCCTTGTCTCTTGTAACCTTCTTTATTTTAGAGTCTATTTTATCTGATATGAGTATTGCTACTCCAGCTTTCTTTTGATTTCCATTTGCATGGAATATCTTTTTCCATCCCCTCACTTTCAGTCTGTTATGTGTCCCTAGGTCTGAATGGGTCTCTTGTAGACAGCATATATATGGGTCTTGTTTTTATATCCATTCACTGAGCATGTGTCTTTTTGGATGGAACATTTAATCCATTCACGTTTAAGGTAATTATCGATATGTATGTTCCTATGACCATTTTCTTAATTATTTTGGGTTTGTTTTTGTAGGTCCTTTTCTTCTCTTGTGTTTCTCACTTAGTGAAGTTCCTTTAGCATTTGTTGTAGAGCTGGTTTGGTGGTGCTGAGTTCTCTTAACTTTTGCTTGTCTGTAAAGCTTTTGACTTCTCCATTGAATCTGAATGAGATCCTTGCCAGGTAGAGTAATCTTGGTTGTAGGTTCTTCCCTTTCATCACTTTAAATATGTCATGTCACTCCCTTCTGGCTTGTAGAGTTTCTGCTGAGAAATCAGCTGTTAACCTTATGGGAGTTCCCTTGTATGTTATTTGTCGTTTTTCCCTTGTTGCTTTCAATAATTTTTCTTTGTCTTTAATTTTTGCCAATTTGATTACTGTGTGTCTCAGTGTGTTTCTCCTTGCATTTATCCTGTATGGGACTCTCTGCACTTCCTGGCCTTAGATGGCTACTTCCTTTCCCATGTTAGGGAAGTTTTCGATTATAATCTCTTCAGATATTTTCTCGGGTCCTTTCTCTCTCTCTTCTCCTTCTGGGACCCCTATAATGTGAATATTGTTGCATTTGATGTTGTCCCAGAGGTCTCTTAGGCTCTTTTCATTTCTTTTCATTCTGTTTTCTTTATTCTGTTCCACAGCAGTGAATTCCACCATTCTGTCTTCCAGGTCACTTATCCGTTCTGCTGCCTCAGTTATTCTGCTATTGATTCCTTCTCGTGTATTTTTCATTTCAGTTATTGTATTATTCATCTCTGTTTGTTTTTTCTTTAATTCTTCTAGGTCTTTGTTAAACATTTCTTGCATCTTCTTGATCTTTGCCTCCATTCTTTTTCCGAGGTCCTGGGTCATCTTCACTATCATTAATCTGGATTCTTTTTCTGAAAGGTTGCCTATCTCCACTTCATTTAGTTGCTTTTCCTGGGTTTTATGTTGTTCCTTCATCTGGTACATAGCCCTCTGCCTTTTCATCTTGTGTATCTTTCTGTGAATGTGGTTTTTGTTCCACAGGCTTCAGGATTGTGGTTCTTCTTGCTTTTGCTGTCTGCCTTCTGGTGGATTAGGTTATCTAAGAGGCTTGTGCAAGGACTTGTGGGAGGCTTGTGGGAGGGACTGGTGGTGGGTAGAGCTGGCTGTTGCTCTGGTGGGCAGAGCTCAATAAAACTTTAATCTGCTTGTCTGCTGATGGGTGGGGCTGGGTTCCCTCCCTATTCATTGTTTGGCCTGAGGCAACCGAACACTGGAGCCTATCTGGGCTCTTTGATGGGGCTAATGGCAGACTCTGGGAGGGCTCACACCAAGGAGTACTTCCCACAACTTCTGCTGCCAGTGTCCTTGTCTCCACGGTGAGCCACAGCCACCCCCCTGCCTCTGCAGGAGACCCTCCAACACTAGCAGGTAGGTCTGGTTTAGTCTCCTATGGGGTCACTGCTCCTTCCCCTGGATCCTGATGCACACAGTACTTTGTGTGTGCCGTCCAAGAGTGGAGTGTCTGATTCCCCCAGTCCTGTCAAAGTTCTGTAATCAAATCCCGCTAGCCCTCGAAGTGTGATTCTCTAAGAATTCCTCCTCCCGTTGCTGGACCTCTAGGATGGGAAGCCTGACGTGGGGCTCAGAACCTTCACCAGTGGGTGGACTCTGTGGTATAAGTGTTCTCCAGTCTGTGAGTCACCCTCCCAGCTGTTGTGGGACTTGATTTTACTGTGATTGCGCCCCTCCTACCATCTCATTGTGGCTTCTTCTTTGTCTTTGGATGTGGGGTATCTTTTTTGGTGAGTTCCAGTGTCTTCCTGTCAATGATTGTTCAGCAGTTAATTGTGATTCTGTGCTCTTGCAAGAGGGAGTGAGAGCACGTCTTTCTACTCCGCCATCTTTTTAAAAATATTTATTTATTTTATTTATTTATTTTTAGCTGTGTTGTGTCTTTGTTGCTGGGTATGTGGATTCTTAACCACTGCGCCACCAAGGAAGCCCTGCTCTGCCATCTTCAGTTCCAATCTTTTATGTATAAAACTCAGTCACACTCAATAACTTTGTTCTCTCTTTCTACTTTCCCAGTATGCTTACATTCTATTTATATATAAAGTTGGTTTCATGATATTTTATTAGTTTGTCTTTAGATAGAGTGCATTGTGCAGTTCTGGAAGGCAAGAACTATGTTTTAATTGTTTTTACCTTCCTAATGCTAGTGCATTATACACTTTCCATAATCATGTGTTGAATGAAAGAAAGAATGAATGACAGTACATTTTCTTTCCAAAAAAAAAAAGGGGGTTTGCATTTTTATAATCCCATCTTTATCACCTGTCCTGTGATCCTTTTCTAACCTAGCAGTATTGCTTTTTTTCCCTTATAGGTTATTGCAAAATACTGAGTGTAGTTCTCTGTGCTGTACAGTAGGTACTTGTTGGTTATCTGGTTTATATACAGTAGTATGTCAGTATTGCTTTTTAAATAACTTGTGCTTTGGACTGTCTTTCTTAGATGGAGAAAATATTCACCTAAGATAATTTTTAAATACTCAAAAGTCATTCATGTACATGATGAGACTTGGTAGTTGAATTGCACATTCCCTCTGGAAGGACTTTTCTCAGCAGGGATCACCACTTTAGAAATTCTCTACAAATGGTTTCTCTGAAGGGAGCCTGTAAACTAGAGAACACTGATTCAATCCCCTGTCAATCTCTGTCTCGTGAAAGGTTTCTGAACTGAATTATGCAACCATCTCTTACTGTTTGGTTTGGCTTACTCTAAACCTTCTTCTCAGCCGTGTTCCTGGGCATGATTATTGCCCAGAAAAATTCAGGATGGAGTGGCCAATTCAAAGTCTGCTGCCATAGGTTCAGCTACCGAAGTGGATGTCTTGACTTATTTTCTGACTACAGGATCAGATTCCCCGGACAGTAGCCAAATATCTGCTCCACGTTATGCTATGGCACTAAAACTCGAGTAAGATAACACTCTTGCCAACTTTGGAGCTTTGAAACCTTGACAGTAATTATTAAAAACTACTAACAGTCCAAATTCTTCAGCAGTTTAATGCGATAAAAGTTAAGCTGAACCTCAGTTAAGGGTTTCTAATATAATCTCTCTTGCTATATTTATTGTTAAAGAATGAGTTAACTGCTTCACATGTTATTTGTAAATTAACCAGATTGGAATTGCTATATTATTATTATGAGAAATTGGCTTATTTTATCCTCAAAGTAAGGAAATTTCCATCTAGACCAGTAAATTGAATTATTTTCCTGGTTTATACCACATATACAATATTGATAATTGTCAGTGCTTATTTACTGTTGAAAGACATGTCTCAATATTTTAAATAGTGAAAAAAGTGAATACAGATAACATGTTTTGAATGCTTTCTATGAGCTAGGAGCTTTACATACTTTATTCTGTTTAACAACCCAACAGCTCACAGCAAGATTTGCCCCATTTTACAGATGAAGAAACTGATATCCTCAAGGCGAACAGTCAGTAAGAAGCATGGACACTGTTTGAAACTTCATCTGCATGGTTTTAAAGCCTTTGCTCTTTCTGATTTCCTAAGTTACCTCCTTTGCCAGTTCTTCACCCACCTTTTTGCTTTAAACTCCTTAAAAATTAAAATATATATATATATATACATATAAAATGAAATCTAAGGCTATTTTTTTGGAGACAATGAAGATAATGGTATAATTACAAAATATAATTCAAACTACAGTGATAGGAGCCTCCACTGGCGTTATGGCCAAAGTCATAGTTCCCAAACTAGTTATGCATGTCCTGGGAACAGAGAATGGCCCAGGGTCCTTCTGCCCCAACCCCTGCCGTGTCTCCTCACTGAGTCTCTTCAATGTCTCAAGGTCCCCCTCTCTTCACATCGGGCCCTGAATTTGGATGGGAGACCTGCTGAGGCTGTGCATTCAGTTTTCTTTGTAGCTCTGCTGCCCTTACAGTTAAATCCTATACCTGAATTTCAGCACAGACTGCAGGATTTAAGGGTCTCTTTAAAGTCTACATGGAGATTTTATGACTTTTTCAGTGTACTTTGAATTGCTAGTTAGCTAACCCGAACCTATCATTTTCTTTTGTCCAGGTCTCTAAATCTATTAAATAAAACCAGACAGCTTCAGAATCATGATAATTCCTCAGTCCCCCACAGGGACCTGTCCATGCTTGTGATGCTACTTGCATGCCAGAGTCATTACCTCCTCACTTACCAACAGCTGTGTGGTCCTTATCTCTGACCACAAGAGACTCAGATCCAGAACCCCATCTCGCCTGTCTGCTTTGCAGGGCCCCTTTTGGTAACAGCTATTGGTCTGGGTTCTTCCTGAAATCAGTGCCCAAAACAAGGTCTTGCATTCAGGATGTTTATATTGGGAAGCATGAAAGTGGGAAGGGGAAAAAGTCAATCCAAGTGTGCTTTGTGGTCTCCAGTATGGGCCCCAGGGCTTGATCCCTTCAGGAGCCCTCGAGGAGCTGTGTGAAATGTACCCCAGGTTTATTTCCCTGAGGGACACACAAGGGGAGAATTTGTTTTCTGCCTCTCGTCCCCAGTTGGCCAAGGGTTGCTTTCTGGTGTTAACTCCCTCTCACTTCCAGACATCTGTGGGATCAGAAGGGCTGGTCTGCAGCATCTCACAAGGCCTGACAGTGGCAGAGAAGCCTGGGGGCAGAAAGTGGGCAGTGTAATTGAGGCAGCTGACATAATGTGCGGTCAGGTTACCTCTGAGCACAGTTGATTGTGTCAGGAATGACTGGAGTAAAAAGATGGGCTGAGAGCATGTGACGTGGGACACAACTGGTGTCAGATTCAGATATGATCTTGTTCTGTGGCTCCAACAAATCATCATACAGCAGTCATACGACAGGACATTTCCTAAAGTCTGGATTAGTTGGCTTCAAATCACACCACGTATAGGGCATTCGTGACGCCATGCTGGTCGGGGTTCCTTAGCTCCTCCTTAGCTCCTCCCTTTTTGAGCATTCACAAATGGGGTGCAGACTCAAGTTCATGTAGAATACACAAATATTTGGTGCTTTATCTAAACTAAGGCTGATGTACATTCCCGTGGCTAGTTCCATGCACATGTTTTTGGCATAACATTTTTGGGGTTGCTGATGCTTTTCCAAGTAGTGGTGTAAAACATGCTCCTCTCTGCGTCAGAGAAGGTAGACATAGACTTAATTGAAGTCCAGGTTTTGAGAGAGCCCAGAACAAAGATCTATGGCTCCAGTGATGGGGGAGACTTCAGTCAGATCCACTTGGGAAGCTTTTCTTGCAAGGTCATGCTCTTGGCAGGGGGACATCGAAGGGGATCGAAGGACGAGAGTATGTGTTGCTCGAAGTTGCTTAATAGGTGATTCTGCAACACCCCACCCATTTTCCATTGAGAATACTGAAGTGAGTTAATTTGCCCAGTAGCTAGATGGTGTTTCACTGGATGGTTGGCATTCCTCTCACTGCTCCATCAGATTCCTGCAGCAGTATCCAAGGCTAGGAGAGGCCGTGTGGGATGAGGGCAGCTGTAGACAAAGCTCCTGGAACACATAAGTGATGGGTTTTGATGAGGAAGCAGGCAGAATACTCGCACAGACTTATACATTAGTCAGCTTTAAAAACCCTGGACTGTCTTCTTGGCCTCTTGGCCACGTGTACTAGTCTCCTCAGTCGTCACCACTAAAGGACCTGAACCTGATGCTTTCCTAAAACTGATCTTGAGGCTGGCAGCAGGCCACCTCTACACTGCAGACCATCTGCATGCACCGGGAGTCCTGCCTGCCACCACCCAGCCGGGGTGGCCTCCCGGGATGTTTCCCTTGGCAGGAGTGTCTTACAGCTGGGCCAATTATTAGTGAGTTTCTGAATTATTTATGTCAATGTTCCCTTTCATTACTGTGAATTGTCATGAATTGGATGTAATCAGAATGATTGAGGTTTGAGGAACAAAGAATGAGGTGCATTTTTTAGTTTAATGTTATAACTTGTTGGGCTTTGTTATTGCTCTTAAAGCTCCTACCAAAACTACTAAGAGCAGCCATTTGGTGTGTTGGAAGGGCCCTAGACTTGGAGTCTGGAGACCCTGGTTCCTGCACCTGCTCTCCTGCCCTGGACTCGGCCTTACAGTACTTGGTGATCACCTGTTTAATGTCCTGATACGTCAGTTGTGGGTATTTATTTAGCTTATCATGTTGCAAGCTAGAAGGCAGCTGTCTGCAAACTGGAAGAGAGTAGTCACTAGAAACCGACCATGCTGATCTCAAAGTTCCAGCCTCTAAAACTGGGAGAAAATCAATTTCTGTTGTTTAAGCCTATGGTATAATACCAGTCTATGGTATTTTGTTATGGCAGCCCGAACAGACTAATATAAGGGGCTAGACTAGAGAAGATAGACTATCAGAAGTGGAAGGCAACTTGTCTTAGTTTGAATTCTTCCAAAAGCAGATTCTGAGACAAGGATTAGAATGAAAGCAATTTGTTTGGGAGGTGAGTCCAGGAAGCAATGCTGAGGGTGTGGGGAAGTGAGACTGAGGAAGATAGGAAAGCCAACGTGGGTTATCTCTATGGGCAACTGGAGCTTAATATCCCTGAGGACCCTCTGAACAACAATGTGGAATATGCCTTGGAATTTTCCTATTTAAGGCCAGGAAAACTGTGATGCTCATATATCAACTCACTATCCCCATGAAGGCATTAAGTTCCCAGCACTTCTGGTCTACCTGGCACATATCAGTCTAGCAGCAGTTTTCCTGGGTCAGAGAGCCACCAGAGAGATGTGTAGCAAGGCATGCATGGGAACTGTCTCAGGTCACCTCCAGGGTGGACTGAAGGGACAAGAATGCAGCACAGATGACATCTGCTACAGACAGCAGAACTCTCACACTTTAAGGTGAACTCTGGTGAAAATACAGTCTGTTTCGTAGGTCTGTAGTGGGACCTGAGAGTCTGCATTTGTAACAAGTTCCCCATGATGAAGATGTAGCTCATTCATGGACCAGACTCTGAGTAGAAAGAGTTTCACACTCTTTCATGAATTTAGCTCAGTTCAACATGTATTTATTGGTCACTTGCTGAGCTAGATCCTGGGGCTACCAGTGCTTGCCATAGGGACTAGAGAGATCAGTACATGATACTGAGCAGGGCCCTGTGGGGCTCCTGGGCACAAAAGCCTTTCTGTGTCCCCCATTTCTTGATTACAGGGAATAGGCTTTATTTAGCCTCCATGACCTTCCCTGAGTTCCAAAGGGCAGGTTCAAACAGTTGCTAATTAGGGAAGGGAGGGGATGCAGAGACAAGGGAGGAGCAGTCAAGAGAAACAATAGTGCAACCTTAGGGCACGGTCCTGGTTCCCCATAAAGGGATACACATAACAACATCTTAGAGCTTTTTTGCAGATACAGAAACCCCCAGCTGGTGGGAGAAGTTAACGGTATGCCACCCACAAGTTCGTAGACCCCAGACTGGTTGGAACCATAAGGTTGATGATGCACTTACCTCACCACCAACCAATCAGAAGAATGTCCAAGAGCTAATCACACCCTCCTTGAACCATTACTATAAAACTCCTCACTACCCCCTCCAGGTTGGGACACATAGTTTTGAGGACATTAGCTCACTTTGGCCCTCTTTGACTGCAAAACAATAAAGCTATTCTTTTCTACTTAACCCAAAACTCTGTCTCCACGATTTAATTTGGTATTGGGTACAGAGGCCGGATTTGGCTTCAAACAGATGGATCAGGTGTTGCATCCGTTTTACAGATGATCTAAGGGTTTATTCTGCTTCAGTTGTCCAGGGTTGGAAGTGCTTACTACATATTTGTCTTAAGAAACAGAAGAAGGTGCAATTCCTGAACTGTTTCTGTCTCTTGGATAGAATTTTAGCCTATAAAAATGGTAAAACCATTAGCACAGATTTACCTCTAGATATGCTCCCGATGTCTTAGTAGCAGCCTCTCTGGAACCATGGGAGGGTTTTCATAAAGCCATTACTTACTTTAGTATTTTAAAATAACGAAAAAATCTAGAGTTGTAATAAAAAGAGCGACATTTTTGTAGCACTTCACAGCTTACAAAGTGCTTTCCATCACATTATCTCATTATGTCTTCTGCAGGCTTGAGAGAAATCACCTACAAATGGCGTTTAAAAATAAATGTATTAAAAAATAATAATAAATGTATTGCACATTAGGGCAGGTACATTACACACCTGGGTACGTGATAGTCCAGATCCAAGATACTGAAAAATGGCCATGAAGAAGACTGCATATAAGCATCCACTGTGTCCTGGGGCACTCGGGTAAACTCTGCATTAGCTGGGAAAAGCAGTTCAGCCTCACTGTTGTTGGTCTCTCACTTTTAAACTTTCCACAAGGGTCTTATCTTTGCTCTGTGTGCCGATCTTCCAGTTTGACCACTCGGCTTTTCATCCTGTTGAGATGCTTTGGGCCATCTGTATGCCCACACTGAAGTCAAGCACCAAGAGCGTGACTCATAGGCAATGGACACACCCCCTGGCTGTCAGCCTCTGGCTGGACAGTAAATGGATTCAGCCAGTCAGATAAGAAAATGAAAATGAGGTGGTAAAGACTTTCTTTAGGCATTGTAAAATGACCTGGCTGGGATGACCTTTGTAAAGATTTAGCTTCATATGCCCAAAAACTCTAATTATACCTATCAGATGTTATCGGTAGAGATTATGAATTATATCTAATATGTAATTATACCTAAATAAAAGTGAAGATTCTATTGATAATAAAATTCAATGATTTCATTTATAATAACTTCAATAACCTTGAAATATTGAGTGAAAGAGAAGCAGGTGGATCTCATTCATGAATATTTTATGAGTTAGAATGCTTTTTGCTATATGAAATGGAATATTTAATCAAACCTAAAAATAAGAGTTAACTGTTTACATAACCTAAATCTGGAAATAATGGTCCTGAGTTTTGTTAATTCAGCAGCACAATTGTGTGAGTTCTGGGTCAGCTTCTCTGCGATTCTTTTAATTTTAATTTCATGGTCACAAAATGGCTGCCACAGCTCTAGGCATCATGTCCTCACACCACTGAATCCAAACAGGAAGGAGAGTGCTTCCTTTATACCCTTTTTTTTTTTTTAATTATGGAGAACAATCATTCTGAGAATTCCGTCGTAAGTTCTCCTCTGGCCCTTTTGACCAGAAGTCGGTCTTAGGCCCACTTGCGCAAGGATTGTAAAGGATTGATTCCTTTACAATCACTGGTAAAGGAAATGAGATGAGCGTGACTGACGAGACTAATTATGTTTAATCTTCTAGGACTGGGGTGGGGTCCAAACTTCCTGCAGCACATTGCTTCCTCAAATCTGAACAAAATAAGTGTTATTCATAAGGACAAAAAGGAAATGGCTTTTGGGGAGGGAAGCAATATTGTCTGATGCACATATTTTCTATTGTTTCTTTAGAGGTTCTTTGGTTGCCTGTTACTTGAAATGGAGACACATTCAGGGGTTAGAATCAAAGATTAAGATTGAAAACATTACCTCTGACTGAATTCTACAGAAGTATATAAAAATGTTCTGTAGTACAAATCGTGTTTCTTCCTAGTTTTGTTTGGGGAACCACCAACTGAAACCACCCACCCTGGCCAGGCACAGCAGTAACCGCTTGCATGAGTTATCTTACATCAGGAGGTCCTGGTAAGGAACGTGGAACTAACAAGCTACTACCAACCGGAAGATTTGGGAAAGGTCAAAAGGAGATAGGAGATGCCAGTCCATATGTCCTACCAACCTCCTGGAATATGTCTCTCTGGAATCTATCTTGGCTGAGTGATGCGTGCACCACCAGGGAGCACCCTGAATCAGAAAGATGGGCCAGAGACAACCCAGAAACTAACTCCATTACCATAAAACCCGAGACTGCCAGCCACCTGGCAGAGCAGTTCTCCTGGGTTCCCTTACCCTGCTGCTCTCCACCTGGGTGCCCCTTCCCAATAAAGTCTCTTGCTTTGTCAGCAAGTGTGTCTCTTGGACACTTCATTTCTGAGTGTTAGACAAGAGCCCACTCTCGGGCCCTGGAAGGGGTCCCCCTTCCTGAAACAGTTTGGGTTTCTTATGGAATGGAAATCTTCCTGTCCAGATCTTAGCCCATATAAGGTGACATGTGTCCCCATCACACTGCTGCCTCCCTGGGGCCTTCAGAAGGATAGGAGAAATGACACAAGGGCTAAAGCTACTGGCAAAGCTTTTTATTTTCTTTTAAATATATCTTCATTGGAGTATAATTGCTTTACAGTACCATTTTAGTTTCTGTTGCACAACAAAGCGAATCAGCCATATGTATACACATGTCCCCATATCCCCTCACTCTTGAACCTCCCTCCCATCCTCCCTATCCCACCCCTCTAGGTCATAGCAAAGCACCGAGCCGATCTCCCTGTGCTATGCTGCTGCTTCCCACCAGCCAACTATTTTACATTCGGTAGTGTATATACGTCGATGCTACTCTCACTTCGCCCCAGCTTCACCCTCCCACCCCATGTCATTAAGTCCATTCTCTATGTCTACCTCTTTATTCCTACCCTGCAACTAGATTCATCAGTACCATTTTTTTTTGTTTTGTTTTTAGATCCCATATATATATACATTAGCATAGGGTATTTGTTTTTCTCTTTCTGACTTACTTCACTCTGTGTGACAGACTCTAGGTCCATCCACCTCACTACAAATAACTCAATTTCATTTCTTTTTATGGCTGAGTAATATTCCATTGTATATATGTGCCACATCTTCTTTATCCATTCCTCTGTTGATGGACATTTAGGTTGGTTCCATGTCCTGGCTCTTGTAAATAGTGCTGCAATGAATATTGGGGTGCATGTTTCTCTTTGAATTACGGTTTTCTCAGGGTATATGCCCAGTAGTGGGATTGCTGGGTCATATGGTAGTTCTATTTTTAGTTTTTTAAGGAACCTCCATACTGTTTTCCACAGTGGTTGTATCAATTTACATTCCCACAACAATTCCCGCTGTGGTTTATATCAATTAATATTCCCCTTTTCACCACACCCTTCCCAGCATTTATTGTTTCTAGCTGTTTTGATAATGGCTATTCTGAACGGTGTGAGGTGATACCTCATTGTAGTTTTTATTTACATTTCTCTAATAATTAGTGATGTTGACTATCTTTTCATATGCCTCTTGGCCATCTGTATGTCTTCCTTGGTGAAATGTCTATTTAGGTCTTCTGCCCATTTTTTAACTGGATTGTTTGTTTTTTTGATATTGAGCTCCATGAGCTGTTTGTATATTTTGGAGATTAATCCTTTGTCTGTTGTTTCATTTGCAAATATTTTCTCCGCTTCTAAGGGTTGTCTTTTTGCTTTGTTTATGGTTTCCTTTGCCGTGCAAAAGCTTTTAAGTTTAATTAAGTCCCTTTTGTTTATTTTTGTTTTTATTTCTGTTACTCTAGGAGGTGGGTCAAAAAAGATCTTGCTGTGGTTTATGTCAGAGTGCTTTTCTTATGTTTTCCTCCAAAAGTTTTATGGTGTCTGGTCTTACATTTAGGTCTTTAATCCATCTGGAGTTTATTTCTGTGTATAGTGTTAGGTAGTATTCTAATTTCATTCTTTTACATGTAGCTGTCCAGTTTTCCCAGCACCACTTATTGAAGAGGCTGTCTTTTCTCCATTGTATGATCTTGCTTCCTTTGTTGTAAATTAAGTGACCATATGTGTGTAGGTTTATCTCTGGGCATTCTGTCCTGTACCATTGATCTATATTTCAATTTTGTGCCAGTACCATACTGTCTTGATTACTGTAGCTTTGTGGTATAGTTTGAAGTTCAGGAGCCTGATTCTTCCAACTTCATTTCTCTTTCTCAAGATTGCTATGGCTATTTGGGGTCTTTTCTGTTTCCATATGAATTGTTCTAATTTTTTGTTCTAATTCTGTGAAGAATGCTATTTGTAGTTTGATAGGGATTGCATTGAATCTGTAGATTGCTTTGGGCAGTATAGTCATTTTCACAATATTGATTCTTCCAGTTCAAGAACTGTTTCTCTACCTGTTTATGTCATCTTTGATTTCTCTCATCAGTGTTTTATAGTTTTCTTTTTTTAATTAATTAATTAATTAAATTATTTTTGGCTGTGTTGGGTCTTTGTTTCTGTGCGAGGGCTTTCTCTAGTTGCGGCGAGCGGGGGCCATTCTTCATCGCGGTGCGCGGGCCTCTCACTGTCGCGGCCTCTCTTGCTGCAGAGCACAGGCTTCAGACACGCAGGCTCAGTAGTTGTGGCTCATGGGCCCAGTTGCTCTGTGGCATATGGGATCCTCCCAGACCAGGGCTTGAACCCGTGTCCCCTGCACTGACAGGCAGATTCTCAACCACTGCGCCACCAGGGAACCCCGTTTTATTGTTTTCTCAGTACAAGTCTTTCGCCTCCTTAGGCAGGTTTATTTCTAGGTATTTTATTCTTTTTGTTGCAGTGGTAAATGGGAGTGTTTCCTTAATTTCTCTTTCTGATTTTTCACTGTTGGTATATAAGAATGCCAGAGATTTCTGTGCACTAATTTTGTATCCTGCAAGCTTACCAAATTCACTGATTAGTTCTAGTAGTTTTCTGGTGGCATCTTTAGGATTTTCTATGTATAGTATCATGTCATCAGCAAATAGTGACAGTTTTACTTCTTCTTTTCCAATTTGTATTCCTTTCATTTCTTTTTCTTCTCTGACGGCCATGGTTAGGACTTCCAAAACTATGTTGAATAAGAATGGTGAGAGTGAACATCCTTGTCTTATTCCTGATCTTAGTGGAAATGCTTTCAGCTTTTTACCATTGAGTATGGTGCTTGCTGTGGGTTTGTCATATATGGCCTTTACTATGTTGAGGTGTGTTCCCTCTATGTCCATTTTCTGGAGAGCATTTATCATACATGGGTGTTGAATTTTGTCAAAAGCTTTTTCTGCATCTATTGAGATGATCATATGGTTTTTATTCCTTAATTTGTTAACGTGGTGTATCACATTGATTGATTTGCATATATTGAAGAATCCTTGCATCCCTGGGATAAATCCCACTTGACCATGGTGTATGATCCTTTTAATGTGTTGTTGGATTCTGTTTGCTAGTATTTTGTTCAGGATTTTTACATTTATGTTCATCAGTGATATTGGTCTATAATTTTCTTTTTTTTGTGATATCTTTTTCTGGTTTTGGTATCAGGGTTTTGTAGAATGAATTTGGGAGGGTTTCTCTCACTGCAAGTTTTTGGAAGAGTTTGAGAAGGTTGGGTGTTAGCTCTTCTCTAAATGTTTGATAGAATTCGCCCGTGAAGCTATCTGGTGCTGGACTTTTGTTTGTTGGAAGATTTTTGATTACGGTTTCAATTTCCTTACTCGTGATAGGTCTGTTTATATTTTCTAATTCTTCCTGGTTCAGTCTCGGAAAACTGTACCTTTCCAAGAATTTGTCCATTTCTTCGTGGTTGTCCATTTTTTTGCCATATAGTTGTTTGTAGTAGTCTCTTATAATCCTTTGTATTTCTGCGGTGTCAGTTGTGCTTTCTCCTTTTTCATTTCTAATTTTATTGATTTGAATCCTCTGCCTTTTTTTCTTGATGAGTCTGGCTAAGGGTTTATCAATTTTGTTTATCTTCTCAAAGAACCAGCTTTTAGTTTTATTGATCTTTGCAATTGTTTTCTTCATTTCTATTTCATTTATTTTTGCCCTGATCTTTATGATTTCTTTCATTCTACTGACTTTGGGTTTTCTTTGTTCTTCTTTTTCTAGTTGTTTTAAATTAGGGTTAGAAAGTTTATTTGAGATTTTTCTTGTTTCTTGAGGTGAGATTTAATTGCTATAAACTTCCCTCTTAGAACTGCTTTGGCTGCATCCTGTAGGTTTTGGGTCGTCGTGTTTTCATTGTCATTTGTTTCTATGTATTTTTTAATTTCTTCTTTGATTTCTTCAGTGATCTCTTGGTTATTTAGTAGCACACTGTTTAGCCTCCATGTATTTGTGTTTTTTATAGTTTTTTTTCCTGTACTTGATTTCCAATCTCAAAGTGTTGTGGTCAGAAAAGATGCTTGATACGATTTCAGTTTTCTTAAATCTTCCAAGGCTTGATTTGTGACCAAAGATGTGATCTATCCTGGTGACTGTTCCATGTGCATTTGAGAAGAAAGTGTATGCTGCCACTTTGGGGTGGAATGTTCTAGAAATATCAATTAGATCTATCTGGTCTATTTTGACATTTAAAGCTTGTGTTTCCTTATTTATTTTCTGTTTGGATGATCTGTCCGTTGGTGTAAGTGGGGTGTTAAAGTCCCCTACTATTATTGTGTTATTTTCGATTTCTCCTTTCATGGTTGTTAGCATTTGCCTTATGTATTGAGGTGCTCCTATGTTGGGTGCATAAACATTTATAATTGTTGTATCTTCTTCTTGGATTGATCCTTCAATCATTATGTAGTGTCCCTCCTTATCTCTTGTAACATTCTTTATTTTAAAGTCTATTTTATCTCATAGGAGTATTGCTGCTTCAGCTTTCTTTTGATTTCCATTTGCATGGAATATCTTTTTCCATCCCCTCACATTCAGTCTGTATGTGTCCCTAGGTCTGAAGTGGGCCTCTTGTAGGCAGCATATGTATGGGTCTTGTTTTTGCATCCATTCAGCCAGTCTGTGTCTTTTGGTTGGGGCTTTTAATCCATTTACATTCAAGGTTATTATCAATATGTATGTTCCTATCACCATTTTCTTGTTTTGGGTTTGTTTTTGTGGGTCTTTTTGTTCTCTTGTGTTTCCCACCTAGAGAAGTTTCTTTAGCATTTGTTGTAAAGCTGGTTGGGTGCTGTTGAATTCTCTTAGCTTTTGTTTGTCTGAAAAGCTTTTGTCTTCTCCATCTAATCTGAATGAGATCCTTGCTGGGTGGAGTAATCTTGGTTGTAGGTTTTTCTCTTTCATCACTTTAAGTATATCCTGCCACTCCCTTCTGGCCTGCAGAGTGTCCACTGAAAAATCAGCTGATAACCTTATGGGGAATCCTTTGTATGTTATTTTTTTTGTTTTTCCCTTGCGGCCTTTAATACTTTTTCTTTGAATTTAATTTTTGTTAGTTTGATTAATATGTGTCTTTGTGGTTTTTTTCCTAGGATTTATCCTGTATGGGACTCTGTGTGCTTCCTGGACTTGGGTGACTATTTCCTTTCCATTGTTAGGGAAGTTTTCCACTATAATCTCTTCAAATATTTTCTCAGACCCTTTCTGTTTCTGTCTTTTTCTGGGACTCCTATAATTTGAATGTTGCTGCATTTAGTGTTGTCCCAGGGTTCTCTGAGATTGTCTTCAATTCTTTTCATTCTTTTTCCTTTCTTCTGCTCCTCAGCAGTTATTTCCACCATTTTGTCCTCCAGCTCACTTATTCGTTCTTCTGCCTCCGTTATTCTGTTATTGATTCCTTCTAGTGTATTTTTCATTTCAGTGATTGTGTTGTCATCTCTGTTTGTTTGTTCTTTAGTTCTTCTAGATCTTTGTTAAACATTTCTTGTATTTTCTCAATCTGTGCTTGCATTCTATTTCTGAGATTCTGGATCATCCTTACTATCATTACTCTGAATCCTTTTTCAGGTAGATTGCCTATTTCCTCTTCATTTATTTGGTCTTGTAGGTTTTTACCTTGCTCCTTCATCTGTGATGTATTTTTTTGCTGTCTCATTTTTCTTTTTTTTTTTCTTTTTTTTATGAACGGGATTGTGTTCCTGTCTTACTGGTTGTTTGACCTGAGGCTTCCAACACTGGAGTCTGTAGGCTATTGGGCAGAGCTGGGCCTTGGTGCTGAGATGAGGAACTCTGTGAGACCTCACTCCGATGAATATTCCCTGGGGTCTGATGTTCTCTCTTAGTCTGGTGGGTCGGACTCGGAGTGTTCACCACAGGAGCTTCTGCCCAACCCTGGGCTCACGAATTAAGATCCTGCAAGCTGCGTGGGGCAGCAAAAAAAAAAAAAAGAACAATAACAAAGTAAAAAATAAAATTAGAGTAGGAAACTAACAGATATGTTAGAAGGAATGTAAAAATAAAAATATAGATGAATCAACAACAAGAAGGTACATCAGTACCACAATAGTACAGAAGAGGAGGAGGGAAAAGAAAAGGGCCGTGTAGGGGGGTAAGGCCTTGGCTGTGGATAGTGTGGCCTAAGCAAGGATGAGGTTTGGGTGGTGGGCGGGACCTATGCTCAGGACCCACAGGGCTGGAAAAGGCCCTGGGGTCTGTTGGGGGTGAGACGTAGGCTCAGTGAACAGAAGGGGCCCAGACGTGGCCCATCGCTGGTCTCAGAGGGCAGGGGGGCTCACCTGAGAGCCCTGCAGGCTTCCTGGGCTTGAGTGGGCGGGGCAATCTCCTTCCACTCCTCTCCGGGAGGCCCCTTCCTGCCTGCTTCTCCTGATCTCCCTAGCCTCCCTCCCATGACCCCAGGACCCACGTGGCCTTGAAGGGGGTTTGGAGGGTTGGGGATCGGCCTGGGAGCTCAGCAGGCTCCCTGGGCCCGAGTGGGCAGGACAATCGCCCTCTGCTCCTTTCTCGCTCCTCCCGGAGGGCCCCTCCCGCCTGCCTCTCCTGATGTCCCCACCTCAGGGGCGCCGATCTTGTCTGGCTTCCACTTCTCCTCCCCCCTTGGTCCCCCTACATCCTACTGGTTTACTCTGGGGTTTCTCCTGTCTCCTTGGGGGTCAGAGTCTCCCACCAGTGGCCGGCAGGCACCTGAGCTGTGGGGAGACGCTAACTCCGCACCTTCCCACACCGCCATCTTGACTCCTCTCCCCTTGGAAAAGCTTTTAAGAGAGAATTTTCAGGGGAATTTGGAAATTGAGGGAGAGTAGAGCTGTGGGGAGGAAAGTAGGTATGAGGGGAAGGAGGATTTGAACCTGTGTTACTATGAGCAGGTATCCACTCCCTTCAAAAAACACAGCTAAGAATGTGGGCTAACCTAGGACTGATGTCTGCTTGGTAGCCTGTGTCTCTTTTCAACATTGCTCTGAGGGTTTTGGCTTCAGTAGGGCACATTCTCATCATTGATAATAAGGGATAGGCATAGTATTTTCCCCATGCCATTTCTGACTGAAAAGCCAATCTAGATCTGTGGGAAGGCTCTATGGAAATTATAAGATGTTGGTACCTCTGTGCCTCAGGTCATCTCAAGTTCCAAGATGGCATCTCAAGCTTCAGACCCTACATCCACTTTCCAGCGTGCAGGAAGGAAGAAAAGGGAAGATGTAGAGGAGACCAAAGGCAGTGCTAATTGGTTTCTTAAGGATGATTCTCAGTAGGCCTCATGAGACATCTACACACATTCCACTAATCAGAATTTAGTCTTGTGGTCCATCTAGCTATTTGGGAGTCTGGAAATATAGTCTTTAGTTTGGTTGGCCACGTACTTAGCTAAAGATTCTATTACTATGGAAAAAAGGCAAAATGGATATTGGGGGAATGATAAAAAGGAGCCTCTTCTATACCCATACCTCTCTCTACGAATGGCAGATGGACTAGCATTTTTATGTCTGTTTACTTTTGTCATTTGTTTAGCATGGAATGTCCTTTCCCCACTCTTGCATCTCACCTATCTCCCTAATTCCTTTGTTGTCTACTGAATTTTTTTCTCACTGTTAAGCTTAATTCAATGCCACTTCCTCAAAGGAGTCTTCTCGGACTCTACCAGTTAGAACTAACTTCTTCTGTGTTCCCTAGCCCCCTTTTCCTACTTTCATTATAGCAAAGTGTTCATTCTGTTTCCCATTATC
The DNA here is from genome assembly GCF_003031525.2 of Neophocaena asiaeorientalis asiaeorientalis. Classification (NCBI taxonomy): domain Eukaryota; kingdom Metazoa; phylum Chordata; class Mammalia; order Artiodactyla; family Phocoenidae; genus Neophocaena; species Neophocaena asiaeorientalis. Next base: position 3,776,599 of record NW_020174050.1, on the reverse strand, counting down.
AGGAGTTGTTTAGTTTTTCCTTTAGATTGCAAATCTCCTGAGAGCTGGATCCTGGATTTAGTCATCACCAAATCCATAGAGTGCCTACATGAAAGAGAAGTAACATATTAAAATAAGTTAATGAATGGAAGAAGATTGGGAAATAGTCTTATATTAGTGCAGTGTTAGAGGGGTTCGTAGGGTGTGGAGGAAGGAAGAAGGCTTTGTAATCTGACATATCTGATTTAAAATCTCGATTGAGTGTCTTATAGATGTGTGACCTCAGGTAATGAAATTATTCTCCCTAAGCCAGAGTTTCCAGATGTGTGAAATGGAAATGAAAGTACTTGTTTTGCAGGGTTGTTTTGAGAATTAGGTAAAATGTCTGCAATGAGCCTGATACTTAGGGGATACTTGTTCCTGGGCATTATTATAATCATTATATTGCAGATTTGGAATGGTTAAGGGAAAAGCTCTATGTTGCCCTACCCCAGAGCCACAAAGCTGATTACACATGGGCCAGGGGTTCTTGGAAAGAGATTTGCTACAGAAGGCAAGGAATGTTATTACTGGTAACAGAAATTGAGAGCGTATCATTTATACCCCTGTAATTGAGTTGAAATTTGGCATATTGACATCAACAATATTCATCTAACATCCATTTTAAAAGTCTCCAGGTGAAAAACTTAGACACAAAGTACAAGCATTCACTGATGCTCTTAATAGTTATAGCAACATGTAAGGTAATAGTAAAAATGATGAAAGTGGCAATTCCACTGAAATGGGGGCTGATGCATACTGTTAAATTGAATCCATAGTTAAAATAGCCTGGGTTTTTCATAGTTCTCTAAGGAGGAGCAGTTAAACCCCAGATTTTGTCTTTATCGACAGCAATATAGAAGTTATGTCTATCACAGACCAACAGCAATCAGTGACACAGCTGTCAGAACTTCAAGGTCAGAATAAAAGAGTAGATGCTGTAATTTTAAGGAAAATTGGAGAAGTTTATGTGAAGACTTGGTTAAAAAATGTCTTGTGGATTCCCCAAAGCGTATGAGTAACTTTTTTGACTTTGTACCATGTGAAGTCTCCATGAAGTTTTTAGTATACACTGAGGCTAATACCTAACATGTATTTAGCACTTTCCAGTTTATTATATGATTTGACATATCTTAACTAATTTAGTTGTTGCATTCATTTTCCATTACTGCATAACTAAGTACTACAAACTTGACTGTTTAAAACAGCACACGTTTATTCTCTCAGTCTCTATGGGTCAGAAGTCTGGGCACAACTTAGCTGAGTTCTCTGCTGAGGGCCTCACAAGGGTGGAGTAATATTCAGCAAACTCATATCTTTGAACCCAGCAGAATCACCTCTTTGTCACTATATTAGACAAGTTAGGTTAGAGTCTCCTGTGGTAACAAATACCTTCAAAATCTCAATTACTTAACACAACAAAGTTTTATTTCTTGTTCATATTATACATCCATTGCAGGTCAGTTGGGTACTTCGCTCCACGTTTTCTTACTTGAGGACCCAGGCTGATATAGTCACCATTGTGAATGTTGCCAATCCCCTCATTCCAGAGGAAAAAGAGAGCTCTGGTGAGTTTTGCAATGGCAGTGAGATGCACTGACCTGGAAGGGAAACATATAGTATTTGCTTAAAACTCAGTTCAGAACTAGTCAAATGGCTCTACCCAATCATAACAGGGACAGAAATTTCAATTCAATGCTATCCCCAGGAGTGAGGAGACTCCGAAATAATTGGCAGATAACTGGTGACATAATTATCACCACAGCCGTGAAAGTAGCCCACCACAAAATGATGCCCTGTCACCTTTGCATTGTTCATGGCTTTAGTGCCAAGTCCCTCACCCGACCTATCACTCTGCTTCTAGACCTGTTCCTGATAGCCTCAGCTTTTAACTCTTGACTTACTTATATCTTCAGTGCTGTATCTCTTGTAAAACCTAAGGTTTGCAACTGCTTCTCTTTACTGAACAAACCTTGGGTCTGCTCACCTGGCTGCAGTGAAGCCAATCTACTGACACTAGGTTGTGGTGAAGGAAAGTGCAGCGTTTATTGCAGAGCAGTAAGCAAGGAGTCCAGGCAGCTAATGCTCAAAAGACCTGAGCCCTCCCGCCCCATGGCTTTCAGGGAAAGCTTTTTAAAGACAGAGTGAGGGAGGCTGGTTGTGGGGTATGTGATCAGTTCGTGGACATTCTTCTGATTGGTTGGTGGTGAGGTAATCGGGGGTCAACATCATCAGCCTCCTGGTTCCAGCCAGTCTGGGGTCTATGGGCTTGGGAGAAGCATACAGTTAGCTTCTTCCACCTAGCGGGGTTTCAGTGTCTGAAAAACAGCTCAAAGGACATGGCTCAGAATATTACCTGTAGCCCTTGAGGAGGAACTTGATGGCTAAACAATTATTATGTTGTTTTGCTTGACTGTTTCCCTTTGTTTCTGCATTTTCTCCCTTCCCTGATTAAATTAATTCTTTGGAACTAGGGGAAGGCATAAGAGGTTAAAGTATTTCTACAAACAAGAGGCAGGTGGAGGACATGGTGGGGGGTGGTCTCTCCCAGGAACGCCCCATAGGGTCCTGCTCAGTTACTCTTCTCCTAGTCTGGTTTCTACTTTTCTTCTTGATTACAATTTTTACTTTGTATTCTTAAATGACACTGTTTTCAGCCATTCTAGGTAAACAATTCACCAAATCTTACTGCACTCCTGGGGCCCTAAACCCAGACCCAGACCTTATAAACGAATGCCTCTGTGAAGTTGAGCAAGTCATTGTTAATACCATGATGAATGCCACGTGGGGAGAAAAATATGCTTATATACTTAAGTATTCCCTTGAGTGTCTTTCTTCAGAGATACTGTAGGCACTGATCTAAATTCAATTAGCAAGCATCACAAAAAAAGGAAACATCAGTGGAAAAAATGGATCAAAGTATTAGACATGACTAAACCCAGCAGGAAAGTAGAGCTGACCATTCTCAAGGTGAATAATTATCTGAAGAAAGGTGAACAACAGTACAGCCTGTCAGCTGCACACCCATTTTGGCTCCATGTGGTAGCTGCAACAAGTGAGCTAAAATATGAATGCCACAGCAAACCATCTCAGAAGAATATTGTATTAGTACAGCATTCTCAGTGGGGGCCTGCACTGCTGGAACAAGATATTAAAGAATAAAGAAGTAGTTGGATGTTCACAGCAGAAGGAATATTTTTCATCCCACAGCTGTATTCTGTTTCATCATTTTAAGTATTTCTGTCAACTTGTGGACTAAATTGTACTCAGCTGTGTTGTGTGTAAAATTTCATCGCCACCATAGCACAGTAAAGAAACTTGCTTGAAAACAAGGAAAGTGGTGGATTAGGAGAGGCAAATTCTGCGAAATATCTTCTTTAGTAGTAAAACCCACAACCTCTAAGATTTAACCCCCAATAGAGTATTTGTTGGTCAGGAGGTGACTGGCTGAAGTAAGCCTCCTTCTGTCTCTGAGAAGCTCCCATTTTGATTCTTGTGACCATAGTCAGGCCATGCAGCCCTTCAGTTTCTGCAGCTCTTCTGGTTCAGCTTTTAGGCTCTGATTCATACCTAAGCAAAAGCCCCTTCCCTTGGTTCCCTCCAGCATAGCCAAAGTAGTCTGGAACTTATTAAAAACTTGAACAGAGCAAAGAGATACATAAACCTTTATAAGTTATCTCATATGCAGAGGTTTCTGATCTTTTCCACAGTTTGCTCATTGCTAGGGCTTGTCAGCCCTGTCACCTTGCACTCTCTGTCTTGCTGATTTCTTCTGAGTTTCCACCAAAACAGACCCGGAAACATGGCTTGATTTGGGAGGTTATCCCAGGAAGCACAATGAGGGAGTGAAGAAGTGAGGCTGACAAGAGAGGGAAGCCAGGAGAGTTAATGAATGGGTTGCTGTACGGGGACCCTCTGAGACAGCATAGAGCACACCCCAGAAATGTCCTACTGAGGGGAGCAGAAGATGGGATACTGATCCACCGGCTCCCATTCCTCACTGTTGAGAGTTGGTCCTGGGGGTGTTAACTCTCCAGCATTTCCAGCCTCCCCTGCGTGTGTGCTAGACACACTCCCAGAGAAAGCCTTCAGCAGACAGGTGGAGGTGTTTGATCGAAGAAAGCCATCAGGAGAGTGAGCTCTCCACCGAAGCTGCAGGTGACCTCCAGCCTGGGCCCAGGGAATATGGGCGGGGCATCAACAGCATCAGCTTCAAGGAGCCCTAATGGGTGTGAGCACAATTTCACAGGCTCCTCAAGGTTGCTCACTGCCCTGCTCCTGGTTTCTCTCTGAGCCGTCTTACTTCTCTATCTCAAAAGAACTAGCCTCTTGCAACTGTAGGTCTCAAAGAATGGTGTGTATACACACACACACCCCTCACATTTTGTAGAAGTAGTTTATACGACACTCAAGGATTTTTAAAAATTTATTTAATTTACTTTTATTTTTGGCTGCTTTGGGTCTTCGTTGCTGCTCTCAGGCTTTTTCTAGCTGCGGCGAGCGGGGGCTACTCTTCATTGTGGTGCGCAGGCTTCTCATTGCGGTGGCTTCTCTTGCTGTGGAGCATGGGCTCTAGGTGCATGGGCTTCAGTAGTTGCGGCACGTGGGCTCAGTAGTTGTGGCTCTCGGACTGTAGAGCGCAGGCTCAGTAGTTGTGGTGCACAGGCTTAGTTGCTCTGCGGCATGTGGGATCTTCCCAGACCAGGGCTCGAACCCACATCACCTGCGTTGGCAGGCGGATTCTTAACCACTGTGCCACCAGGCAAGCCCAACACTCAAGATTTTAGTTTCTTATAATTTCCCATTTCCCCTGCTGCTAGAAAGCGTCTTTGATATGCTATAGTGAGGAAATTTACTCCTGCAAATACTGCTACAGTTGGTTACATTCTTAAAAATTCACTACAAATGAAACTGTAGTGGTAAAATGTCTATAACACTGAAGCTTTTTCCTTGTAGTGTGGTTGCCAATTTTCTCACACTATGGGCGTGTGTATAAAGTAAACACAAACTGATCTGATGGCTCTTGTCAGTCCTCTGCCCTATTGGGTAATGGGTGAGAACTTAATTTTAGGTCTGTATGATATACTCAGGCTGATCCTATAATTTAAACAGTCTCTTTAGATTATCTCAGTCTCTATGGATGATTTAGGATTATGGATTTTTTTCATCAATCTGTTCCTCTCCAAGATGAGACCACTAAGGTGACTTCACAGTGTTGGTGGTTCAGGGCAGTCCTTGGTGTGCTCTGGCTGGCAGCCGCTGAGAAGTGGTTGGTCTGATCTCATCTCTGCGCATCCTGTTAGTTTCTACTTCTGATGTCATCCATTTTTTTAATTAGCTTTGTTGGATCCTTCTAGCTGTGAGTTCTAGCCAGTACCTGGCCCAGACCATTTGCCCTGTAGTCTTCAGGCCAGGATCACTGTTTCTTTGTCATAGTGATCTCCTTGGAAGGCTGGCCAGTGGAAACCACCAGTACTACCCTCCACGGAGCATATAGGAACTTCTGGGCACCTTCCATGCCACCTGGAAGCTGGAAGAGAGCTGCAGGAGACAGGCCCTCCCTTTGTATATCACACCTTCCTGCCTGTTTTATACTCTTCAATACTCACCTGAGATGTCTCCATGGAGGATAATAGACAAGCAAAAATAGAATCTCCAAGAAGATAAAACCAGGGCATGGAGGACAGTAGGCAAGAAAATTCTTTTCAGAGAGTAGAACAAGGAGGCTGCTAGACTAGCTAAATGTCAAGAGTCAAGGCTCTTCTGAGAAACAGAATCAATAGAATATATATTGATATATAGAAAGAGGCTTATTATGAAGGATTGGACCACGTGATTATGGAGACTGAGACCCACAGTATGCCATCTGCAAGCTGGGGTGTAGTTCCTCTCCAAAACCAAACGCCTGAGAACTAGGGGAGCCAATAGTGTTAAATCCCAGTCTAAGTCCAAAAGCCCAAGAACCAGGGAGGCTGATGTTTAAAGAATTCATCCCAAGTCCGAAGTTCTGAGAACTAGGGGCACCAATGTCCGAGGACAGGAGAAGATGGGTGTCCAAGCCCAAGCAGGGAGCAAAGTCACCCTGCCTCCACCTTTTTTTTTGCGGTACGCGGGCCTCTCACTGCTGTGGCCTCTCCTGTTGCGGAGCACAGGCTCCGGTCGCGCAGGCTCAGCGGCCATGGCTCACGGGCCCAGCCGCTCTGCGGCATGTGGGATCTTCCCGGACCGGGGCACGAACCCGTGTCCCCTGCATCGGCAGGCGGACTCTCAACCACTGCGCCACCAGGGAAGCCCCCTCCACCTTTTTGTTCTCTTCAGGCCCCCAACAGATTGGGTGATGCCCGCTTGCTTTGGTGAAGGTGATCTTTGCTTTGTCTACTGATTCAAATGCTAATCTCTTCCAGAAACATCCTCACAGACACATCCAAAAATTATATTTTCCCAGCTCTCTGGGAATCTCTTAGTCCAGTCAAGTTGACATAAAATTAACCATCACACTAACCAAAAAATCACTCCACCGCCAGGGCAGGGCTTACAGTTGCTATCTTACTCTATGACACTGTGCACTGGGTATGTTGGGGGCAGCTAACTTGATTCTTAGTTTGGAGGTTGCCAGCCTATGAGGGGCTGCATTTAGACCTGATTGAGAAGACTTCATGGCACTCAGAGATCCTGGAGTCTGAGCTGGTTGCTAACTTGATCAGATTTTGTGGTTACTGTATCTCCCTTGGGTACTCAGGTACTCAAGGATCTTTGGATAGTCAAGGGCAGTCTGACAGATATTGCTAATTTCCTCCCATTGTTACTGTGCCTATATAATTTATGGTCTAAAATGGGACCCTTCTGAGGATGGAAGGGGGCTCTCAAAACAATTAACATTATGCAATTCTAATTAATTGAAATTATTACCAATCAAATCAACAGTTGTAGATTTATCCCAAACGTTAAATGCCTGTAGCAAGAGAATTCAGACCACTCCCTGCACACGCCACGTCAAGACTAAGTCTCCATTCCTGCACATTTATTTCATGTGCATCCACCCGATCATTTCCCACTGGCTCCATTAACCGATGACCTAGAGGCTTTGTATACCTCACGGCCTGTGGCGCAGGTCGCAACACAACTGGCTGATCCATCAAGTGGCTGGCGGGGACAGTAGCACCGACTGCTTTGCCCACTGTTACTGGAGCTCAGGAGGAGTTGGCTGTTGAACCTGCTTTTGTCTGAACACACTGTTTTATCAATGGGTTCCCTACATCTGCGCTCTTGCAGGAAGGTGTTAGCTCTGTTGCATCTGCAAAGGATGAGGAAGAGAGAAATGCGTTATTGCTAGCTGTTTTCTGGATCTCACCATGTGTTTATGTGAGACTTCACATACTACTGGACAAGCCCCTGGTACAGAAATGAAAAATGGAACTCTTCCAATCCCTTCCTGGCTTATTTTAATACAATGTTCGATAATAATTAAATTTCATTAAAAAAAGGAAAATTCCAGGACAAATGGTAAACTGTTAGGGACATAGGGATAGTGGGCAATGGACAACATCTGGAACACTCCCAGGCCAACCAGGATATATGGTCAGACTACCTGAAATCCATTATCTCCTCATTCTTTAGCAATAGGTTCCTCGCTTTTTAGCTGAATACATGGCCACCCAGGAAGAATTCTTTCTAGTGGGGCGGCAACTGAGCCATCTAGTTTCCAGGTGTAGAGTGGCAGTGGCGACAGTGGTGTCATCCGGGGTCCAATGCACAGGTACCAGTTGCGGCATCCAGTATTCAGCAATAGATTTCCAGCATGATTTTAGCTGTGGTGTTGGTGTCCCTCCTGTTTTCTGAGCTTTATTCTCTAGTTTTCCTGGTAATTTTGTTAGCTTACTAATATTATTTCAATAAATGTCTTTCTCCTCAAATCAATTTCTGTTCTGTTCAAATAAGAGCATTGACTAATTTAGGAAGCAGATCCATCGTAAACAATATATATATATTTTTGGTGGATTAAAAATTTTCCCTAACCTTCTTTAAGTCCAGTATATGAACATTTGCTGTTTTGGTCCCTTTAGCATCCACGCCCCTTTGGCATGTAACCCAGGCTTGGCCAGTCACGCATAGCACTACATTCTCTGGCCAAGGAGATTTGCAGACGTCAGACACCTGTCCGGACACCTGTCAGGCCAACTAAAGCCATTCCCAAGAATTAAGAATTTCACCAATGAAACCGGGAGCGATGAACTCATGCTCTCTCTCTCTCTTCATGGACCATGAGCTGCGTGGAGTCTAGAGTGTTGGCCGCAATGTCTCTGCCAGACTGATAAAGCCTGTCTATGGAGTAAGGCTCTTTTAGTTTTTTTTTTAACATCTTTATTGGAGTATAATTGTTTTACAATGGTGTGTTAGTTTCCGCTGTATAACAAAGTGAATCAGCTATATGTATACATATATGCCCTTATCTCCTTCCTCTTGCATTCTCCCTCCACCCTCCCTATCCCACTCCTCTAGGTGGTCACAAAGCACCCAGCTGATCTCCCTGTGCTATGAGGCTGCTTCCCACTAGCTATCTATTTTACATTTGGTAGTGTATATATGTCAATGCTACTCTCTCATCTCGTCCCAGCTTACACTTCTCCCTCCCCTTCTCTTCAAGCCCATTCTCTAAATCTGCGTCTTTATTGTCCAAATTCATTGATTAGCTCTAGTAGTTTTCTGGTAGCACCTTTAGGATTCTCTATGTATAGTATCATGTCATCTGCAAACGTGGAGGAAGGCTCTTGATGGAGAGAGAGAGATAGAGAGATAGAAGGGGGAGGGGGAAGAAAGTAAAGAGGGGAGAAAAGAAAGGAAGCGTTTTGACAATCTTACTTGAATCCCTGGGCCTAGTTGAGTCTGAAGCCCAGATCCAATCCTGTATTTCCTGGTTATGTGACCCACTGTTTCCCCTTCTGTATTAAGTCGTTTGAGCTGTGTCTATAATTCACAATGGAAAGAATTCTGATCGTTGTAGCTGGGTTTGTCTGAGTTCCCGGCTACACAAGATGGAGAAAAGAAAGGAAGCGTTTTGACAATCTTACTTGAATCCCTGGGCCTAGTTGAGTCTGAAGCCCAGATCCAATCCTGTATTTCCTGGTTATGTGACCCACTGTTTCCCCTTCTGTATTAAGTCGTTTGAGCTGTGTCTATAATTCACAATGGAAAGAATTCTGATCATTGTAGCTGGGTTTGTCTGAGTTCCCGGCTACACAAGATCTTCTCAGGCTGTGAAGCAGCAGGTGGGGTTGTTAGTATTGTACTCATTTTTTCTTTCTACCTAATTAATGCATCTGTTTAACAATCCTTATTTATTAAGGATTATTTTTTTTGTTTTCCAGTTCTATTAATGTTATTAAGAAGAGGAGGTCTCCCCCCTTTTATTTATTATTATTATTTTTTGCGGTATGTGGGCCTCTCACTGTTGTGGCCTCTCCCGTTGGGGAGCACAGGCTCCGGACGCGCAGGCTCAGCGGCCATGGCTCACGGGCCCAGCCGCTCCGCGGCATGTGGGATCTTCCCGGACCCGGGCACGAACCCGTGTCCCCTGCATTGGCAGGCGGACTCTCAACCACTGCGCCACCAGGGAAGCCCTCTCCCCCACTTTTAAACCAGCTTATTGAGATATAATTCACATACCATATGATTCACCCATGTAAAATGTAAATGGTTTTTAGTATATTCACAGATATGTGCAACCATCTCCATAATCAATTTTAGAACATATTAATCATCTCAAAAAAAACCAAAAAACAAACCAAAACACTGTGCCCTTTAAATGTCATCCCTTATCCCTAATCCTCCTTGCCAGCCCTAAGCAACTACTAATCTACTTTCTGTCTATAGATTTCCCTATTCTGGACTTTCATATAAGTGGAATCATATAGTATGTGGTCTTTTGTGACTCCCTCCTCTCACTCAGCATAATCTTTTCAAGGTTCATCCATGTTGCAGCTTGTATCAGTATCATGTATTCCTCTATATGGCTGAATAATATTCCACAGTATGGAAAGACCACATTTGGTTTATCGATTCTAGTGTAGATGGACATTTGGGTTGTTCTCACCTTTTGGCTACTATGAATACTGCTGCTGTAAATATTCACACACAAGCTTTTGTGTGGACATATGTTTCCATTTCTCATGGGTATACACCCAGGAGTGGAATTGCTGGCTCACATGGTAACTCTATGTTGAATCATTTGAGGAACTGCCAGCCAGTTTTTTTTCCCAATGGCTGCATCATATTTACTTTCCCACCTGCAGTGTGTGGGGGTCCCAGTTTCTCCATATCGTCACCAATGCTCATTATTATCCGCCATTTTTGATTCCAGCCATGCTAGTGGGTCTGAAGTTGTATCTCATTGTGGTTTTGATTTGTATTTTCCTAATGACTAGTGGTGTTGAGCATATTTTTTTGTGCTTACTGGCTATTTGTATAACTTCCTTAGAGAAACGTCTATTGAGATCCTTTGTCCATTTTAAAACTGGGATATATATTTTTTATTATTATTGAGTTGTAAGAGTTCTTTTTTTTTTTTTAATGTACGTGGGCCTCTCACTGTTGTGGCCTCTCCCGCTGCGGAACACAGGCTCCAGACGCGCAGGCTCAGCGGCCATGGCTCACGGGCCCAGCCGCTCCGCGGCATGTGGGATCTTCCCGGACCGGGGCACGAACCCGTGTCCCCTGCATTGGCAGGCGGACTCTCAACCACTGCGCCACCAGGGAAGCCCAAGAGTTCTTTATATATTCTATTACAAGTCACTTATCAGATACCTGATTTACAAATATTTTCTCCCATTCTGTGGGTTGACATTTTGCTTTTGGTGCTTTTTGCTGCTTTTTGTTTTCCAGTTCTGATTAGCATAATTAAGCAGAAGAGGTCCTAATATCCTTTGTTTCATCTCTTTTTATGTATTTCTCTACCTTTGGAGTCTAGAGTCAAGCAGAGGCCTTTTGATCAAAAAGTACTTAATCATTTTTCTAATCCAAGAAAAGCGTGAAACCTATAGAGCAAACTTTGGAATAAAAAGAACCTCATCCTAGCCTGGTGCTTTGCATAGGCCTTCTAGGCTGCGTAGGGACACAATAGGGGGAAAAAAAGCGCCATTTCTCAGTATCCTTCACATTTTATCTTCACAAGATGAATACAGATTTGTTTGGAAATTCCCAGGATATTCAAACCACTTGTATGTTAAGTGATAGTTGTGAAACATCTGGATTGTTACCGGATTAGATTGGACAATTACCACTTGATAGCATGAGGGACAAGGAAGAGGAAATTAACAGACTTCTGGATAAAACCACAGGATAAAGGAGTAACTCCAACAACTTTGTCAAGTATATCTACCCAATTCAACAATTTATAATGCAATTCAAGAAACAGATTTTGAGCACTGGGAAGTGAGAGGTTCTGGTGGCTGATTTTGAGGTAGTGGTGGGGGTGGAACTGGGGCTAAGCCCGCAGGAAAGTCTGCCTTGGAGTCCACCGTTTATGACAAAGGAAGTGAGAAGAGAATGTAGGCAGCTACAGAGGAGGGGAGAATGTGATGAGGGCAATTAAAGAGACACAAGACACAGAGTCATATCAGTCGGAGAAATCCTACCCAGGTAGGGAATCCGGAGAAAGCTCAGGAAGTTCTGAAACGCTTCAGCATTTTGGCTGAGTCTTGAGGTGGTGTTGGGATTTCTAGAGGTGGAGATGGAGAGGGAGAGCACTGCCAGCGTTTGTAGAGTCTGAAGGAGAGGATTGGGGGTTGGTTCGGCCAGAGTCCTGGGTGCCTACACGGGAGAGGCTGGAGGTGAGGTTGGGAAGCTGCCTGTCCCAGAACCAAAAGGGTAAGGGTAAATGGTAAACGAGAACCCTTGCCCCTAATTATTGAGATAGCGAGGAACCACTGAGTGGTTAGCAAGATGCATTTGGCAACAGGCTGCAGGATGAGTGGAGAAAGCCTGGATATAGGGTGGCAGTGAAGACTTCTTCAGGGACAGTATGAGAGACCAGTGTGAAATCAGACTTTGGTTTAAAGACAGCCCTTGTGGAATGACAGGCTGCCAAAACCCAGCACCAATGACTAGGATGTACTCCCTGGCTGAAGTTGCCACCCCTGTTATCAGCAAGGTGGCAGGTACAGAAGAAAAGATGACAGCAGATGGAAGATAGGCAGCATCCATTGTCCCTGAGCTCAAAAGTAATCAAACGTATTAAGTCACACGGGAGCTTTACAATCAGGGCCGGGGCTTTGAAAGTGCCAGTTGGCAGACACAACAGGTGATAGAATAAAAGACTGCATGCAGCTAGCTGTGCTGAAACAGTCACCTCCTGGGAGGACCTTTCCAGGGCAATGCGTTGGGGGGGGGGTGGTGGGGAGTGAAACCCGGCAGCTCCAGCAAATGGGATCTCTGTGAGAGGGCCGCAGGGCCAAGCCTTAACTTCTTCACCTGTAAACTGGCAGGCATTTTGAGGATTAAATTAAATAATTCACGTGCAGACTTGACAGAGGGCCTTGGAATGTAGCAAGCCATTGCTCTTCCCTAGGGCTGCTCCCGGGACGGTGTGCCTGTGGAGCTTGGGAGGACCCTTCATTTCAGAGCCCTGGGCTTGTGTCCCTGTAAGGTGTTGGCACACCTGGTTGTTTTGCGTTTGAGGTTGGAGTGCAGAGGCAGCCATGTGAATTGACTCGATGCCTCTACTTCCCGGTTCTGGCACTACAATTTCATGCAAGTCGCTTTACCTATTGTGCGACTTCCCCCTCCCTTCCTCAGTCTGGCCTGACTCTTGTGTCTGCCCTATTTCCTGGCTTCCCTCTCTCTGCCATCAAGAAACCGCTGGCCCCTTGCTGAAGGCTCAGGGATCTGGTAACCTAATCTGGGACCCTGTCTGCTTTTGGTTGCTAATTAGGGAGGAAGGAGAAAGTAGAAAACATAACTGCATCACATTTTGGAAAGGCATGGAAAGTCTAGGGAGGCAGGAAAACAGGAACTAAGTTTGTCAGGGGACTACTCAGGGCATTCGGGCTGCTTAGGTGCCAGGGTACTAGCCAGAGTCCTTCTTTCTTTCTCTTGCTCCCCTCCCTTCTACCTGCCATGGGATAAAGAATAAGACAGACCCTTGTCTTGCAGCAAACTCTAAGAGGGAGAAAGGCATGCACACATGACCCCAGTGGGGAAGGATGAGTATCCCAGAAGAGACACAGAGGACGTGAGTTCAGAGTGGGAGCAATGCTGATTGGAAGGGTTTCCAAAGGCTTCAAGGAACAAGTGGCAATGAACTGGGTTCTGAAGGGTTTGTAAGATTTAGACATTTGAAATAAAGGAGGAAGGCAACAGCTCGAAAAAGATACAGAAAGGAAAAAATGATGGTTGTATAAAGGAATGGTCAGATTTCCAAGAGTGTGAAGGGAAAAGGGGGCCAGGTTAGGGAGAAGTTTGGAGACTAAGGTGGGGATCTGGGACTTTAGTCCATAGCAGTAGGGAGCTGGGGGTGATGTCATCAGAATTGTTGAATTGTAGGAGGATTAATCCATCAGCGTCGGGTAGAATGGATGGGTAAGGGCAAGGGAGAAGGGAGATGGCTTTAAAGTATTGCGATGGTCCGGGAAGAGCTATTGCTATGAGCTCAGTACTGTCGGGGAAATGAAGAGGATCTAGAGATGAATGGGGTACATGCTGTGCAGTTAGAATTAGTAGAAAGTGCTAACTGATTGAATATATGGCCTAAGCAGAAAAGAGGAATCAAGAATGACTTTTCTGCCTTTTCTCCCCTGAGGTTGTCCAACTCCACTTGTTTCTTAAGGATACTGACGCCTCTTGGATGAACAAATAATCTTATAAGCTTCCCTTTCTGAGGGTTCCACCCTATTTCCCTCCTCCATCCCTACTCACCACCTGTTCTGATGATGGTGTGAAAAATCTTTCCCATTTATCATCATAGCCATATACAGAGAGGTATTCTGGTTTTATAATGGACCGGGGCACTCTTACTGTCACTGTTCCTGAGGATTTTGCATCCAGAAAGGATTTCACAATACACTTACACTGTGGGGAAAGAATCAGGTTTTCATCAGTCTTGATGCTGGTACATGGATTATTAGGCTGAACTTTTATTTTTGGTGGGGGGGGAAGGGGAGGGAAGAGGTTGCCTGGGGGTATTGCTGACAAAAGGCTTTGTGAGTGTGACGGTTTTCACTTGCTCACTGTGATGTCTCCCTCAGAACCATAAACAATTAGGCCTCGGGCAACAGCTGCTTGTCTGAGTTGACCTACCCACCCAGTTTCCATTGGAATGCTCCCATTTTCTCACCCCATCTATCATCCAGGTCTTGTCTGCATCAGTTTGGTGACAGACAATAGGCCAACCATCTCTCTTCCTTTGAAGTTTCTTGTCATTGATATTCTAAACATTTTCTTCCTCTCATCCTCTCTCTGTCTCCCTTCTTCCCTCCTTTTCTCCCACAGATATGAAGATGTGTAAATGTGTCATTTCAGACTTTTGGTGGGGGGGATGCTTAAAACCACAAAGGTGCATTTCTCAGTCCGTGTCACAGCTATGACTCTGTGGTTGGCTCTCGTGTCTTCTTCATTCTGGGATCCAGGCTGAGAAGCTGCTCCAATCTTTGTCTCATAGTGGAGGAAAGAAAAGCAACGATGGGTGGATCCATGCAATGGCTTTCAAGTTCCTGCTCAGAGACGGCACATGTCACTTCAAAAACGTTTCTTACCACCTGTCACCTGGTCCCAAAGACAATGTCACATAGCTTAAGTTTGTGTTTGTCCTTGTAGCAGCACCCGTTTCTGTACGTGTCAGCCTTTTCTAGGTTATACTGCAGTGGAAACAACCCCCGTATCTTAGTGGATTGCAACAGCAAAGCTCTAATTCTTGCTACACGCTATGCCAGTCTGCCAACTCTGGGTCAAAGTCAGTTCTTAGCTTGTGACTCTGCGCAAGTGTTTTCTTCATTCAGGCATCTGGGCTGAAGGAATAGCCCTCTCTTGGAATAAAACTCTTTGTGTCTAGTGTGGTAGGGCATGGGTTTTTTTTTTTTCCTTCCTGCCTTCTTTCCTTATGAGAGCTCCATCTTGGAACACTGGTCCATACCAGTCTGGGATAGTGGAAAAGGGTATTTGCACAGAAAAGGAGCTCTGTTGGCATGATAATACCTTTAATTTTGCTACAAAAATGAGTGTTAGGAGAGCAAGGTTTTTCTTGTGGACATTTCACTTTGAGTCTGGAAGCAGAAAGTTCTTTCCTCTCATCCTCTCTACCTCCAGAAGGACTGAATGTGGGGTGTCTCCTCCTCTTCCCCCCAACCCCGCCCTGATTTTCCCAGAAGTGAGGGGAAGAAGAAGAATTCTAGGGTGAGGGAAGTAGGTTGAAGAGATGGAGGGGACAGTGGGGGCAGAAGAAGATGAGCGAGGGAGACCAGAGAGACCGGCTTCTCTGATATCCCCCTCTGATGGACTTAGGACCCAGGGGAATAACTAAAGAGCTCTTTGCCCAACTTGCATCTGTGTGTGTGTGTGTGTGTGTGTGTGTGTGTGTGTGTGTGTGTTTATATAATAGTACGGGTTCTGTTTGGAAAAGGTTGTATCTTGCTACCTTAGTTAAGGGCATATGTACATAACCCTAGTGCATTCATTACACAGGGAAAATAGGGCTTCTTTGGTGGCAGGATGGAAGACCCTACCACCCCCGCACCCAACCACTCTGCAGAATTCTGGGACTCTGAAAAATGTAGACTGACCAGCTGAAGGATAAAGTCATAATCCTTTGGTCCAAGATCACAGAATCATCAAAAATGACTACTAGAAAAAAAAAATACTAGGGTTTTTTGTTGTGGTGGCTGGAAAATGAGGTGCAAATATAACACCATCCCTTGAATAATTCCAGAAGAGGGAGGACATGTGCTAGAAGGCAAGGATTCTCTTCTGTATAATTTATTATACAGATTATAATTATAATATATTATACAGATTCTCTTCTGTATAATTTATGCTTCGTTAAAGATCTACCATGAGAAGATTTTGTAGTTTTGGCCTCATCAAAAGGAACTCTGGCCACTAAAGGGGCTAATACACTCAGTGCGCTCGGAAAAGCAGCTGTCTGTAGATGTGGTGGGTTTGGAAAAGAACCACGAAGAGAGCAGTTAGGAAACTGGAAGGAGAGGAGAGATACCACTCTTCCCAGGCTGAGGAAGCCTTCATGCCTGGCTTCAGTGAATGAAGCCAGAACTGCTGGCTCGAACTGGTTTTTGTGGACTTGTAGGTAGTGAGGACATGTCCTGTTTTTTTTTGCAAGTGGGTAAATCTGGATCATGATGAACCCTGGACCCAGGGAAAGGGAACCAACATGCAACGGTGTGGACTTGTAATCCTTTACCTCACACTGGCCTGTGACAAGGTGTGTGGTCTGGCAAAAACGGAACCGTGGCAAGGCAGCCCAGAGGGTTGAAGAATTTCTTTTTCTTCCTGCCAGCTGTCAGTTCTTGGAAAACAGGGTTCATTCTTTCCCACTGAGTCTTCTTCAGAGAAAGCCGGTCTCTCTGGTCTCCCTATTTCGTGTCTGCAGAGGGAAGAAAGAGAACCTTCGTTTCTATCTCTTACTTCCGTGGAGACGTGTTAACTTTCAAAGAGGAGGAGGTGGCATCTTTTTGAGGATTATGCTACCAGCTCGGGACAGCACATAATGAAGGGGGTTTGCAGATTTGCTGTTAAAAGCTGTGGATATCGACGCATACCGTTCCCAGCTGAGAGAAAGCTAGGGCTGGCTGCTAAAAAGGTCAATGTCAAATTTAAATGCATCTTTTTTTTTTTTTTAAAGATCATTTCCATAGCATTTTATTCACAAACGTTGAATGACTTTCTGTTTCTTGGGAAAAATAGTCATTAACATTTTTATTTCTCTCTCATGGGTTATAATTATGTTGTTATAAATATAGACACTTTAAAGAGATCTTGCTGAGGAAAAAAATGGGCATTTTTTTCGTGATAATGAGGAGAAAACCGGAGTGACTGATCCCACTCAGCCATGATTTCAAACAACTGGCTTTGCACTTGAGGTGGGTAGAAGAGTCTACATCCACTTAGTAGGAGTTTGGGGCTATTAAAAAAGAAAGAGTAACAGTAGAGTTAAAAAATTGAAGAAAAGTGTCATAATTCAAATTGGTTATAATTATTTGCATGAAGAAGTTTGTGCAGTAGCTTGGACACAAAAACATAGAGCTATTCCTTCAATAAAGTCATAGGGGAATAGTAAACGTGCAAGGCAAATCAGAGAGAGCTGGTCTGGGTGAAGGGAGGCTGGATGCTTAGAGCCCATCTTGTTTGTCACCCTTCCTTGACCCTGGGGTGACCACTGGAACAACTTTGTGGGATCCCTGGAGTTCTCAGGATTCCAGTGCGAGCGCACTGGGTTGAAAAGCAGGTTTTCTTTGAATCCCATGCTCGCGGCGTTTGGCCGATAGCCTGCAGGTCCCGAGAGGGTGTATTTGGGCACAGCGAGCGTGAGCCCTCCTGTCCAGCACGCAGGGAGTCCCAGGGTTTCAGCACAGACTCAAATTCCGGAGCTGAATGTGGGTGTGAGGTGGGACCCATCCACAGCGGCAGTCCTGGAGTGAAGGGGAATGGAGACGACGTCCTGTGTGAAGGACAGTCCAAGGTCCACAGGAACTGTCCAAAGTATCAAGTCCAGAGGGGGTCGGCAATGAATCAAGGACAGAGTCTGAAACAAAGGGTCTGCGTGTGAAGTCGGTTAAGACTGGGCTAGGGTCTGACAGTGGGGACAGGAGGCAGATATTGGAATATAGGGAACGCCTTTATGCGGTCCTGTGGTCTTGTAGGGAGGGAGCTGCAAGGGCCCCAGGGGGTCTGGAGAGGATGCTGGCTGTGGAGCGATGGAGGTGGAGCCTCCTTATCCTATAGTCACTAGGGATCTTGAACACATTGTGAGCCAGCACCCTTGGATGTCTGTCTCACGTGTCTGGCCCGCCGCCTTCTTCCATCTCACTGACTGAGGATGGGATCTGATGACAGATGGGCTTCAGAATTTACCTTTGACAAGGATTCAAAATAATCCCCCCACCCTAAAATTTAATGTAATTTAACTATCTTGAATAGATCAAACATGAGTGCTGTCCATTTCTGTACCATAGATGTCTGCATCATTGGGATTTTAGTGTTTTGGCAGTTTTCTTGTATTGTCCTGATGGGGCTGTAAGGCAGCACCCACCTCATAGCCTAAAGTCATGTACAGGCAAAGACTCTCCCAAGGCTGAGGGGGAGGGGCACCTGCTGTGAAGCACGAAAGTGGGCACCGTCCACCCCGTTGTGTGCATTGGAGGGTCATCACCCAGGACAGCCAGAGAGGGGAGAGATGGTTGAATGAGGAGAAACAGAAGCTTATGAATCCTAATTTTCTTTCTACTTTGGGTTTATGAACCATTTCCTTTCGTTAGTGTCTTTAGAAAGCAGGATCCTCCACTGGGGCTCAACATGACAGACTCTGGGGTAGGTGAAGGCATTCATCTCTGAAATACAACCTCATGCCACGGTGATGAGATCAAGCTTCTCTTCATGAGTTCTTTATCCTTCCTGCTGCCTGTGGCTTACGTAAAACTGTGAAGAGAACCCTAAAAACTGATAAGTCATTTGAACCTAAGACTAGAAATTACTAAATAGAATTTTGAGTTTAACGGGAAATTATAGACCTCTTGGCAGTTTAGAGAATGAGGTCTCAAAGCCCGGAGCCTGACATTTCCTGTTTTTCAAGTCTGGGGCCATTTGTAGTGGCTATTTGCTATTTTTCCAGAACCCCCTGGGATACTAGGGGGACAGAGGAGTATCTGAATAAGGAACAGATTCCTTGGACAGGGAACTGGTTAGGAGGTTTGACTGGCCTTTGACAAGTTGGGGGTCACATTTCTAAGGCCCAAGTGCTGTAGCAAGGCTTGAGTAGAGGCCCCAAGTCTCAGGGACCCTCTGGAGTTGATCGACAGAGATCTCTCCAGAAGGAACCAAGCATAATCTAGAATCAGCTAAGTTCCAGGAAACTCAGAAGGGACGGGAGTGTCCAGATAACCCTGATGAGATCTGGATTCCATTTCTCAGACCATGAAGCTACAGAGAGATTTAGGACAGAATGTCTCAAATTCATGTGGCAAATTGGTGGCAGAGTCAGGTTTAGAGCTCCTGGCTCTTGATTGATTCCTGGTTCAGTAATTTGTTTTATCTGTGCAATGTGACCTCTGTTTCCACCTGGCTAGTATGTGCCCCAAATCTGCCTTTGTAGGAACCAATCTCCCTTCCCTCCCTCCCTCCTTTCCTTCCCCTCTCCCCTCCTTTCTTCCCTCCTTCCTTTCTTCTACCTTCAAACATTTGGTTCTCACCATGTGTCTGGATCTATGTCATTTTTGGAAAGACAAAAATGAGTAATACTCAGTTTTGCTATCTTAAAATCTTAACTTAAAAAAATTATCCATTAATAAAGTGTAGAAAGCTTCACCTAAGGACTTATGAGATTAAGGGTCTTTCTAGCCATGCATTCTATGATCATTTACCAAAGGTCATACCCAGGAGTGTAGAATCAAATCTAGAACCAAGCACATATGTTTTTGCCTATGGGATGGTGCTGCTGATAGGTTTGGCCAAGTCTAATTTCAGCCGATTGAAATGTTTTGACAGGAACGCTTTCCAGCCATGGGGTTGTGTGAACTACTCCCTCACCCACTTATCATCATGGCCCCAGCAAGTAAATGACAGGTAGTGGCAAGGGACAGTTGGTTGTTGGAAGGAGGGAGGTAAGGGTGAGAGGGACGTGGGTAAAGGCCTGGGTAGCCTTAGATCAGAGGAGACAAGGCTGGACGCGGATGGAGCGTGTCATGGCAGACACTGAGGACCCAAGGCAGAGCATTCTGGTAAGGGCTTAGTGAGAATTCAGAGAACCATGAAAAGGGAGTGGGAGCCCTAGTCAGGAGCAGAAGCTGACTGGCAAGACAAACCTGGGTCAGAGTCAAGTGTGCAGCAGCCATGGCAGTCCCTGAGCCAGAGCTGCCATGTTGAGGAAAGACTGGCTTCAGGAAAGGTTTGTATTCTCATCTGTGGCTCACTCAGATGAGGGGCCTGAATCCTCTGGCTGGAAGTCCATGGAGCAAATCAGACAGCTCATGTGGGCTGCCTCCGAGCTTTCCCGAGCTCTCTGGAGGTTGTCATGGCTACTGACATTACGAAGGAGATGTAGATGGGGGTCCCGGGAAGGGCATCAACCTCATAAAGTTGCTTTTGCCTCCCCTGTAACCTGCCTCATGACTGCAAAGAGAAAACTCTTCGTGGGCATTTCATCAGAGAAGTAATTTCAACTGACTTACACAAGGTGACAGAAGAGCGAATGCATAGCACGGTGACATGCCCACAATTTGAGAGCTTTGTTTATATAAAGATTCTACAGTATCTTCCTTGTATAGTAATCTAAAATGTGTACAGGTGGATGTGGTGATGGAAACAGCCCGTCAGAAGAAAAGGCATTTTCTTAGAAAAGGCATTTCCTTAGGTTTGTAACCATTATTTGGGAAAAAGAAAGAGACAAGTATGACCCCCAAGTTTCTGGCTAAAGTAATGATCGTGCTGTTACTTAGGGAGGAACAATTAAATCAGTTTGATATTATGGGACTAAAAGAACTAGTTGGTACATTCAGTGATTTTAGAAAATCTCCATCATTTCTTTAGGTGTTGGGTAGACTTGTTTTTAAGTTTGACCTCCTTTCACATCTGTAGGCACCATCTTCTCCATTGACAAGAAATAGCAGCTGTCTGATTCTCTGAGGAGACCTATTGGCTCCCACACAAAATCCATCATACTGATTATGGATAATGACCCTGCCCTTTAGTTGTGTCCTCGAGTTGTGTGGTCAGACAGATACAATCAGATAAACAAGAAAAGATATGCCGGGAAGTTGCATGGTTAGATCAGGAAAGGGCAGGGGGAATTTTCTCTTCCTCTTAGAGTTGACCTACGTGCCTGCCATTTACCTGTGTTCTCTCAGATCCAATTCCCACCCTTCCCTTGCTCTGCTCTGTATCACAGTGAATTATATCTCCAGATAGTTTGGGCCAGTGGGAGATGCTAGCAGAAGATCATAGGTCAAGAGGAGGGGAGAAGTAGCTTATTTCTTCTCTTGCCTTGTCCTGAGTGAAGCTCATCTCCCATGAAACAGCCTCCTTCACGATGCCCAGCTTCTGTATATGACAGCCCGCACCCTGGCCCTAACTCTTCCAGTAGCCTGTGCTTCTGGACTCTGACAATGTCACATCTTTGTACAATTTCTCTTGCCCCAGGGTGATAGTGGAGTCCTGCTGTGGCCTTGCTTTTTCTTCTTTGCTTCTTGGGCTCTTCTATTACCTGTTTAATCAATCCCCTGAATTCAATTTCCTCTATTTCTAAGATCCAGAGTAGTTTCTGGTTTCTTAAGAGGCACCTATCTGATGATATATATTTTGTCTGATGGATACAGAGAATGTAGATGTTAGGCCATCAGCTTATAAAGCCCAGCATTTTCTAGCTCTACTCTAGTACTCTGACTTCCTTACCTGTAACTTTCTTTCTTTCTCTCTCCTTGTCTGAACATTAATCTCCTTTTTGCTTGATGGCAAGTCAAAACTCATTCCCTGCTCAGGGCATTTGCATCTTTGTCTTCTCTGCCTAGAAAGCTTTGCCCAGATCTACATGAGAGGCCTCATTCCAAAATCAACTAGGTGTCTAGTTTCACAGTTTTAACAGGTCTACTCTGAGGCTCTTCTCCATTGGATTGGGTAATCAAGACTTCCCCAGGGACTTCCCTGGTGGCACAGTGGTTAAGAATCCACCTGCCAATGCAGGACACATGGGTTCGAACCCTGGTCCGGGAAGATCCCACATGCCATGGAGCAATTAAGCCCGTGAGCCACAACTACTGAAGCCCGCGGGCCTAGAGCCCGTGCTCCACAACAAGAGAAGCCACCGCAATAAGAAGCACGCACACCGCAACGAAGAGTAGCCCCCGCTCGCCACCGCTAGAGAAAGTCCCGTGCTCAGCAGCGAAGACCCAACACAGCCAGAAATAAATAAATAAAATAAATAAATTTATTTTTTAAAAAAAGACTTCCCCAAATTAGCTTCTTTGCACATCCTGTTTCCAAAAGCAACCACACAAGCACGTATTTTGGAGAATCTATTAGATGTATTTGGGGTTCCGTTTAGTTTTATGACTCTTTAATAGCATGGGCCTTTGAAGTTTACACACCAGAAGGAGCTGTCAAATGTTATGCATTAACTGACCTTGCTCAGCAGTTGAGGAGAAAAAAAATCTCTATTTTGTTTTCAGCTTATAATATTTTCTGGGTGTATTGTGCAATGTCTTTGTTTTGGTTAAAATGCCTTAGCTGGAGAATAGTAAAAACATCTGAAAAAGCTTTTTTTTTTTTTTTTTTTAAATAAGTAGAGAAACGTGTGATTAGAGGAGACCAGAAAGGCTCTTCTGATAGAGCACATTTTGCCCAAGGGGTCTACTGTTAGATTTCCATATATGTGGAATAAGTCATACTTTTAAAATGCAACTGCTCTTTGGAGAGGTGCTATCAGTTCTTCTCCTGCTGGTGGAAATAGTACAATTAACTTTCTTTCTGACTTCTGGGTAGATCAGATTCTGAGGACACCAAGAGTTTAGAGGGAGTGGTAAAGGAAAGTAGGGTTGATTTTTCAGGAGCAGGGGCTTATCCAAAGAAGGCTTACCAGGGCATGCTGGGGTGTGTATGTACGTGTGTGTGTGTTTGCATGCCCTTTGAGTGAGCAGGTGCCAGAAAGGGTCGTGGGCAGAAATCAGGGCTTTTCTGTGACCATTTTGCCTGGGTCCATATCTAGAGGGGGACAGAACATTCTGGTCTATGGAGGATGTGTTTCATTTTATTGCCTCTTGCCCTCCTCCCATAAACAGAAATTCTACTTTGGAAATCCTTGATTTTGATAAAGAGAAGAACAACTTCTTGGAATGAATGGAGTTTCATTCATTCATAGGTTCATAGGTTTCTCACCCTGTTTATACATTCCAATGAACATTCATATACGTTAATACAGTAATTTCCTCAAGTGGTTGAGTGTTAACGAATCATTAATAATAAATATGCAAAGTTCATTCCTGAATTTACAGGTGCTGGTGGAAAATAGTCAAGGGCTAACCTAGTTGTCTATGAAAAAGCCCCTATTCTCATATATGTGATATGCATAAATAAAGTTATGTGTACTGCCTTCCATCTGGGGAAATCAAGATGCTATGCTATCAGCAAGCCCAGACTAGATGGCTAGTTCAATATCCAGCCTGTTTACTTTGGGGAAGAAACAGCTGTTCATAAAGCAATTTATATTAAACAGGGCTGTGCACCATGGCTCTATCTAATGGACGTGAAAGGTACAGTGGAGATAATCTGTAGACTGCCATTCTGCCATTTCCTCCTGGAAAGAAAATGGGTTTCTAAAGAAAATGTCATTTGCAAACTATTTCTTAGATTTTTACATGTTTAATGGCTGTTTTTTAAAAATTTTATTTTATTATATTTATTTATTGTTTTGGGCTGCATTGGGTCTTCGCTGCTGCGTGTGGGCTTTCCCCTGTTGTGGTGAATGGGGGCTACTTTTGTTGTGGTGAGCGGACTTCTCATTGCGGTGGCTTCTCTTGTTGTGGAGCACGGGCTCTAGGCGCATGGGCTCTAGAGCGCAGGCTCAGTAGTTGTGGCGCATGGACTTAGTTGCTCTGCGGCATGTGGGATCCTCCCGGACTAGGGCTTGAACCCGTGTTCCCTGCATTGGCAGGCGGATTCCCAACCACTGCACCACCAGGGAAGCCCTTAATGGCTGTTTGCTTGATTTTTTGGAACTAGGAGATGATTTACATCTAGCTAGCAATCAAGACTGTATTTTTATTTTTCTTACCACCTGTATAATAACTGGATGGAGAGAGAAGAGGCTTATACGTTTTTGATACTTATCCTCCTCGTTGAATTAATGCATTTCATATAATTGTTGATTTTTGATATATTGGAGTTTAGGAGACTCATTTGAGTGATAAAAGTGGGATAACAAATGGCAGTTTAGTTGAATAACTGACATATACCCTGCAATGTATAACATGAGGTGACAGCATGAGGACAAAATGCCAACATGACAAGACTGGTGGAATAAAGCATAGATTGAGCCTGCATCCTTGATGTTGTTGAACCACTGTGCTGACCTGGCCTGCATTTATCCGGATTTCATATTGTGGTAGTTAAATATCTGTTGCTTGAACTCTGCTATTTGAGGTTGTTTCTTGCAGCCAAACGCATTCCTAACTGATCTGATGTCTCAAACCAAATTCCTCCCTTCCCATCTCCTCTCCTATCCTGCTCGAGTTAATGGCATCCACCAATTGCCCAAGTCAGAATCTCAGGCATCTTTCTCAACTTCTTTCTCTATTTACCTACCTCCTTGAGTATAGGCACCATTTCTTGTTCATCCTTTTTATCTTCGATCCCTAATACAATGCCTGGTACACAGAAGACACTCCGAATATGTTTGTTGAACTAATAAAGTGACTAGATATTTGATTTCATGGATTAGTACACAGATACCAAGTAAAGTGAAGAGGTTAATCTCAGGAGATATTTTATTTAATAGGCTATGGTGAGTTTTGATAAGCCAACCTTGTCTCTTATTATAGAATATTTTTCGACTGACTAAAAGTTTTTGCTCTTTTGATTATGTTTTTCACATAGACCATGTTGGACGAATACTGTCCTATTTTTCTTCTTGGACCCTTGTTTTAAAATTTTCCATGTTGAGATTGCCCTCTCATGACATTTCTGCTCCATAAGTCAATACTATCGATTGCTACAGTTAGCGTTGCTCTTCCTGTGTTTACCCTGACAGGCATTGTGCGTCTTTATAATGGCTTCTGCTAATGTCTGCTCTCTTCTCTTATATTGGTTGATTATATTAATCTTGTTCTCAGCATCTTGGGTAAGTTCTCTGCCTTTATGTATACAGAGTGAGGATATAATGACTAGTGAAGGGGTTCAAGATCTGGTGGGGAAATGGAGAGAATACCAGACTTGAAGTGGAAAGAAACTCCAGGGTTTGTGTAGCTGCAGCTCCTGTATGTATGATTTTAATCAAGTCAAGAGACCCAATCAATTTTTAAATTTTATTCATTTATTTATTTATTTTTAATTTTAATTTAAAAAAATTGGAGTATAGTTGATTTACAATGTTGTGTTAGTTTTAGGTGTACAGCAAAGTGATTCAGTTATATATATCTATTCTTTTTCAGATTCTTTTCCCTCATAGGTTCTTACAAAATATTGGGTATCGTTCCCTGTGCTATACAGTAGGTCCTTGTTGGTTATCTATTTTATATACAGTAGTGTGTATATGTTAATCCCCAACTCCTGGTTTATCCCTCCCCTCTGGGGATTTATCTATTTCTTTTCCTCTTTGGTAACCATAAGTTTGTTTTCTATGTCTGTGAGTCTATTTCTGTTTTGAAAATAAGTTCATTTATATCTTTTTTTTTAGACTCTACATATAAGCAATATCATATCATATTTGTCTTTCTCTGTCTGTCTTACTTCACTTAGACGTTAATCTCTATGTCCATCCAGGTTGCTGCAAATGGCATTATTTCATTTTTTATGGCTAAATTACTCCTCTCCAGCATTTATTGTTTCTAGATTTTTTGATGATGGCCATTCTGACTGGTGTATCCATTCATCTATTGATGGATATTTAGGTTGTTTCCATGTCTTGGCTACTGTAAATAGCGCTGTAATGAACATTGGGGTGCATATAGCTTTTTGGGTTACAGTTTTCCCCAGATACATGCCCAGGAGTAGGATTGCTAGATCATATGGTAAATCTATTTTTAGTTTTTTAAGGAACCTCCATACTCTTCTCCATAGTGGCTGCACCAATTTACATTCCCACAAACAGTGTAGAAGAAACCCAATCAAACTTCTTTTCTTACATTTACAACGGGGAGCAGAGTTACACCTATCCTGTCCACCTCACAAAACTGTTGTGAGGCTCAAGAGTGCTTCAAGTGTAAGGCTTATGTCATGTGTCTATTCTAGGGTGC
Organism: Neophocaena asiaeorientalis asiaeorientalis; assembly: GCF_003031525.2. NCBI lineage: Eukaryota > Metazoa > Chordata > Mammalia > Artiodactyla > Phocoenidae > Neophocaena > Neophocaena asiaeorientalis. The sequence continues at coordinate 3,750,425 of NW_020174050.1, read as the reverse complement.
AGTGACTTGCACTTGAACCACAAAGACTGAGCAAGATTATTATAGAAGGGGAGAAGATGGATCCCCAATGGGAGGAAGGTTGGGCAAACAATAAATAAATTTCACAAAGAGCTAGTTTATAGTACCCAGGCATACTATGAGATCTCTTGTGCTTGAGAAAAGTTGCTAATTTACTCTTTTCTATATGATGTAGGAGAAGTTACTAAAAGAAGGGATGGGAGAATAAATTGTTTTCAGAGATATAAAACCCCTTGATAAGCTCCAAGACCTGTTTAGATTTTCCTGGGATGGCCACACTTAGCTCCTAACGTCAGAATCCAAGGAGGGCTCTAAACTGGACCTCAGGTAGAGTCATTAGAACTGAAGTGGGACCCTTGTCCAACCTTCTTATGTTACAATAAAGAAACTGAGATTCAATGAAGGGAAATGACTTGCTTTAGATCATAGGGCTAATCAGTGTATGAGCAGGACCTAGAACCCAGGTCTTTTAGCTGCTATACTGAGAGATCCGATGATGTTACAATCATTTGTGATGTATTTCCAAATAGTTCATTACTAGTAAGAGTTCAAGCACCAAGAATTTTTGAAAGACTTATTTTTTTATTTTTTCAAGGTTATCCCTACAGTCATGCTTATATCCCTTATGTACAATCCATCATTTGGTGAAGAGGAGAGAAAGTGGTGGGGATCACATTCCACCTTGGATACATCCATGAGAGTGTTTTGCCTATGTGAGCATCAGTTGTGTCCAAACAGAAAATGTTTAAATACTACAATGCCAGATCGTATGATGCTCAAGAGAGCCTCTGAGCATCCACCTTTTTGTGATTTCTTTTTCCTTTAAAGGGAAAAATGTGACTCAATTTTCCCTGGACACAATGTTGCATGGAAGAGGATGCTATACGCCTGAACACCCACTACTCAAGAGGCACCAGCTAATTTTTAATCTCCCTTTTTTCATCTGGAGCCTCACATCTCATTGGATATTTTTGCTACAAACTTTTGCATACTTGTTTATTAATTTCATTCATACTTTCATTTCTTAGCAAATATTTAGAGAGCCTAAATGTATCAAAAATATAGATGACCAAATAAAGAGATAATTTGCTGGTGTTTATACTTCTATAATTTTAGGTTCCAAAACTGATTATTATTTTTTTTTAAGTACTGGAACAGCATTAAGACTCTAGCGTGCTATTTCCATGATTATCCTTCTTTGGCAAACTCTGCCGTAGGACACATTAGAACACACAGTGAAATAGAGTCCATTTCAGTGGACATTTAATAACTATTGATAATGATGATGGTGATGATGATGATGGTGATCACAGTGACAAGGATGACATAATGATGGCACCTTGCAATTGGTGGTAAACAATGGCAATTACATAGCAACTTCTGTTTTTGTTGTCTTCCAGACAAGTGCCTGAAAACACTAATTAACTGGAGAGATTGCTGCAAAGTCTCTTGGTAACAGGCAGCCCTTAATCCAGGCAAAGAGTAGAATCAGTATTAGCTGGATGTCTGGAATAAACCATAAATTGTATGAATTACAGTGTTTCATGGTAATTATCAATCTCCAAAGAGGGACCTCTTGGGAGATAAATATCTTCGGGGGATTTCAGGGCGAGGTCAATGTGGTAATGAGAACTGGACAGGGCCAATGTGGACTCTAATGCTTGATTCAACAGCCATTAAGCAGTATATCTGATGAATCATCATGGCATTGGATCCCAGTGGTCCCATGGCATTTGCTGTTGTTAGCTACTCTGAGGCCGTGGGTAATTGGTAATAGGACTATGAGTCAAGTGCAAAGGAAGAGTAGCTGCTCTAATTGCATTACCGAAGAACCTGAATCTGTTGCAAAATCTGGGTCTTGTCTGTTCCCATCTCATATCATTATTTGTTGCAGGGATAGATGAATGCTTGCTTCTCAGATCACTAGGGTAATAGAATCCTTTACCAGCCTAACAGACTCAGATTTTGTATACAAGTCTATAAAATGTTATATAATGTGTCCTGACATGGCATTTTGGCTAACACATTTTCTTTATACTCTAAATTATTTCACAGAGGGGGACTACTTTAAATCATATGTCAAGCAAAACAAGGGCACTTGGTATGAATCTGTCCTCCCAAGTCTTGGGCAAGAACTCATCTTCCTCACATTTGGGCCTTTGGAGTATTTATTTCAAATTAAGACTAATAAAGAAGTGAAATCTTATCAATATTATTTTGTTGCTTGCCGTATCTGCCTTCTGCAGGGGCAGCCAGGGCTAATGAAAGTGAGGGGTGGAGATGGAAAAAGCAGGAAACACTCAACTTTGTTGGACGTCGGAGGAGACACGGGTTGAAGTCTGTGTTGACATGGCATCGACTCACTGGCCTGGGAAGACAATGTAAAGGGGTCCAGGCATCTAATCAGTAGGGAAGGGAAGAATGACTAGACATAAATTATAACACGATACGTTTTTTTTCCCAGAAAAAGAATTATTTTACAGTTATGCCATGTGTTACCACAGCTCAGGTGCCTGCCCCTCACCCGATCAGCTCCAACAGCTGCCTGGAGAAGGCAGTGAATCTTCATAACCACCATTTCAGGCAGGGAGTTTTTGCCGCTTTTCAGAGATGAAAATAATAGCTAAGAGACTTTACGAGTGGTTTGCATGAGTGCTGATGTCATTTAATCCTCCAAACACACCTGAGACGCCAGTTGCATTACTAACTTCATTTTACACATGAGGAAACTGAGGCTTAGAGATGTTACATCAATTGCCCAAAGTTTCAGAGGCACCCCAATCAGTCTTCCCTGAAAGCCCGTCATGCTGATCCTTTGTTGATTCAGATGGGGAAACGAGGCTCAGAGAGGTTCAGTGAATCACTCAAGATCACACAGTACGTAGCAGAATTAGGATCAAATTTAGCCAAACCATTTGTTAATGTCCAAGTCCCTGTTTACATCCATACCTCAGGCCAACTCTCCAACCGACTATAGTTCTTGGAAATCTGCCCACTGGAGGATTTGCCCTCACCAGCGTTTTCTGAGGCGTCCCCAGGTGAAGCTGTAATGTGGCAGCAGAACACTTCCAACTAACGCCATCATATCATGCTGACTCCCCTGTGAACTAAGTCTTTTCTTCCTCTGATGTTTGTTCACAGAGAGCTTCTCAAGAAGCCGTGCACGTGGAGAGGGAGAGGCATCAGTTCAACAGTAGTAGGAATCTGGGTCTCCTCTTCACGTGGGTTACACCTTCTGGACCTGCCTAAGCCTGGTCTCCAAGTGGCACAGACACTGTGACTCAATGAATCAGACATCGCGCAGCTTGTCATGGGCAGCTCAGGTTGTTTTGTCCCATGTGGATGCTCAGCCTCTAGCCAGTAGAATGTCAAGAGATGTATTTCAAACTGAGAGCAGTTCTCTGCCATAGGTCATAGGTTTGCTCCAGGGCTGTAGGGATCTGTGCTGTTTTGCCTGGAAATGTAATCCTGCTTTCTCTCATCCTTCTTTGGATTATCTTAATTGTGTTTATAACTGGTTCGCTTCTCTGAACATAATGTCATCGTTGTATATGACATTACTATTAATTATTGGAAAAGTCTAAGACCCTTTACTGGTGACCATTTATAGAGTATTGGTACTTTATTTTAGAACTGTTTTGTCATCCGTCAAATAAATTAGCATATGCATTTCTTTTGGAGGGAACGACTGTTTGCATGTCAATACAAACAGTAAAGAGGAGAGAGGCCTGGGAACGTTTTGCAGTTTATCAAGGTATGATAGCTCTCCTTATGCTCTTAATCTTGGAAGGTGGGGTGATAGAGAACATTACTGGGGGAAAGTTTTATTTTAGCAGATCCAGGTGATATGCAGGCAGGTCTTTACTGCAGGCTGAAGTCAGTGGTCATCCATCCAAGTTAAGTCCCTCCTTGGAGTGGGAAAGTGTGAGTGGTTCATTTACTTCATTCAGCTCATTCCACCATCCTCAATGGGTGTGGTGCTCCTTCACTAGATACTGTGTGGTCCCTAATGCTGCCACCTCTTCCAGTCTAGTCCAGGAGCAAGCATCTCCCTTATGGGCTCCTTCTCTTCACCTTGATCCACCTTGTCTCCCCAAAGACCTCCTCCCATGACCACAGCTCTAAGCCTCAATCCCTACTCTATTTTTGGCCCTGAGTATCAGTCATTCAGCTGCATTTGACTTTCCCCAGGATGAAACTGGAATAAAAAAGAACGAATGGAAATGTCACTCATTGGTCTAGCCTCAGGATCAAGTATCTATACTATCTTTGGATCTTTCATAATTTTGGGTTTTTTCCTGGGTGTTTTTATGGAGATCATGTGATGATTAAATTGATGAGCTCTGGAACGAGATTGCCTGGGTCCAAATCCCAGCTCTGCCAATTAGCTGTGTGACCTGGGGCAAGGCTTTAACCTCTGTTCCTTAGTTTTCTTTTCTATAAAATGAGGAAAATAAATACAACCATAATGTAGGATTTTGTGAGGATTAATGAATTAATGTGTGTAAATTACTTAGAAGAGTGTCTGGCATGTCTTAAGTGACTTAAAAACATTTGTTATCATGTCGTCTTTTCCTCTTCTTCTGCTGCTGCTAAAAGTCAATATGTTTCTTCTTTTTTCCAGTTGTATTTCAAAAGATCCTCTTCTACTATCCCACATAATATGGAACCAGGCCTTAGAAAGAGGGTGGATCTATACCATGCCAAATTTGGGAGTGGAGGAGAGAAAACAAATCCTATTACTAGAAAAAACATTGGCAAGTCAATATGTAAAGTAATAGGGAAGACTGTAACACTTTGTTAGGCCCTGGAATGTGTAGACATTAATTTGCTTAAAAGCACTAATGAATCTAGATAGTCAAGGGTGGAATTATAAATGATTTATTCTGGTAAGCTTGATCATGAATGTATTAATCATTTGAATAATGATTTATACATTTGGAGAAAGAGAGACTGGGAGCCAGAACACTGTTAGATTCTTTTCCAATTTTCATTATTATTTATTGTTTCTACTATCAAGTAGAGGGAAAAAAAGTCAAGTTACTCTTTTACTTTTGAAGGTGATGTGACTGGTATCTTGCAAAGTTGGGTTTAGTACATTGTGAAGATGTTCGCGACAAGTTGAAAAAATCAGGAGATAAAATTTCCTTTTACTTTACGCATTTAAAACGAAACTAGAATTGTATTTTTTAGTTTTATTTAGAGAGGAATTAAAATTCAAGAATAAGTTCAGCATGTTGCCATAGATGGAAAAGACTGAGGATCAATGAGCTGAATTTGATGGTTTGTTATTACACGTGTTCAGACATTCTCCCACAAACACACAATTACTAAGAACAAAAGAATTAATTTCTTTCTAAAAGGCTTCTTTTCAAATAAAGTTTTGAATTTCAGAAGGAAAGAAAAGAGCAAAGCCATTTAGTATAGTGTTGGCATTTAATAAGTACTTAAATATTTGTTTGATACCTAGATTTAAGTTAAGATATATTAACTTAATGTTGTAGGTTGTTTATATAAATGACTGCAATTCTTCTTCTTCCCTGGATGCATGCTGTTTTGCAAAGTGACTCCCGATTCTCTCATTAGGAAGTGAAGTCTATGTCTCCACTCTTTGAATATGAACGGGTCTTGTGATTTGTTCCAATAAAATACACTGGACATCATGCTGTTCCAACTCCAAGCCTAGACATTAAGAAGACTTCAGTCTCTTTGGAAACCTCTAACCACCATGTGAAAAGCTAAGCTAGCCTGGTGGGGAATAAGAGGCTTACTAAATGCCACATGACCCATGGCCATGAGTAAGTCACCGGATATATCAAATGGGACCATCCTGGATCAGGCAACCTGCAGAAGCAAAATTACCAACATTTGACTGCAGCTGTTTGCAGCTGCAAGAGCAAGTCTGGCCAATATCAAACGAACCACCCTACTGAGCTCAGGCTAAATTGTCTACCTGTAGAATAGTGTGTTAAGTAAAGGTAGTTGGTATCAGGTTTGGAGCAAGAGCTAAGATTCACTGAGCACTTACTATGTGCCAGGCACCTTTCTAAGTGCTTTACAGTTATTGGCTCACTTTATCCTCATAACAGCCCTGCGATGGGGTTACAGAAGAAGGAAGTAGCCTGAGGCTACTTAGATTGGTGTGATTCATCTATAAGCCAAGGAATACCAAAGGTTGCCAGTAAGCCAACAGAAGCTAGAAGAGAGGCATAGAACAGATTCTTCCTCATAGCTCTCAGAAGGAGTAATCTTGTCGATACCTTGATCTTGGACTTCTAGCTTCCAGCACTGAGAATAAGTTTTTGTTGTTTAAGCCACCCAGACTGTGATACTTTATTACTATACCCTAGAAAAATAATACAACTGTGTTGATACGCTCCATTTCTTTGGCTGTTTCACTGTGTTACAGAGTTCCTCAATCTGCTCTCAGAGCTCATTAATTTGTTCTACAGCAATGTCCATTCAGTTCGTTATGTGGCCATTTACATTTTCAAGACTGATTACAGTTCATTTTCATAACAGCCTGTTCTTATTTCATGGACACAACAAACAATTTTTTTCGAAGTTCTTTTTCTTTGAGATGTATTAGATAGGATGGTATTGAGTTTTAAGTAACAGAAACCAGAATAAACTGCAACTTGAACAAGTAATAGGTGTATTTTTCTCATGAATTAAAAAGTCCATAAATGAGCATCCAGGGCTGTCATCTGGGGATTAGTCTCCTTCCATCTTTTTAGCCTACAATTCTGAGTATGTGGACTTCATCCTCATGGATGTAGGGTGGCTCTTGCACTTCACAGCATTGGGTATGCATTTCAGGCCAGAATAGAAAAGACAGAATACAAAGGAAGGTTTGGTGTCTATATTAGAAGAAAAAAATCATGACAAAATTCCCAAATTATAGTGACTTAAAGAAAAAACTTACCTATCGTGTGTATTAATGAAATCCGGAGGTAGGTGGTCCAGAGGTGACATTCCACCACATGGTGCCGGAACCTAGGTTTTTTTAATCTTTTTGTTCTTCCATCCAAAATGTGTGTTTTTAAAAATTTGATCCAACATGGCTGCTCAAGATCCAGCCATCATTTATTTCAGCTACCAAGAATGTGGGAAAGTGAGGAGGATATGAACTTACATCCATAAGTAGAGATAGAGTTACATCCAGAGATAGAGTTCTGTTAAATCGTTCAATCAATCAATCAAGATTCTGGTAGTAAGGAAAAGGGGAGAATGGATATTGGTCAGGCAACTAACAAATCAGTCACATTTGTGAATAAGTTTCTCAATTTATGCAGTGATGCTTCTTTCACGGTATTTGCGTTTCCTATATTATTAGTGATTCCTGGTTACATGACCCCTCCTCTTATAATTGGTGTGCTAATTTATGAATGTGGGAGTTCCTGTTATCATGCCTCTGAATGTTGCATCTGTTTATCATGGATTGACTGCCCCCGGTGATTTCAGGGGAGGATTCCCTGCACTCAGAATTTTCTGGTCTTTTGGGGGTGGAGACATCACCATCCAACCTGGGTCCTTGCCAAGAGCCCACATTCGCTGCTGCTACCTGGGGACTAACGACCTCACTAGTTCACCACCTGCCCACGGAGAGAATGACTGACCTCCCGAATGGACCTTTGGTGGAACCTCAACAAATCACCTCAAGAATTCATCTTCAGGCTCCTGTAGGCTCTTCTTATCCACCACTGCAGAACTGAGTGTCCCCAGAGTAGCTGCTGTCTTTTGCAGAAGTTCTCTGATGTACAGGTTTGGGTCATTTTTTGAAATTAATTAATTTCCCCCCCCAGCTTTATTGAGATATAATTGACATATAATATTGTGTAAATTTAAAGTATACAACGTGTTGATTTGATCCACTTATCCATTGGAAAATGATTACCACCATAGCATTACCTAACACCTCCATCCTGTCATATAATTACAATTTATTTTTTGTGATGAGAACACTTAAGATCTACTCTTAGCAAATTTCAAATATAATACAGTATTATTAGCTGTAATTATAATGCTATACATTAGGTCCCCAGAACCTGTTAATACTGTAGCTGGAAGTCTGCACCCTTTGACCAACATCTCCCCATTTCCCCCACCCCCAGCCCCTGGTAACTACCACTCTACTCTCTGTTTCTATGAGTCTGGCTTTTTTAGATTCCACATGTGAGTGACATCATAACAATATGTCTCTCTCTGACTTATTTCATTTAGCATAATTCTCCCAAGTTTCATCCTTTTGGTTGCAAATGGCAGGATTTCCTTCTTTCTCATGGCCAAATAATATTCCATTATATATATGTATCACATCTTCTTTATCTATTCATCCATTCATTGACACTTAGGTTGTTTCCATATCTTGGCTATTCTGTACAATGCTGCCATGAACACAGGGACCAGGGCAGGCGGCAGTGATGGCCGGAGCAGGTGGGACGCTCATCCTTGGCTGCGGGTGTCTGTGCAGTGGCAGGGGCCAGATGCAGACGCATATGTTGTGATGGGGGCCAAGGCAGGCAGCAAGGGCCGTGGCCAACTACAGGCTCATGGGCAGCTGTGGAATCTTGGCTGTCTGTGTGCTTTCCTGTGGCTGTGGTCTCCTGGAGGTGCGGGGAGGCGGCTTCAGGTACAGATGGAGTACCTAGCCCTGAGTGTTTGTGTGGCGATGGGGCTCAACTGCAGGGGTCTAGGCTGGTGTCTTATACTCATGGAGACACAGAGGCCTGGGAAATGCGAATCCCAGGCTCCAGTGGGGTTGCAGGGCTGGGGGCATCAGCGAACATGAATACTTGTGGGGCAAAGGCTGATGAAGTCTGCAGGGGGTCCGTGGTGGCTGTGCTGACCGTTAGTCTCTTCACTGATGAAATCTGCTGGGTTTGTCTTCAGGTCACTGAGAACCACAGTCACTCCAGCTCTGTGACTGCTCTTGGCAGCCCTCACTTTTCTTCCGTGTTCTTAGCCATCTCTGTACCTTTCAGCGTTGCCCATCTGGGTGGAGTGAAACTAAAGCAGGACCTTTGTGCCTGTCCCAGAGGCTGGGGAATCTAGTCGCTTGCCCTGCTCTTCGTTTCCTCTTTCTAGCTGGGAAGTTCCCTCCTGGCACTAAGCAATGGGATGGATGTTGAAGGCAAAATGAAGCAGTCTTCATTCTTTTCCTTATGTGGTTATTCTCAGGTTTTTTGTTCCACTGTTCTGCTGAAGTTTTTTAAGTGGACTCCTGGGTTCTCCCAGAGCTGTTTTCGTTGGTGGATAGCTGTCTAATTGTTGGTTTTCGTTAGGGGACAGAAGCTAAGGTCTTGTATGTTGGTGTTGTCATTTTGGTGACATCACTCCTCTTGGGGCTTTGGTTTTTATTTGAAGTCCAATCTCATTTTACTTTTATATGTAGGCAATATATATGTAGGCAATTTATGGCTCCCTGAGAGTACCTCTATGGTAGATAAAATAAACACAAAAGTTTTTCTGTCATTTCTAGGGATTTGGGGCAGACCTGTGTATGTACTCAGCCCACCCACCCTATTAATCCAATCCTCCATTGTCATTCCCTACTATGTATTGATCAATAATAGGTTGAATATAATGTTGATGTCATAATGGGTGTTAGTTTCCTTTGGCTAATGTAACAAATTGCTATAAACGTGGTGGCTTGAAACCGCGGAAACCATGTTATCACAGTTCCGGAGGTCAGAGCTCTGAAATCAAGGTCGTGCTCCCTCCAAAGGCTCTAGAATCCTTCCTTGCCTATTCCAGCTTCTGATGGCTGTAGGTACTCCTTGGCTTGTGGCTGCATCACTACAATCTCCGCCTCCGTCTTCACATGGGCTTCTGCTCTTTGTCTTTGTGTGTCTGTATCATCTCTTCTCTTATAAAGATACTTGTCATTAGATTCAGTGCCTCCCTGGATAATCCAGGGGGATCTCATCTAAATATCCTTAACTTAGTTACACCTGCAAACATCCCTTTTCCAAATAATGTCACATTCACAGAGTCTGGGTATTAGGATGTGGACATATCTTTTGGGGGGCCACCATTCAACCAAGTTGAACATTTGGAAAGCAAATTTAGAGATACTCTAGTGTTACACATTGCAGCATGGAGCCGCAAACATTAACATTATACGTCACACAATGAATATCCGCTCCCATAGACTCATTTAAACTTTTCTCCAACTTCTCTTACGTTATTACCTTATCTGCAGAGATATCTTATAAAAAAGCAAAAGAAGAGTATGCTCACTCACTTACCAGAGACCTTTAACTGCCAGTTTGCTGTACCCTTATGTCCTGAGAGGAATAGATAATAGTAATCAAACAACTCATCCTTTTCCTTACATCGCACTAAATCTTATACCAGCATTCACTCAGTAACTAAATCCTATATCAGCATTTGCTCAGTAATCACACATGATTTTCTCTTGTGAGGTTAGGGGGAGAGCTGTGAAAGGAATTAAATAATAGTGAACCAGAGTGGAGCCTTTGCCTTGCAGGTGACTCAGTTACAAGTAAGGCTTTTCAGATTCTTGAAGCAAGATCACTTCGGATAATGCCAAGCTGCCTACCCCAGCAGCTGATCATCTCAGCAGCAGGTTCTCTGGGGCTTTGGTTTAGCCCAGCTTGGGGGTCATTTCTTCCTTTTGTAAGAGGCAGTCAGCATCTGCTGTGAGCATTTCTTTTGAATGGTCTGCATTCTCTCTGGCCCTACACAGCATCCCATGAGGTGCTCTTTTTCCTGGGGGCAATTTGCAGGTAGAAGGATTGAGGTGATGGGATAAGGTGTGAAAGGACTTTACTGGTAAGAAAACTTCTGGGAAATGTGAGGCCCCTTAGGGAACTGGAGAGTTGGGTTTGGTGTGGTCAGACTACCTGCCAGGGTCTGGTTTTCTTCCCAGTGACTATATAGTCATTAATTTATCCTTGACTTCAAACCCCAGGAGGTTTAGATACCTTGTTGGATGGAACCTGGCATTTCTGGCTCAACAGTGTGGCTGGTTACCTTATAGCCACTGCTCCAAAGGTGGTAACCATGTGATAGGACCGGAAGATGGGACCATTTATGATTAAAGAGCCTGTTTCAGCAAGAGTTCGTGGTGCTTCCCTCTCTCCTCTCAGGGACACCACCAGGCAGAGGCAAGGGGTACAGGGACTGTGAAGGTTGACAGGAGACAAGCCAGGTCCATTTCATTGCTCAGGGTTCACTGAGCCTTGAACTAGGGGATAGAATCAAAGAGTGAACTCACTGTTTAGGGAGATGATGTAGGACTCATGGAGAAATCATTATGTGTTTGTAATAGGATGCTGAATGGGACTTTTCACCTTGGTTTAGAATTTTGGCCAAAGCACAAGTCAGCGAACATTATAACAAGGGCCATCTCTGAGCAGGATGTTCTAAGATACGGCAGAACTGGTATATTTGTGATTTATTTGTGATGAGAGGTTTACCATCTTCCGGAAGCTCAGGGTGGGGAAAGTGAGAAGAGACTCTTGTTTTTTTGCAGTACGCGGGCCTCTCACTGCTGTGACCTCACCTGTTGCGGAGCACAGGCTCCGGACGCACAGGCTCAGCGGCCATGGCTCGCGGGCCCAGCCGCTCCGCGGCATGTGGGATCTTCCCAGACCAGGGCACGAACCCGTGTCCCCTGCATCGGCAGGCGGACTCTCAACCACTTGCGCCACCAGGGAAGCCCGAGATTCATTTTTAAAGATTAGGAGGTGCCCATGAATGGAGGAGGCTAGCTCCTCCTTCCCTGTTCGGACATCTGCTTGGGCAGTGGAACTGACAGTCTACACGTGTCCCCTACCTGAGCGGAGGATAAGCGAATTGGAAAACAATGGCAGGGCCAGATGCTGGGTGGGGTGATCGGAGAGGGCTGCGCTCACAGCGGTTGGCACGGGTGACTAATGAGGTACCCGTGGGTCATCTGGACCTTGCTGAGGGTGCTTGAGCCATTCGCTGGGCTTCACTCTCCCAAGAGTTTGCCAGCTGGACCTTCTGAAACTCTGGCAACAGAAGCTGTAGGTGGATTGCTGGTGATGGAACCAAGGAGAAGGGTGAGTGAAAGATTGCGAGGGAACTTGCTCTCCCACAGCAGGGAACCAGGCTGGGCAGAGGCCTTAATCAACATACGGATGTTTGCTTTCCGAGGGCACAGTGGGTCAGAGGGATTGTGACAATGAACAAGAAAGAAAAGTGACCTTTCCCAGTCAGGGAACCAGACAGTCTGAGACAGGTGCTCTTTCTTTCCTCTGCACTGGAAAAGCTAGAAGTTTAAAAATGGTAAACAGGAGGAGTGTAAAGAAGAGACTGTGTCCCTTCTCTGTTTCAAGTCCCTGGAGCCACAAGCACGGTGTGCTTTGGGGAAAGGGAAAACCTGAATTATATATGAAATTGATGCCTGCATTTGGACTGGACTAAGTTTTCACAGATGAAAATACTTGGAAACAAATGGAATCTGACCACGATGTCCTTCAGCACTCCACAGGGATACAAGCGGTGACTTGTATGGGCAGGTTAAATCGAACAGCTTAGTACTTCTGTCCACTTCCAAATCAATAGTGGGTTTGAGGCCGGATGGAGGCTCACACTCAAAGCTCTTTTTATTTTTTTAAATATTTTTGAATGTTGTTTATTTTTTTATACAGCAGGTCCTTATTAGTCATCACTTTTATACACATCAGTGTGTACATGTCAATCCCAATTGCCCAATGTAGCAGTTAATAATAGACTTCATCTACCTTATGACTGGGTGGGGTGAATAATAGTGTTGACTTAGCAGGGGCTAGGATTATTTTTTCAATTGAAACCTGATGTTTAGAAATAGCATAGTATTTTCAGAACTCTTCCATGAATTTTTTGTCATTTTTTAAGGAATTTAAAACGTGGAGCCCTGGAAACACCTTCACATGTAGCACCTGAAAATATTGTTTTGTTTTCTATGTTATTTGTATTTCCAAAGAAATTGCTCTTGATCAATTCCACTATTTTACTAATTTGTTAATCTCTACTTTTACGAATTTCTTTCTTAGGTTAGTTTCTTTTTTTTTTACATTGATTTTTTTTCTTTGCTTCTTTCATTCAGTACTTTATTGTGAGCCACTTTCCTCTGTACAAACATTTAGTGATATAAATTTCCTTCAGATAACAGCTAGGGTTGTGTTCATACATTTTAGGATGTAGTGTTACTATTATTGCTTAGTATTAAACATTATGTAAGAGTTGATTTTCTTCTTTGACCTAAGAATTACTTAGGAGAATGGCCTTTAATTAATTTCTAAGTGGTTAAATTTTGTTTCTGTCAGTTTCAAAACCTTACCAATTTTTTTTTTTGCACTGTGAACAAAGAAATTGACAATTTCTGCTCTTTGAAATTTATAAAAACTTTCTTTGTAGTATAGTATGTGACAAATTTTTGTGTTTTTTTCATGGGTGTTGAAAAGTAAGTTGTCTATAGAATTGAGGGTTAGTTACCAGCACTTAAGTCAGTCTTACTAATGACAGAATTTAAATCATATTTATCATTATTTTGCCCAGTTGGTCTGTTGAAAATCAGAATGGTAAGTGAAATCCTTCTACTATTATTAAATTTATGTGACTTTATTCTTGCCTTACTAAATGTTTTTGCTTTATGTAAAGAAAGTTCATGGAAATAATATCCCTAATTTGAGTTGTACTCTTCGTCAATATAAAATCATTTGATTTCCCTTGAGTTATTTAAAAACACTTATGCAGGGCTTCCCTGGTGGAGCAGTGGTTGAGAGTCTGCCTGCCGATGCAGGGGACACAGGTTCGTGCCCCGGTCCGGGAAGATCCCACATGCCGCGGAGCGGCTGGGCCCGTGAGCCATGGCCGCTGAGCCTGCGCGTCCGGAGCCTGTGCTCCGCAACGGTAGAGGCCACAACAGTGAGAGGCCCGCATACCGCAAAAAAAAAAAAAAAAAAAAAAAAAATAGCACTCTCTCCTTCCCCTCCTCCACCTACTTGTGATTCTTTTTCTTTGCTTAATTTTCCACATGACATTTATCAACGCGTGACACTTGTTTGTATATTGTTGTTAATTTTTGTCCGTTACCCACTCTAAACTAAAAGGTAAGCTCCATGAGATGACGGACTTTGATCTGTTTGGTTCATTACCTTAGTCTCAGCACCTGACACAATGTCTGGCGTGCAGCAATTCCTCAGTAAAAAATTGTTGAAGGGATACATGAATCCCTTTGGTTTTAAACTTTATCTCTTTATTTTTGTAATTATTGTATTAAAAATTATTAAGGTTCTAAAGTTTAGGTTTGGTCTCATGATTCGGCTCAAAATATGCCATTTAAGCTGTGGCTTTGGTGTTTGGCTTTAGAAGATAAATCACCAAATGCCCACTCCAGTGTCATTTCTGGAATTTCTGAACTGACCACTTCTAGCTTACTAGCTTGTTGAGAGATGCCTGGATCTCAAATAGTCGACAACATAGCAAATCTGATAGAAGAAATATTCTTAGAAAGGAAATTCAGTGCAACATCATGTATTGTCATTGACATTGCAAAAAACACCATGAAGGGTATGAATGATTTTGGACTTAGAAGATAAGATGCTATGTTCACATCCTTAACTTGTGTGTTCAGAAAGGAATTACAGTACGAGGTACCATCATAAGATTACTGGCGGTAAGGTAGTGGGCCACTTACTATCCTTCCTCAGCAGACAGACACCGTGACATCCAAGAGGGTTTGGAATTACCTTGCCAAATACTCATACAAAATATTCAAATAGAATGGAAGAAATACTACACGTTTAAAAGTCTACCTGAACACATAACAACACCAACAAGCAGGACTTAGAATCAATGGGTTTCTTGAAGATAAAACAGTTCATTTGCCAATGAACTGCATGCTGCTGAAGAAGTAACCTAACGGATGAGCTTGAGAGTGCAGGTATTTCTGCATGATACCTGCTATATGGCTTCATTTCGTGGGCTTCTCCAGGGAAGATGCTGAAATTGCTGTGCATCCAGTGAAAGCTAAGGTTGTGAATAGAAATTCAGAGACTATTTTGTTATCTTGAAAGTCAGTTATGGTGCTCTCTTGCCACATTTTTAGATCCAAGGTTTAAGGGCAAATTAAAGTAGTACGTTCATGCATAATATTAAAAATAAAAAACTATAAGTGAGAGCAAAAAAATTCCTTTGCTTCTGAAAATGTTCAGAAAGCATCTTCTTCAAGCAATGCACAGAGATTCTGTTTGTGAGGTGGCTTCACGGAGATTGCATAATTACTATTGCCCAAAGCTTTAAGTCCAGAAGGTGCAGAGGAGACAAGATGACTTGAATCCAGTTGCTCCTAGAGTGGGAGGGCAACATTACTACCGGCAGTGGCCTATTCTGACTCGAGTCGGCAAAAAATATCTTCCCCTTTTGCTAACCTATTTGATATTGTCGGCGTGTGGTACGTCGACCACACATAGGAGCAATCTGGAAGTCAACAGAGCTAGGAAGTGATTGTTTCTGCACTATAATGCCAACGTCAAGCATTTGAGAAGTAATGTTTTAAGCAATAAGATTGAAGTGATGATTGAATTTATTTTGTGGAAAAATTTTCAGATGTATTCTTGTCTCAAGAAGTTCATTCTGTGATGGTGATCCCAGTTTGGGTTTTGGCCTCATCTGAATATTGAGTTCAAACTTGGCCCTTTGGTATTGGGCCAATGTGTATATTTGTTATATTTCTATTAACTTGTGAATGCATACGAAAGAGTAATCAGAATACAAGGACTATCTAGCACCTACCACCTGATTTAAGAAAAAGAACAACATGCTATTATTGTCAGTGCCTTTCCGCATCCCGTCCTTCTTCTCCAGAGGTATCCACTCTTCTGAATTTTGCATTTATCAGTTCCTTACTTTTCTATAGTATTATGATATATGTTTACATCTTTGAACAGTATATTTTTAGTTTTGCACGTTTTTTATCTTGTATAAGCAGAATCATATTTTTGTTTTTCCATAACCAAATTTTTTAACATTATGTTTGAGATTAATCCGTGTTGTAACATTCATTTTCATGGCACTATAGTATTTCACTGGCTAAACATTCCACATTTTATTTCTTCATTCTACTCTTTATGGACTTGTGTTGTTTTGATTTTTTAAAATTGTACTCTTACACACAGTATTTCTATGAACATTCTTATGTCATGAGTCCAAATGTACAAATGCAAGAAATTTTCTGATGTGTGTGTGTAGCGTGTAGGTAATGACGGAGTATGAGGTTGGAAGTCAAGCTTCATTTTCCTCATACGGATATGAAATTGTGTCAGCCTTCATTTTCCCACTCCCGTGAGTGCCACATCTATAATATACCAAATGTCATTTATGAATGAGCCCATGTCTAGTCTCTATTCTGTTACATAGGTTTATTTGTGTCTTGGGGCATTGATACAATATTGTGTCTTTCAATCCGTGAACATGATATACCTCTCCATTTATTTAGGTCTCCCCTACTGTCTCTCAATGAAGCTTTATAAGTTTCCCTATCAGAAGTACTTACTGCACATTTTGTCCCTGTGAAGACACCAAAACTACTGCCTCTCTTAGATTGGACAACATGCTTTCAGCAAAATGCCAGACTCATACCTTTGGATTTCTGTTTTCTTGTAGGTTTTGGCTTGGTAATTCCACACTCTCTTTTTAGCTTTTTGATACTTTAAAGATCATGATTTTTATATTTTGCCAAGATATTTTAGTTTCCTCCAGCAAGAGAGTTGGCCCAAATCACCCAGTCTGCCACCACTGGGAGGAAGTCCCTAAATCTTCTTGTACTTTCATCTTCTAGATCTTTCCATTTTATCTCCTCTTCTTTTCCCCTCATTCATGGCTTATCTCTTCTACACCAAGCATCACTTTATCCTTCACTTCTTTCTTCCTGTTTGCTTAAATTTCTTTCAGCTTCTCTGATGATCTTTCCTTTCCCCCTTTCTTTGTATTTTAATAAAAAATATAGCATATTTCATGATCAAGAGAAACAGAAATGAGCTTGGTGGAAGCTAATTACATTAGCACCTCCCTCAAAACAAAACAACAAACCCCAATGTTCACTGCAGCACTATTTACAATAGCCAGGACATGGAAACAACCTAAGTGTCCATTGACAGATGAATGGACAAAGAAGATGTGGTACATATGTTCAATGCAATATTACTCAGCCATAAAAAGGAATGAAATTGGGTCATTTGTAGAGATGTGGATGGGCCTAGAGTGTGTCGTAGACAGTGAAGTAAGCCAGAAAGAGAAGAACAAATATACGTTAATGCATATATGTGGACTCTAGAAAAATGGTACAGATGAACCTATTTGCAGGGCAGGAATAGAGATGTAGACGTAGAGGACGGACATGTGGACACGGCGGGGGAAGAGGAGGGTGGGATGAATTGGGAGATTAGGATTGACATATGTACACTACTATGTGTAAAATAGATAGCTAGCGGGAACATGCTCTAAAGCACAGGAAGCTCAGCTTGGTGCCCTGTGATGACCTAGATGGATTGGAGGGGGGGGTGGGAGAGAGGTCCAAGAGGGAGGGGATATAGGTATACATATAGCTGATTCACCTCATTGTATAGCAGGAACTAACACAATATTGTAAAGCAATTATACTCCGATAAAACAAAAAGAGAACACAACAAAATGACAACACAACAGCAATCCCACCAGGATTTAGCTGTAAAGCACATTTACTTATGTTCATGATTCAGATGAAAACTGCTAGAAGAAAATGGGGAGCAAGTGTGGCTGTGTTGAGAGAACTCGGCTTCAGACTAGGATAGACTTGGACTTCGGTCTCTCTCCAGTTTGTAGCTGTGGAAACATGGGCAGATCTAAGGTCTGTGATTAATTAATATAAGTTGACCTCTTTCCCTCCTATTGGTTGGCTAGTAGATCTATATTTATTCCATCTAGGCTGCATAACTGCCCTGATGCTCTTTATATTCCACAGTGGACAGAAGAGTTCAATTTTTTTAAAAAAGAAAGATCAGTGCCTATATTTTATCTGAAGTTCCAACAGGTAAATATTATTGGCTGTAAGATGTTTCAGGTCCTTTAGTGTGAAGTTCGAAATGTCCAGTTCACTGGATTGGCTGATGGCACCACATTACCTAATTAAGTAAATGTCTGTCCTTTGGTATTTCTTTGGTTGGCACTAGGAAAAAGAGTTGTGGGTTTTGTTTTGTTTTGTTTTGTTTTTGCTGTACGCGGGCCTCTCACTGTTGTGGCCTCTCCCGTTGCGGAGCACAGGCTCCGGACGCGCAGGCTCAGCGACCATGGCTTACAGGCCCAGCCACTCCGCGGCATGTGGGATCTTCCCGGACCGGGGCACGAACCCGTGTCCCCTGCATCAGCAGGCGGACTCTCAACCACTGTGCCACCAGGGAAGCCCTGCATTAACTTTTGATAAGTGTAGTCATGTTAGAATTCCCAAAGGGTCTTAGTACATAATGAAACCTGGTTGTGAATCTTTTTGTAAAGTGAAAAAGGTTCTTCTTTTCTTATTGTTAAAATATCAAATTCTATTAAAACAAATGTTGTATGGACTTGAAATGTTATCTATTAAAAATATACTTGAAATACAAACATTTTATTCATTTACCGAGGAGCAGATTTTTCTAAAATAGACCAGGATAAAAAGTAGCATATTGTTACCTGCTTGAATTCTGGCATATCCATTTTTTCTAAGGAATATATTTTCAGTTTAAATTTTAGCAGATCAGGTATTTAGGTTTTCTTCTCCGTCTCTCCCTCTTTCTCTTTTTCCTTAATTTAGCTTTCAAAGCTGAGAACTCCTACATTTTGCCTCTTCCACTTGTACAGCTTGTACATGTAGTACCACATACAGATAGCTATACAAGAAGCAGAGGACATCATAGTCTTATATAATACCTTATGTTTTTTCTAATAATTTAATTACTTCTTTCTTCCATTTCCCTAAGATCCCTGGGGAAATTGTATAATCTTGTGTAAGTAAACTACAAGGACTTAAAGTCTAGTTTTGTTATTTTAGGAAGCTTCATTCCAAATTCTGACTTGGCATCCAGTGTCCTCTTTGGATGGTGTGTGCCAGTCTAGCACCTTTTGTTCAGAGCTAAATTGACAGAGATATGCTTAAATAAATTACCATTCCCATTTCAATGGATACCTCAGCAGGAATATGAGATTATAAACTAGTGGAAATATGAAAGGGGGAATCCGTGTGGGTGAAAGGATGGGGTAGAAGGAATATTTTAAATCTTATTAAGACAGGAATATTGACACTTCAGACTGAATGGAACCTTGTCTTTGAAGCTGCCCGGGGAAAGTTGAAGCTCTCTGGGAAAGAAAATATAAGCTCTAGAATCCAACTGTGGTGAAATTAACAGATAAATGTTTGATCTACCCTGGTGTTTACAAAGAACAGATATTCATGGCTAATGGCAACTCTCTTTCAAGGAGGTCACTTCTGAACTCTTCTGTCTCCTGGAAAGTGATATTTATCTTAGAGAAGTTTCATCTCTACAATACCCCACCTGTGTTGTCAATCTGTCAAATTAGGAGTTTCCATTACAGAGATTCATCAAGAGAAAAAGACAAGGATGATAATGCAGCCAGAATAATATTCATTTACTTATTTTCTCCAGATCCCCAAAGTGCTACATAAATAGGACAAATAAGAGAAAGAATGCTGATGATTCCTATATTAACTGTGCTTGGTTGTAGATGACAGTTTTCTTTGGAGCCCCTTCAAAGACAAAGTATACAGATTTATCGCATCTGGTTGCATTATTTACATCAAATAGTATCATATAATTTTATAGGCATGGTAAGCTCATTTTTGGTATGGCCTAATGCAGCCCGTTTCTTTTCTTTTTTTTTTTTTTTTTTTTTTTTTTGCGGTACGGGCCTCTCACTATTGTGGCCTCTCCTATTGCAGAGCACAGGCTCCGGACGCGCAGGCTCAGCGGCCATGGCTCACGGGCGCACGGGCGCAGCCGCTCTGCGGCATGTGGGATTCTTCCCGGACCGGGGCACGAACCCGTGTCCCCTGCATCGGCAGGCAGACTCTCAACCACTGTGCCACCAGGGAGGCCCCAGCCTGTTTCTTTGAAGGCAGCATGAAATGCCAGGGAAGGCATTTCAACTCATAATGAGGATCAGGACACACAGGAAGAATACAGTTCCTGCCTTGTGTTTAGTGAGGCTAACCTCTGAAGTCCTCACTCTCCCAGAAGTAAGTGCTCCTCTTGGATTTGACTCATAGCAGGGGGTGTTTGGGTCTGGGGGATGATGTCTTTAATTCTCTCAGTGACTGGAGAGCACAACTGAGATTTAGCAGGTAAGGACCAGTGATGCGGAATGTCCTGCAAAACACGAGGCAGCCCCACAAATGAGGCATTGCTCTGCCTGAAGTGCAAATTACATTCCTCTTGAGGAAAAGACAGCAAGAACCACAAAAACACTCTGTCTACATGGTGTCTCAGTTACCGCAAAACTTAGTAAATTAAAACAACAATGCTGTATTTTTCTCATGATTCTGTGGGTTGATTGGGCTCAGCTGGGCTGTACTTCTGCTCCAGGTGGAGCAGCTGAGGATATTTGTACCGCTGCGTTCATCTGGGAGCTCACCTGGGCTTGGAACATTCAACATGGCCTCCCACTCTCCAGAGTCTTTCTCTTAAGTGACTTCTCCTTATTCTGTAGTCTAGCCTGAGCTTCTTTATGGCATGGTGGCTGGCTTCCAAGAGATTTTCCGGAAGTGCAAATACAGATGCTACAAGGTCTCTTGTAGGTTAAGCTTGGAAGCCACACATCACTCTGTCTCATTCTACTGGACAAAGCAATTCCCAGGGCCAGCCCAGGTTCGAAGGGAGGGTAAATAGAAGA
Source organism: Neophocaena asiaeorientalis asiaeorientalis (assembly GCF_003031525.2). NCBI lineage: Eukaryota > Metazoa > Chordata > Mammalia > Artiodactyla > Phocoenidae > Neophocaena > Neophocaena asiaeorientalis. The sequence goes on along the minus strand of NW_020174050.1, from coordinate 3,729,512 downwards.
AAGGAGCAGCAGTCTCATTGCAACAGCCATGAGGATGGGAGGGTTTGTTGTAGCGTCTTAAGAAATGATCCTTACACATATGATCACATTTAATTCTCTGTGAGGTAGGAATTATTATCAATCCCATTTTACAGAAGGTAGAGCTGAGGCTTTCAGAGGTTAAGTGACATGCTCCAGACCATACCACTGGTAAGAAGTGGGGCTCAAAGCCAGGTTACCTCACCCAAGCTTCTTTTGTCTTCTTATTTTATTTTCTATTTTCTTAATTCAGAAGTTATTTCAGGGTTAGGCAAAATGAATGAGGCTTGTGAATTTGGTGAGTGCTTCCCCGTCAGTGGCTGTTGAGTATCTTCTGGACTTTCACCCTAAAATGTCATGCAAATTGCCCATGGCCCCTGTGCTGTGGTGCCCCCTCTAAGTCCCACTTCCTTGGACTGTAGTTGAAACTTTGAACACTGTCCTCTGTTCAAATGATGACATTATTTCCCCTGTCCTGCTTTCAGCTAATACTGAATCAGAAAACAGCTAATAATCTGACTTGAGTGTCACCCAAGTATAGTGATTTCCTCATATTTCCTCCCTACCCAGGATCTGTTTTCCCTCCTGGTAACAGAATCCCAATTTTCCTTGGGGAATCCATTTCTTCCTTCTTTTTATTTCATGTGGTTCACAGGGCACTGAATGCAATCCCTACTCTAGGAGTTGGCAGGTGCTGAGGGCTGGCTAATCAGAGGTTTGAATTTCTTTTGTTATCATCATTGGTTCACAGGTGAGCACACGACTTGAGCTAGGTCAATGATAAGCCACTAAAATTAAATTCAGTCCAGGACTTTTGGAAGGAGATACAGAGAAGAAGCATTTTCTTTTCTACTGGGGTTTCTGGGAGGATGAGAGGTAAGCCTAGAGCTGCTGGGAGCCATCTTGTCCCTGCAAGGCTAGAGCATACACGAGAATAAAGTCAACCAGGAGAGAGAGGGGAGGTGGTAATGAGGGTGAGACAGTCCAACAGCATCATTTGAGGATACTGGAAAGGGGCAAAGCCAGATTTACCCCTGGATTTTTCAGGATGTTAGCCAATAAATCCCCCTTTTTTTGCTTCAACTAGTTGCAAAAGAGTTTCCTATCAACTGCTATGGAAAGAGTCCTGATTGATAGATCATTTCTGGTGACCAAAAGGACTCTTAGAAAAACACTCCACAATAAATATGCCTATGAAAAAGAAATAACAATTCAGGAATTCTATTGTGATTCAAGTGATGGAGATTCTAAGGTAGTATAGTGATAAAACTCCAGGTAAATACAGGCAAGTGTGACGTGAGATCAGAAATTCTATTCATAAGAAGCAAAATAGGAATAAATGCTATATATTGTATTCCATAGCCAGCTAAGATTATGAATTGTACATTTCGTTTCTAAATGCAAGATTTCTAGTCCATTGCCTTGTACATAGTCATTTCTAAAGCAATAACAACAATGCTAAACCCCAACGCGTGGAACAGAGAGCCTTTCCTGAAGAGATGGCAGATGGGTTTTTCTGTCATTTGCCAACTCTGATCCTTGCTAGTGCCTCCCTGGGGTACAGGCTGGAGAAGACTTCTGAAGCCTGGTACAGGTGTGGCAAAGGGTGAAGGAGTATAGTGTCTGCTATGGGGGAGGAAGTGTACAAGGAAGCAGCATCTAGTTTCTAGTATATGGTGGCGACAAAAGGAAAGAGAGGAGAGCTGCATTTTAATTAAAAACACTTAGGTGATTTTCTTTGTCTAGTTATCTAAGCCTTAGGTCCCAAGGTAGGTTTGGGGGTTACTGTTCACTTGGGTCATTTAGTAGTGCATATCAAGAGGTTAAATCTACCCAACAGGAAAATATTTTCTGCCATTTTATTTGGTTGGTTTGGGTTAGAGACCGAGTCTCGAGTAACCCTTGGAGGCCTGATATCCTCTTGCCAATTCCTTGTCCTCTCCCCTGTGATTGTTAGAGAAGGCAAAGTCACACACCAACTTGAACTTGTGGGATGTACTGGTGGTATTTGTCAGAACGTCACTGGGATAGTCAGAATAATGCCCTCTTCCTACCCCGACTCCAAGTCATTCATGTCCTAATCCCTGGGATCTCTGAATATGTTATGTTACATAGAAAAGGGGAATTAAGGTTACAAATGGAATTCTAATTGCTAATCAAGACCTTTACATAGAGACACTATCCTGGATCATCTGGCTGGGAGCAATGTGATCACAAAGGTCCTTAAGAATGGAGGAGAGGCAGACTAGGAGGTTGGAGTGATGTGATGTGAGACACCTGGCCTGCCTTTGCAGCTCTGAAGTTGGAGGAGGGAGGCCATGAGCCCAGAAGCTGACAAAGGCAAGGAAATGGATTCTCCCTAGAGTCTACAGAAAGGAAGGCAGTCCTGCTGAAACCTTGATTTTCACCCCATAAGACCCGTGTCAGACTTCTAATCTACAGAATGGTAAGATAATAAATTTGTATTGTTTTAAGCCACTAAGTCTGTGGTAATTTGTTACGGCAAATAGGAAACCAATACAGATTTCCTTGCAATGAGAGAAAACTCTATTACATGCAGTTAGAGTCATAGAATCAGAGTTGAATGAGATCTTGCAAGTCTTTAGCCTGCCCTTAATGCCTCATCCACAAATCTCCTCTACCGTATACTTGATAAATGGCCTTCCAGGCTGTGTGAACCTATCAACAGTGGGAATTGCCAATGTCCAGAAGTGGTTTCTTCCATTTTTGGATGGTTTGAACTGTCAAAGTTCTTCCACACTGCAAAAGCAGAAAATGAGCTCTCCTGTAGCATTGCTTCTTTGGTTTTGGCTTTGTTTTCTAGAGTTGCACAGCAGCTTTTCAAGTATCTTGTTCATAAAAGATAGTCCTTTAAGTATTCGAAGATTTAACCGTGATTCCTTAAAGGGTTCCCTTTTCCTGACTGAATATCCCCATGCTCCTCTTGTGGATTCCACAGCACACATTCCCCAGTGACTAGAACTACAGCCAACACTACAGATGTGGTTTGATCAATAGAGAGTCTGCAGAGGCTTAATTATCTTCTTTGTTCTGGATATCACACCTCCATGTGGCATTTGCTCTAGCAGGGGCATCTCTACCACACGCCCGCCCCATGCTGGGTGATTAGCTCTTTCTCTTGCCGAAATGTACACTCTCCTTTCCCTTCTCCAAAGCTTTGAGTGCTCTGCTTTACACCTAATAGATCCCTGATACGTTTATTCTCGAAACATGCCATGGTTTTCATATCCTTCATCTTCCTGGGCTCATTCCTTGTATGACCTGTGCTTGGGTGTGAAGTGGAAGAGGAACTAAAACTGATTCCGTAATGTAGAGGAAAGAGCAGGGACTGTGTAGTCAGAAACTTGGGTTCAAATCCTGACTTTTTGTTTTCCTGGCTCTGAGCTGTGGGCAAGTTTCTTAGCCTCTCATGGGCCTCAATCTTATCATCTGGAAAAAGGTGAAGGATAATTCTTACCCGAGGGCTGTGACAAGGTTAAACGAGAGTGCCGTGAAATGTGCCAAGTACAGTCCTTGGCATGACTTACTGGCTCTTCTCTCCAGCTTCTCCCACTACCTCCCACTTTGTTCCTCCTTTACCTTATAATAAGGTAAATTAAGTAATAAGTAAATTCTGAGCCACATGGGCTCAGCCAAGAGAGTTCAGGATGATCATTACTGTGGGCTGGACCAATAGCAGACTTACGGATGGCAGGGCCTGGACTCAACCTTGTAGGTTGGGTGGGAGTGGGCTGAATACAGGGATGAGTAGGAAGGTTTGTTCTCTGACTTTGAAAGTGCTGTTCATTTTTAAGCCCTCTGGAGATGAAGACAAAGCTGCTAGCATTCTATGTAGGAAGGAACATTTTGTTTCTAACTCATTAGTTTTGAAATCTAGCTTAAAGGAGTTGGGACATGATTTGACTGCTGTGATGAGACAAACATGAAACAACGAAAAGACAAATGAACAGGCTAAGGTTGGAATTGCCTAGGTTCTGAGCAGGGACTCCACTGAGTATTTGCAAGCTAGAAGAGTTCATTTTGTTTCCTTAGGGCAATTTTTTTTTTTTTTTAAACTTAGCAGTCCTGGTTTGGGTAATGAAGACCAGACTACTGATGCTACCATGTCACCACGATGATGGAAAATCAGATTCAGGATGGCCAGGAAAAATGGAAAAGTTTTACGCTATTGAGAGGAGCTAGACTCTATAGGCCTATCAATGTTTAGTTTCTAAGTTTTCCCAGAATTCGTCCTTTTTATATGGCTTGGCAAGCAATTATTTTATTTTTTCTTATGAAATCGTAATCTGGGACATCATTTTGGAAGGCTTGCCAGTAGCTATTCTTTGGTCTGCTCTGCCTCCGCTAGTTTTATTTTTAACCCTCTCGATTATTTCTAAACCCCTTAATCATAAAAGCTCATTTTCTTTTATTAGGAGGGATTTATTCACAAGGCTAACTCAGACGTACATGGCATCCTTTAATATACATTGCTGAGTGCTGACATGGTCCTGCAAGCATTCAGAAATGCTTCTGATACAAGATACACAAACTGTATGGAAAAATAAAGAAGCTCATACCTAAGCTCATAACTTGAATCAGTTCAGTTTTATATATGCTGAAGAAATTATTTTGACAATAATAATAAACTCAGCAGCAATGGGACTGACAACAATGACCTCTTACTAGGTGGCAGGTGACAGGTTAAGTGTTAAAGATGAAACAAGAAACATCTCTGATCTAGGAGGGATCCCTGACCTCAGAAAATTATGTTACCGTATGGAAGGTCCCTCCAACACCACTAGTAAATAGAAAATAAATGAAGTAATTGCAAACTGTATAAATATTATGATGAGAGCAAAAATGAAGAAGAGATTGAAATTAATGAATTGTGCTATGGACTGAATGTTTGTGTCCCCCGACAAACTCATGTGTTGAAACCTAATCGCCAATGTAATAGTAATGGTATTTGGAATGGGGCCTTTGGCAGGTGGTTAGGCCATGAGGGCAGAACTCTCACAAATGGTGTTAGTGCCCTTATAAAAGAGACCCTGGTGAGCTCACTCACCCCTCCCAACATGTGAGGGCACAGCCAGAAGACAGCCATCTAAGAACCAGGAAGTGGGTTTTCATCAGATGCCAAAGCTGGCACCTTGATCTTGGACTTCCCAGCTTCCAGAACTGCGAGAAATAAATTTCTGTTGTTTGTAAGCCACCCAGTCTATGGTACTTTGTTATAGCAGGCCAAACAGACTAAAATAGGCTGTGATGGGGACACCTACTTGTAACAAGGTGGACAAGGAAAGCTTCGCTGAAGATTAACATTTAAGCTAAAACCTACAGAGAAGAAGGAGTTTATCTTTCAAAGTGTGAGTAAAAGAATACTCAGGACAGAGAAAATAGCATGTCCAAAGGTCCTGAGGCAGGAAACAACTTGGCATATTCAACAAACTGAGAGAAGGCCTAGGGGCCTGGAGGACATTGAGTGAGGAAGGAAAAAAATTAGGTTGGAGAGATTTCATCAGATCAATGATATTTGAACTGATCCTACCCCAATAACAAATTCCACTTCACTTTCCTCCCACCCATCTGGCGCTTCCAAGTTTTCCCCAACCCTTGCCAAGCCAGGGGAGTAAAAGAATCAGCCCATTGCAAATACTGTCAGTTTGCCTGGCTTCTGTCTCTGCTACCCAGCCTTGAGGCTGTGGAATATTCATAAACTCAATTTCATCTCAAAACCTTAGACAAACCTTCACTTCTGGTAGCAGCATTTTAAGGAGTAATTGCCCAGGACTCTGGCACTCAGTCTCATATGTCTATCGATGGTCTAGCTCTGGTTTTGTGCCTTTTCTGATAAATAGCTTCTGCCTCTTCTTGGAGATCTGGTCCCAAACAATTCTTGTCAGTGAATTCATTCATTCAAGTCATTTATTCGGTGTTTATTGAGGGGCCTACTTTAGGCAAGGCTCTGCCTTCGGCCCTGGGGATATAAAGATAAATCAGATGGCTCACTCCTCTGGGTCCTGGCAGGGTAGCAGAGAGGCAGGCGATGTGGTGAGTGCAGGGGCAGGGAGCACAGTCTGTGGGGTTCAGGGAGGGCTTCCTGGAAGAGGGGCAAAGATAAGCAAATTTAGCCAAGCACAGGGACAGGGTGAGAGAAGCAGAGTAGACAGTGGGGTAGAGCCTTCCCAGCAGAAGAGATGGCAGGAACCGAGAAGACCAGAAACAGCGAGGTGTGATGAACTCTCAGTGACAAGCAGACCCCTGCCACGTGTCTGTGATGCCAGGGTTGGGACTTATGTTGCCCGCCACCAAGGTCCCAGTTGTGCACCTGAACTCAGATCCACTGACCTGTGCAGACTTGGTGCCCTTCAGAACCTGCTCTGGGATCCCCCTTTGTCATCTTCTGCCCATTTCTTGGGGCACAGTGGCCTGTCATCTGCTGTGCTCTGATACTGCACTGATCTCCCTCCCTGCACTCATGCGGAAACTTCCTGACTCCTGGGGTGTTCTAGCCTCTTCTTGCTATTATTAGGTCACCTGGGACTTGAGTCAGAGGGGCTGTGACTCTGATTGCACCCCAGAAGACATTTTTCTTGGCTTCTTTGGGTGGGAAGAAGGTTCTTGGCTTTCTGTTTACAGAGGATTTCCACTGGCCTCCTCTGGTCGCTGCTCTGGGGCAGGGTTGTCATCCTTTTAGAGTGACAAGGACTAGAGGAAAGAAAGGTAAGGAGAACGTAGGCAGTTTGGCAGTGACAGAGACCATCTCTGCCTTTAGAACAAGAAAGGGTTATTGTGAGTAGCTCAGGAAGGAAACCAAAAGACCAGGATTAAACTAACAGTGCTGCTTACCCCTGGGTGTGCTCCACTCAAAACAAACAAAATAACCACTGGGACATGCCCAGCAGAGGATGGAAAACTTGGGGACAACTCTGTAGCAATTGACTGGCACATTTTTCTTCCCAGAAAGGCCCAGGCAAGAGATCCTGGAGAGAAAGTTCTGGAATAATCACTCTGAAGGCAACACAGCAGCAAGAAGGGAGTAGGACCTCTTGAGCAAAGTAGACTTTCAGGCAGATTTGAGTGACAACAGATGCTTTTGCCTTCCTCATCCATTCATTTGTTCCTTCATTAGTCTATTTAATAAGATGCATTCATTAACTTTTGTGCTGGGCACTGTACTAGGTTTGGGGAATATATCTGTTAGAGTAAGAATAAGTTTCTTTTTTAAAAAAATTTTACTTATTTTTTATTGAAGTATAGTTGCTGTACAATATTATATGTTACAGGTGTACAAATAGTGATCCACAATTTTTTTTTTTTTTTTGCGGTACGCGGGCCTCTCACTGTTGTGGCCTCTCCCGTTGCGGAGCACAGGCTCCGGACGTGCAGGCTCAGCGGCCACGGCTCACGGGCCCAGCCGCTCTGCGGCATGTGGGATCTTCCCGGACCGGGGCACGAACCCGCGTCCCCTGCATCGGCAGGCGGACTCTCAACCACTGCGCCACCAGGGAAACCCGTGATCCACAATTTTTAAAGGTTATATTCCATTTATAGTTGTAAAATGTTGGCTATATTCCCCATGTTGTACAATATATCCCTGTAGCTTATTTTATACCTAATAGTTTGTACCTCTTATTCCCCTTTCCCTATATTGCCCCTCCCCCTTCCCTCTCCCCAGGGGTAACTACTAGTTTGTTCTCTATATCTGTGAGTCTGTAAGAGCAAGTTTCTTGACCTCATAGCGCTGATAGATTGAATGGTGTGTGTGTGCGTGCGCGCATGTGATTAGAGAAACGCGTATTTAAAAAAATATATATGTGTGTATAAAATGTGATAAATAGCACAAACGAGCCATGCAGTGTTCCTTGGGTGCACATAGCTTGGGCAACCGATCTCCCTTAGGGGTCCAGGAAAGCTTCCTGGAACACATCATTTTTAAGCTGAGTCCAGATAGCAAGGTAGGGTGGGGAAGAACGGGCAGGGAGAGTGTTCTAAACATCAGCAGCAGTGTGTGCGAAGGCCTGCACGTGAAGTGTCGTGATTCTTCAAGGTCATCCAGGCATTATGGTTTCTAATAAGGGAAGTGATGCTCAGGTGTTGTTTACCACCTCTGAGGATTGGATGAACAAGCTGTTGGAGAGCCTCAGGTTGGGGTAGGAAGCACTCTGGTGCCCCCATTGAAGCCCCTCAGACCCCACTGATCTTAGCCTCAGCTGTGGAAACTGGTTCCATGGAGCGCACATCACTGGACGGTGTGTGTGTGTGTGTGTGTGTGTGTGTGTGTGTGTGTGTGTGCGCGCGCGCGCACCTAGAATCCCACCTGGAGCTCTCACCCTGGGTTTCTCCTCATCCCACCCAGATCCTCTCCAACTGCAGCAGGATCTTGCTAGAGTAAGTGCCCCTGGGCTAAACTCCAGCCAATGGGGACTGGAGTGATGGATAAATTGCTCTGCCATCTTTCAGGTGAGCCCTTCTGGGAGGCATTCTGTACTCTTTTCGGGGATCCTGATGCAATTGAGCCCCAGTCGCTCACAGCAGTGACCTTGGTAATGAACCTTTGCGTTGGCTTCCCCTCCTTTTCTGACTCCCCCAATCCCTCTCTCTTGCTCCCTGAGATCACATGCCAAATAAGCCACCTGCGCACCAGTCCCCAGCTCAGGGGTGCTCAAATGTAGAGAGTTTGCCACCTAAAGTCAAGAGAAACTTTCCTTAACTTTTAATTGGGTCCTCCTTTATCAAGTGCTGCATCATAATTGTGTTCCTCAGGCACCTGTGTTGCCACCTTCTCTAAGGAATGCTCTGCCCATCCCCCCCATTTTTGCAAGTCGGTGAAGCTAAGGCTCAGCCCACTTCAAGTAAAGCCCAGGATTAAAGCTCAGGATTTCTGATTTCCAATGAAATACCTTCTGGACTGCTCTCTTTGGGGACATCATACTTCTTCTCAGGGGAGTGACCATTCTGTATACCTGCTCCCTGAGTTTTATTCTACCTCTTAAGTCAGAATGCATCCCCTCAAAGGAATAATCCAGTCAAATGTGAAGCGTTTGAAAATGCTACCTGGCCCTCACTCATATGTTTTGGAATTACTGATGCACAAAAGACCACACCACTATGTTTTAGGGAACTCAAAACAAGAGAATCCAGAAATCATTTTGTTTCAGAGATACCAGCTTCCATCCCCAATTCCATGTCCTGAGACACAAGGTCATTGACTGCCATCCCATACTAAGACTCAGCAGTGCGGTCACACATTTAATACACCAATTCCAGTTTAGAAGGATGCTCTAGGTTTCAGACGGGGTCTTTCCTTTCGTATTTTGCAGGGGAAATGCCGTAGTTTCCACAATGTCGAAAACGTGCTAACCTTTCTGGGTTGATTGAAGTTTGACTGGTCTGAGTGGTCCAGCTTCTTGTAAATTCTCATCAGCAGTATTACAATGAGATACTCCGGGTCTGCTCTCTCCTTTCTCAAGTCTGCTTTAAACGCTTGGTTTAGGCTTCCCTGGTGGCGCAGTGGTTGAGAGTCTGCCTGCCGATGCAGGGGACACGGGTTCGTGCCCCGGTCCGGGAAGATCCCACATGCCGCGGAGCGGATGGGCCCGTGAGCCATGGCCGCTGAGCCTGCGCATCCGGAGCCTGTGCTCCACAATGGGAGAGGCCACAACAGTGAGAGGCCCGTGTACTGCAAAAAAAAAAAAAAAAAAATGCTTGGTTTATACTGAAGGAAAAGAAAATCCCCTGACCTAACTAGGATATCAGAAAGAAGAAGAAAATAGAATTTTTGGCTCTTGGGCCATTCCAGTTTGTCATTTTGTGAAATTAGTGACAGATGGGTGCTGTCTGTGTGTTGTGGGAAATTCTGTCCTACATTCCAACCGATGCTGGAAGTTTTGGAAGAGGACAGAGAGGGGAAGGAGAAAGCTATTTGGATGAGGCACAATATATGCTAATTCTGTGACAAAAATAGCAACAAATCTGCAAACATTAATTTTCAGCAAGTCTCATTCTCAGCCTGTGTTCTTTCCTTTTTCCAGATTTCACAGTAGAAAATGAATTTAAACTGGTTGTTAATGGACGAGGATTCAGAGGTCATCTGGCTTGTCTCTTACTGCAGAATATCAGCTTATTATAAGTTCTAGGAGGTAGAAAGGACCACTGACGGTCAAATAACCAACCGATATTTAAGGCAGATCCTAACTAATCTGATCAGATTGTTGTTCCAAAGACTCAAGTAGGTGGCAGTATGTGGGAAAGGGGCTGTTGTGTGGAAAGAGTTGGGGTTAAGAGAAGAATAGGGGCTATACTGCAGGGTTTCCATAACATAGTGGATCTCTCTACAAATAATCCCATCCCTTCTTACAGGCATCCTGAGACTTCTGGGATCATGTTCTGGGGCTGAGGTGAAAGGGATCAGGTGGATCGATATGTTGGAGTGAGGAAAGATACAGATAGTGAGGTGTTGTAGGGGAACTGGCAAGGTAGTGACGAGGCTCAAGGAGCATGGGTTTAGGTAGAAGCAAATAAAAAGGACCCAAGTACGAAATGCTGAGGATTCAGGAGCCTTGAAGTCACCGAGGCAGGGTCTGGGATGGCCCTGGCATGGTCCCTGCCAGGTACAAGGCAGTTAGATGTCTGATTTACAGAGCAAGGAAAGGGGATAAAAACAAATCAAGGTCTGAGGAGTCTCTGCTAGTATTGCCTGAAAGAAAGTGAAGGGAAGTCTTCACAGGAAAAGACAGAGAGTCAGTATAAGGTCAAATTACAGAGAGAATGAGTCAATCTCCATGGAAGGGAAGTGGAAAGTGGCTATGTTTCCTTGGTCCAACATTTTCTGAGCCTCAGTTCCTCATTTGTGAAATAGACACACAAATTCTTCCTACATCCCATATTGGGAATGAAAATCAAATGCGATCATTTTTGTAAACAATAAAAAAAGATGGTTATACAAAGTTAAACAATGTTCTATCATAGGACTAATAGGCAGGGGGAAAGGAGGCATTCCTACGGTGAACCACACACTTTATTGGCTAGGGGATGGACTCCCCACCCCACAATAGATCCTAAGGGGGCTTCTCATCTATTCTGTAGTTCTGAACATAGAATTCTTTTTAATATTGAAATTTTTGCTAGTTCGCATTAATTTTCATAAATATCCTATTATGAAGTTAAAAAAAGAACTTTCCAAGGATGGAACTTTCAGAATGGGGTTAAAAGCTCTTGGCCCTTTGCCCAGGAAAATATCTGGACAGGATAGTCTCTTCTTCCATCACTGATGCTTAGATTGGGCAAAACTAGGCAAGCAGACTCCTTTGCAGAATTCTGTCTGACTGCCCCGAGCATGGTGTGTGCTGAGCAGGCCAAGAAGTGAACAATCTGGGGTAGGCAGGGTTTGCTCGGATCCAGCACACCACCCTTACAGGAAGAGAATAAAATGGAAGACAAGTGAATTCTTAGTAATTGTTGTGAAATTCCTGCTTCCCTCCTAGGCTACTTGGGAAGGGCCTGACCACTAGCGAGGAACCACCATAATAAATCACACAGCCTTGAATGATTTGGTAGTTCTTTGAAAAGGACCACTTATATGTGAAAAGAAGTCTTCCTTAGTGGGCTGATTGGAAATAATAGCAGCATGTCATTCTTTCATGATGTCTCCCTTGAAATATTTCCCCACTCTTTAATTGAAGGATTCGCAGTAGAAAGCAGTTAAAATAAAGGGTTTGGTTTTGATCTATAATTCAAGCTCAAAAGGGATCCTAATGGTACCTGAGAAGCCATGTAAGTAGCTGGGTCATGTCTGCCCTTCCCAATTTCATCTAGTCTCTATAAAATAATAGGTTTTCTGGAAATTGGTCATTAGGAATCAAAAAGGTTCAAATACATCGCTCCCGTCATAGATCTGTTTTTTAGTCACAGCTCTTCTGACACCAAATGTATGGGTTTTTCCACACCATGCAATTCTCCAGTTCTTTGCAGATACCAACTAGGTACCCTAAAATTTACTAATTCCGACACTAATTTCCTGGAGTTAGCACAGACCCCATAGGTTAAGGGCTCAGTCGCACGAGACTGCTTCCCACTTCAGATTCCAATCGTAGGTCCCCAGTTTACCCAGACTTCTGTCTAACTTGGCTAAAAATTGGGGGTTTCCATGACCCCCACCTCAGATTTGGTAATTTGCTATAATGGCTCATAAAACTCAGGGAAACACTTTCCTTACTATTACTGGTCTATTATAAAGGGTATTATAAAGATACAGATAAACAGCCAGATGAAGAGGTACACAGAGAGAGGTCCAGAGGTGTCCTGAGTTCAGGAGCTTCTATCCCTTTGTAGTTTGGGATGCACCACCCTCCCAGCACATGGATGTGTTCACCAGCTCGAAAACTCTCTGAACCCTGTTTAGGATTTTTACGGAGGTTTCATTATGTAGGCACGAATCATCAAATCATCGTCCATTGGTGGTTAAGTCAATCTCCAGCCCCTCTCCCCTCCCCAGAGGTTGGGGAGTTGGGCTGAAAGTTCCAACCCTCTAACCACATGGTTGGTTCATCTGGCAACCAGCCCCCATCCTGAAGCCATATAGGGATCCATCAAGAATCACCTCATTAGCATAAACTCAGGTATGGTTGGGAGGAGCTTATTATAAATAACAACAGACACTCCTCTCATCCCTCAGGAAATTACAGAGGTTTTAAGAGCTCTGTGTCAGGAATCGGGGATGAAGATCAAATATATATTTCTTATTATATAACATCGTGTTTCCTTACTTAAAATGTAATTTGTTAGTATATAATTGTTAGTAAAGATATTGAAAATCTATGCTAAATTTTAATATATATTTTAAAAGGTAATTTACCACTAGTCATTAAGATCTTATTAAGAATTATTTAGTTATATTGTCTTGGAAGGAAAAGAAACCTGAGAATATGATGAGGCAGACTTGTGAGGAAAGGTTCTGAACTTAGCTGGAGACTTCACACTGGATCTCCTGCTCAGTGAATTGGTGGAGAGACTTCATTGATCACTGGTTGATCAATATGCTAGTCACGGAGTGGGTGAGAGTTTTAGGGTAAGAGGGTAAGATGCATGGGTATTAAGACAAATATGATATGGTTTCTGACTTTAACATGCTCCCCATCCAGTAGGAGAGCTAGACATATAAAACTATACTTAACAATTTAATTTTATTTTAAGCAGATAGTTTCAATATAATGTGACACAGTGGGGAAACAGATAGACACCGGGTGCTATAGGAACTAAAGGGAAGTCGCTCAACCCAGTCTGTGAGTTGGATAGAGTCACGGAAGTCTTCCTGTATAGATGAGCCCGACCTGAGTTTTTCCCTGTTTCTTTTTTAAAGCAGAGTTTATCGAGATAGCATTTACACACAGTAAAAGTTATCCTTTTTAGGTGTACAATTTTATGAATTTTAACAATTGCATGCCGTCGCATAGCCACCACCCCAATGAAGAGATAGGATATTTCCATCCCCTTAAAATGTTCCCTTAAGCCCTTTTGTAGTCAACCTCTTTCCTCCATACTGAGCCCCTGGCAATCCCTGATCCGATTTCTAAACCTGTAGTTTCGCCTTTTCCAGAATGTCCTGTAAAGGGAATCATAGAATATGTAGCCTTTTGTGTCTAGTCTCTTTTATTCACCATAAGTGCTTTTGAGATTTATCCATGTTGTTGCACGTGTCATGTTTATTGTTGAGTAATATTCCATTGTATGCACGTACCCCAGTTTGTTTATCCATTCATCAGTTGAGGGACATTTGGATTGTTTCTGGTTTTTGGCAATTATAAATAAAGCTGCTAGAAACATTTGTGTCCAGGTCTTTGGGTGGACACATGCTTTTATTTCTCTTGGATAAATGCTTAGGAGTGAGATTGCTGGGTCATATATTAAGATTGCTGGGTCATATATGTACTCATATATTAAGTATATGTTTATAAGAAATAAACATATACTTGTTTCCACCAGCAATGCATGAGAGCTCCAGTGTATAACAAGAGGGCCTTTATTGTGGTACAAAGAGGAGGGGTAGGGAAGACATCTTTGGCCTCGTGCCATTCAGGCTGAGACGTGAAAGAGACTAGGAATTTCTCAGGCAAACAGCCTGGGGGACAGCATTCCTGGCAGCAAAAAGTCAGCAAAGAGGCTTTTAAAAGTAAGGATACAAAATGTCCATTGTACCTGACATGAGGAAGATTCTGAGTGATATTTGCAAGAGCAGTTTCAGTGGAGTGGAAGCAAATTTGCCAATGTTTTAAGACTGAATAGGAAGTGGATGGAGGGGTCTAGAGCCTCCTAAAAAATGTTGGCTCTGAGTGAGAGGAGAAAGAGAGGGTGGGAGCTAGAGGTGGTCCACCGGGTCCAGGAAGGTTGTTAAGGCTGGGAGGGACCAGAGCAGGATGAGGAAGAGGGTATAGATGCAGACAAGGAAGGTGGCAAAAAAGGGACTTGGCTTAGAGGAGAGTGGAGGAACGAAAATCAGGCAGGCTTTGACCTGGTTATGTGACGTTGCCTTCTTGGCATTGCAGGGAAGAAAGGCAGATGTGGAGACAGCAGGAAGCTGAGGGAGTCATGTCTGACCTACCTCCTACGTTATTATGAAAACTGAAGAAGACACCATAGAAAAGAAAGTGGATTCCAGATAAATAGTTTAGAAGTTCAGTCTAGGCTTCCCCCCAAAAAGGCAGATTCATAGAACTACATAATAGTTTTATATTAAAAAATTAGTACAGGTTTGGGTAAATATCCTATAAATACAGTAAAGTATATAAAAATCACTCACAATCCTAAAATACATTATTATATTTTGTTGGATTTCCTTCCAATCATTTACTTATCCATACACTTTTCATGTAATTGAGATGATACTGTGTGGGAGGCCACATGTAAATATCTCCTTCGGACATGTAAATATCTCGTTCGGGATATTACTTTCTTCAGTGAATGTGCCGGTTGTTACTGTGTGCACACCAGAATAGAGCTCCATGAGGCCAGTGACCATGCTGTCTTGTTGACTAATCAGAGCCTCAGGTTAAGACTGTGACTTGCACATGTTAAAGGCTTCATGTATATTTATTAAATTAGCATGTGTTTGTTAACATTACCCCATAAGCATTTACCCCATGTTACTAATATTATTTAAAGGCACTTTTAATGATGTCACAGTGTTTCTTGGCATATACATGCTGTCATTTATTTCATAATGCCTTGTTTGTTAGAGGCATAATTAGCTTTTACAGTTGGTCTAATGATATTAGTTATGGTAGTGATAGCTATTGTTTATTGAATGCTTGCTGTTATGAGCGAGCATTCATTACTGTGCTTTATACACATTATTTCATTTTATCTTCCCAACATCCCAATTAGGTGAGTGGTAATTATTATCCGCATTTTACAGCTGAGGAAAATGAAGCTAAGAGAGGTTTAGTAACTTGCCTAAAATCTTAAAGAAAATGAGTGGTATAAATGGACCCGATCCAAGGGCTGTTGACTCCGAGCCTGTGCCTCCTGGTTCTTCTCTGTGGCCTCTGGGCAGAGGCTAGCTCCTGTCACTCAATCACTGAACGTTTACCAAGCACCTGTAATGCGTGAAGCAGTGTGTGGGCACGAGAGAGGTAAAGATAGAAGAGACCGGTGACAGTCCTAGACCACCTTCTGGATATAGACGGACATGGATGTAAGGTGTGCGCCAGAAACAGAGAAAACAAAAACTTCACTCCTGCTCCCCGGGAGGTTCAAAAATCCAATTCGATTTAATTATGAAAAGTTTACTGGCCATCATTTATGTGCCAAGCTTTGTACTGGGCACTGGGGACATTGAGATAGACTGGTGCCCTGAACTCATGAATTTCACAGACTAGTGGAGAAGAGGGCCTTAAATCAACAA
Source organism: Neophocaena asiaeorientalis asiaeorientalis (assembly GCF_003031525.2). Lineage (NCBI taxonomy): Eukaryota > Metazoa > Chordata > Mammalia > Artiodactyla > Phocoenidae > Neophocaena > Neophocaena asiaeorientalis. The sequence goes on along the minus strand of NW_020174050.1, from coordinate 3,713,590 downwards.
ATCCAAGTGCGGGGAATATTAGGGAAGGGCACACACCATGGACTGAGGGAGCAGGCAGCAAAAATAATGTACCTCATCTCTGGGGTTGGGGAGGGTCTCGCGGAAGCAGTGTTATCTCAGTTGAGATCTGAAGTATGTAGGAGTTGGCCGGATGGAAGAGGAGAGGCAGCATGGTGGGAGCACATTGAGGGAAGGCTGGAACCAAAGAGGATCAGAGCAGACAGACTGAGGGACACAAAGCAGTCCAACGTGGCTGGGGCAGAGAGAAGGGGGTGAGCAGGGTGCAGGGAGTGGAAGGAAAGGAGAGTTGGAAGTAGGAGTGGTCAGGTGGTGCTGAGCCAGGAAAGCCATACCCGAGTTTTTCCCTTCATCCTAAGAAGCGATGGGAATCCATAAGAGGGGGTGAAGCGGGGTAGGATGTGGTCAGATTTGTAGAGAGAGAGGCGAGTTGATTGGAGGGGACAAGTGAGGGGCTGTGGGAGGAGCCCAGGGGATGCAGAGGCACGATCGGGTGGGCTGAGGTAGGATATGGGCTAGACTGGATTGAGTGATTGCCTGGAGAAAGGAATACGGGGAGAGAGAGGCTCATCTCTGACTCCTTGAGTGACTGAGTGGATCTGGGGTCATTTACTGACATGGGGAGGAAGGGTGGCTTTGGAGGGATGAGTAGGAATTCAGTTCTGAACGTTTTAAATTTGACTTGCCAAAAGACCGTGCAAATGGAATGTCTAGGAGGCTGTTGGATGTCTAGGTTCTAGACAAAGATATCTAGGCAAAGAAAAATACTTGGGAGTTATTGATCTATTGATAGTAATTGAATCTCTGAAGTAGAGCGGGGTTGCTGAATGAAGAGAGCAAAGGGTTTGGGAGAGAGAAGGGCCAATAGTTTAAGAGACTGGAGGAGTAGAAACAGCAGAGACTGAAATGAAAACCTGATACAGGGGAGGTGTTTTGGAGCCCAACTGATGAGAGTGTTTTTCTCATAGAAGGGACAAATCAAATGTTACATGCTGCTTCGAGGTCAGAAAAAATAAAGGTGAAAGTTGCCTGTTGGATTCTACAGCTTCTAGGTCACTGGTGACCTTGGCAAGGGCAGGGCTGGGGGCGGGGAGGGCAGAAGCAGCCTGAGTCGGTGGGGTCCGGGAGCCCGCACCCCGCAGCGAGGGGAGGTGGGTGGTCAACGCGTGGGCGTGAGTTGTGGCAGCTGTGATCCTGGAAGAGGGGCTGCCGTGAATGTACCTGTCGGCCACTATAATTTTACGGGGGTAATTTTTTTTGCTTTGTGACTTTTTAAGTAAGAACTGGAACTGAGAGAAAAATGAGAGGCTTTCCAGGGACAGCTGTTTTGACAGCTCAGTGGCACCACGCACACCCTGAGAAAGTTAAGGCTTAAAGGGAATGAGAAAAACTTACAGACAATTTATTGGTTGTGTTTCAAGCTGTGCACAGTGCGACAGACTAACGGTATAGGAGTGCCTTCCTGGGAGGCTGCCATTCACCTAGTCGTAGAAATATGGGGATAAAAATGGTCTGTGAAGTGAGAAACTCACTCGGGATATACAGTGGGGCTCCTTGAAGAAATGACCCTCACACTCATGACAAGCTTCTGGCTTTTTATTGAGAATCATTCTTCTGAGAGGCTAGCTTTAGTTTTTAAAAAATTGCTGGGAGTAATGCAGTGGGGCTGTGCATTAGACTCACTGGGACCCTGTGTTGTCTCAACAAATGGGGATTGCTGACCTGGGAAGGTGTACGTATATAGTTGCTCCTAAAATTAGGAGAACTGAAAATCTCAGATCAATTTTTTTCTTGACTTTGGTATGCACCATGATTTTTTTCTCTTGCATATTAATTTTTCTAATTATGTTCCCTTCAGCCTAATATTGAAATGAACATGTTTTGTCTAAACACACCTTTTTGGACTGAGAAAAAGACAGCCCAGGAGCTCCCTGGGTGATGAGGGGAGCCTGAGTCTCAAAGTGAAAAACTCCTGACTTTATTCTAAAAGACTATCTTCTTAAATAATTATGATTATCTTTTTTAGAATTCTCTTGAACCCAGATATTTTGTTGTGCTCAAAATAAGCTCCATGATGGAATTAGTTTCAGAACACAAATTTGAAATTGAGTCCTAGATTTCAAATGGGAAGAGGTTTAGCAGCCTAAGCTATAATAGGAAGCTTCACCCCACTTTTAACACTTTTCCTTCATAATCTTTCCTTTAAAGCCAAACTCTTTAAGAAAAGGAATTTCCATACATTTGTCAAATGCCTTCAAATTGAAAATCTCACCAGAATCCAAATGTATGCGAAAATAACACCAATTTTCAGGTTAAGCAGCTATCCCAAACTCTTAGCTATAGTTTTCATTGCTAGGAAATGATCTAATGCTCACAACTCACAAGTTTTAGGAAACTAATAAAAATCAAATGATACTACTGCTATGTAGTTTGACTAACTTTGAAATTTGTCTTAAAATTGGATGATGAGGTCTATCTGTTATATATTTAGCTGCATAAAAATGTAATCCTAAAGAAGATTTATCCATTAAGAAACTTATTCCGACACACTTCAAAATTGAATATCTTAGTGAGACATGGCAATTGGGTTAAGCCAGAAGATGATAAAAATTCTAAAATGCCTTTTATTTAAAAATTTATAAAGAAGCTTTTTGTGTACTCATACAAACATACATGTGGATACATGGAGAGAGGGGGGAGGGAGAGAGAGAGGACATGCAGATTAGAAAAGAAGTGAGTAAGACAGCAACACAGGTAGAGTGAATTTACAGGTGCACATTTAATTGCCGGCTTTCTGCACTGTGTTCTTTATTCTATCAGATCGTTCCCTCAAACATTCCTTTAGTGCTCCTGGGTTCAGGGACATTAGGATGCATCTTGAAAATTTGCCTTGTCCCCAGTGGTCTCTGGGGTAATTACTTTGGATGGTTTTCCTTAATCCTTCTCCTTGGTGATTCTGGAAGGTGCCACATTATGCCTCTTTGCTGACATTCTGCCTGCTCTTTGTAATTGCTTCCTGTTCTATGCTCTTTTGTCAGAGACCCTGAAGGCGAATGAGGAATAGTAATTGTCACTAATCTTCTAACTTGTCCTCAGAGAAGCAATGTTATAAACAGACCTCATATTCCAAATACTGCATTATGTGTTTCTGGTGCCAAGTAATGTACTCAGGGTTTAAATATAATGCATGCCTTTCCAAATTGTGGGAATTAAGGGAGAGTTTGATGTATTCAACAAGCACATAGGCATTTGAAAAGTTGGGCCAATCAGGGGTAAGGCAGATGTTGTTCAAACAGGAAGAAATACAAGGGAAAAGAGAGCTGTCAAAATTTTTGCTCTATTAAAAGCGCCATTTTCTACTCGAGAATTGTAGAATTTGAGGGTCAAAGGGGTACTTTTGAGAATATCTCTAAACTCACATTCAGTGCGTTAGCCCCCTGTTTTTAAAAGAACAAGAATACTCCTTAGAACCAAAGGCTTAAAAAACAAAGGCAAAACGCCATATCTAAAAGTCAGAAGTGACAATTTAAAAAAATGAAACTGAGAATCTGGTTTCCTGGAAAGATTGATCAGGAGAGTTATTTCAGAATGATTTTGCAGGTCACTCTTGAAAAGAGAGTTCCTTTTCCTGTGGACAATTCAGTCATAAGCAATTGGATTTCTTTATTTTACCCCAGAATCTGGATAACTTGAGAAAAATAAAGTTTAGCTATTTACACAGTCCTGATCTAGACCTATTGCTCTTTATTATCACTTAATGATAATTTTTTACCTCCTAAATCGGGCATTAGAAACGTTGGTGTCTTGCTTTTATTGGCTTGAAATGCTACTTTGTCTCCATGAACTCTTTTTCTTTGACTTGTTTTTAAAGTTCAATGTTTTTGTTTAAGAAGTCAGTTGCTTCCTGAAAAATGTGAATGTAGCTAGATTTCCACTCCCCAGTAGGAGTTGAATCTTTTGGTTACTGAGATCAGATTGTGGATATGATTGTAGATGGGGTTTAAGAAGGCCAGAGTAGGAGACAAGCCTGGATTGTCTAATTTAGGTTTGCACATTCCACCCTTCTCTTCCTCTAGCTGCAGACTACACCTATGCATGATGATAACCTTGCACCATTGGTCACAGTCCTCTGCTCACAGGTTAATTTTTGCTTTACTCCCCATCACTTCCAACTGCTTTAAGTTTTTTGATTTATTTATAACCTGTTCTATGCCACTTAGCATCCCAAGGAAGAAAATGCTGTTCGTGGCCACTGATCTACCGGAAACTCATCTCATTATATTACAATATATACACTGATCGTAAAGGAAAAGGGAAAACAGGGTTTTTCAAGCACTATCGACATTTTGGGCTGGATATTTGTTTGTAGGGGCTCAGCCTGTGCACTGGAAGATGTTTAGCAGCATCCCAGACCTCTATCCACTAGATGCTAGTAACGAACCCCAGTCACACCAACGAAAAATGTCTCTAGATAGTGCCAGATGTCCCCTGGAGGGCAAAATCAAAGTCTAGTTGAAAAACACTGGGCTAAGAAAATATGAATGATTTTTAAGGAGCACATCATCCTCTTCACCACAACATCCCCACCGTGTAGAGCAGTTCCTGGTAGATGATAGGGTTCAGGGATACTTATGGGCCTTACTATACAGAGGACAGGATATGGTGTATCATGTGAGAGTGATAGAACCTGTTAGCTTCTATTTTTCTGGCTTACAGTAGGTGCTCAATTAATATATATTTTTTTCAATGACTACATAATGGATGAATGAATTAGTGAGTGAGTGACTTTCCCACCTGGGACTTTAGATCTTGAGAGAAGGGTAGATCTAAGCTGGGTGTAACTATAATTCAGTGATTCTTCAAGTTGGGGGTCACCCTCCTACTCTATTTAGAAATCTGTGAATGCCATGGTGGAATGTTGTTTACTCTGTCACAGATCTGGCTGCAGTGAACAGGTTCTCAGTGGCCCTTAATCCCCTCTGGCTCCGTACCTCTTTTCTTATGACCAGATATTCACCCTCAGAATATCTTTCTCCCTCCCATGTTATTCCTCATGCACAGATGAAGGCAGTTTTCTTCAACCTGAGGTCTGTGACCCATTATTGAATTCTGAAATTCTGATTGCGTGGGTCTTGGCCAGCATTAAAGAAAAAAAAAAAAACAGGAATAGGATAAAACAGAAGAGAAAATATTAGAGTACATCACATTGTCTCTTAAAATTTTTATTTCAGTCATTTTGTGTTTGTCTAGTTCCTGGGTTGTGTGGTGAAAATATTGTTTTTGTGGGCCCCTTTCAGAAAAGTTTGAAAGTCACTTGCTGGTGGAGTAGCCCAGGTACATGGTAGCCAGAACAGAAAACTCTCTCTCCCAATAGGTGGGTTGGTAAATTAAGGATAAGAGAATGATAAGGGGTGTGTAGAGCAATACGGCAGAGACTCCGGGCTTTGTGGGCAGTGTCTGCCCTTATGACAACACAAGAAGACGTGGCTGTCTTTTGGAGTGAAGCGGTGGGACCTGATGGGAAGTAAGGTCAGATAACCCCAGGTTTAAGCCTAGATTTCTAGTGAAAGTAGTGTCTGTTCCCTTTGTGTGTTCTTTTTTAAAGTATAAAAAGAATATAGCTGTCCTGTCTGCAGAATTCCTTTTCTTGGCCCCATGAAAAATGATATCAGAGCATTTCACTGGTCTTCTATTTACCCAAGCTGAAGGAGTTCAGTGTTTCATTAGTCTGATCAAATGTCCCTTGCAACAATATTGACTCAGATGATGGCAAATGAAGATATTTCCTCTAAAATAAAAACCTGTCACTCGTGACATTTAGAACAAGTATGGGCTAGCTGGAAATGCCTCTTTTAACATTGCTGACATGAAGAACAAATGGATTTGAAAAACATATGTGCGCTTGGTAGATCTTTTTCCTATGTAAAAGACAATTTATTGGGCTTCCCTGGTGGCGCAGTAGTTGAGAGTCCGCCTGCCGATGCAGGGAACGCGGGTTTGTGCCCCGGTCCGGGAATATCCCATGCGCCGCAGAGCGGCTGGGCCCGTGAGCCATGGCCGCTGAGCCTGTGCTCTGCAACGGGAGAGGCCACAACAGTGAGAGGCCCGCGTACCAAAAAAAAAAAAAAAAAGAAAGACAATTTATTTCAAATTCAGAAAGTGATTGATTTTATAGACAATAATGCTATGATTAAATTACATAAAACCAAGTACCAATATTTTACTCATAAAAAAGATGATAACCACGTTTCCCTTTGTACTTTATTTTAAAAGCCAGAAGGAAAAAGAACTACCAAAAAACATATAGAATTAACAGCCAGGAACATTATAAAGCAAAAGGTACTAAAGACTACATAAAGTCAGTTTTCCTTTTAAACATGTGCACAGGGACTTCCCTGGTGGCTCAGGGGTTAAGAATCTGCCTGCTAATGCAGGGGACATGGGTTCGAGCCCTGGTCCGGGAAGATCCCACATGCCGCAGAGCAACTAAGCCCGTGCACCACAACTACTGAGCCTGCGCTCTAGAGCCCGCGAGCCACAACTACTGAGCCCGCATGCCTATGCTCCACAACAAGAGAAGCCACCACAATGAGAAGCCCGTGCGCTGCAACAAAGAGTAGCCCCTGCTTGCTGCAATTAGAGAAATGAAGACCCAACGTAGCCAAAAATAAAATTAATTAATTAATTAATTAAAATGTGTACAATGCTTCCAAGACTCACTGGATCCTTGATTTTGCACAGGTTTCCAACAGCATCATCAGTACCAGATAGACTTAGGCCTTGGGCGTGCCTAAGGCTTGCCAGGACCGCAGCTTAGTCCTGAGAAAACTTTCCCTGACCTATTTTTGGTTCCCCATCTTAACCTGCTCCCAGACCCTCTGTCCTCTTACTTTGTTACCAGTCCTTTTCAATGCTATGTCATCTCAGTCCTGATCTACAGCACTTTCCCCTAACTATGATCCTAATTGTATATTTCCATTTTCTCATTTTTCCATTGCCTCTTTTGGATTATATTTTTTTCCAGACCTAGCGTATCTCCAGGGGCTTTTTGCATTTAGACAGTCTCCTTGTGGATGGCATTTCGGTAGGGCTCTTTCTTTTCTCTTGGGTACAACTTAAACAGTGTAGGGGAGGAAGAGTTTTCCCTTCTTCCCTTCTAGGTTCTTTGCCTGGTCCTACAATAGAAATGACGTAAAGCAGATTAACAGGAGAAAAACATCTAATTTTGTACGTACAGGAGCGCCACAAAGACAATGAGACTCAAAGGCAAGTCGGGCAGTTGGGGCTTATATGCTGTCCTGAGCTAAGGAATAGGATGGGATCTGGGGCTTCAGAGGGGAGGAGGGTCATTCACATGATGATAAGAAGAGCAGATGTTTCCCCTGCCATGTAGATAGGTCTTTCAGATAAAAATGTTATCTCTGGTAATAACCCTCTTTCTGGGCCAGGCCCCCGGTCTAAATTTTTAGGCAGTTAAGGGAGAGGTAAAAGGTTTTCCTGAGTCTCCTTGGTCTTGATTACCTTTAAGCTCAAAATAATCCACACACCAAAGTGAAATACATTGGGGTGGCATATTCTGCACCCCTTCAATAGACAAAAATAAGTACATTTACAGCAAGTTTTAGAGCACTAAGAAAAAGAAAATATTGAGTGTGTTAAAGGATAGGTTGTCAGGTGATGTAAGTGCTTATATATAGAAAAGAAATCATGTGGACTCTTGGTTTGTTTCTACTCTGAAAGCACTCTGGGGCCAGAGAAAGATCAAACCAATGTGAAATCAGATGAACTATTAAAAATAATGAGAATTTCGTAAGGCATTTGTATACAAGATAAAGATGTAAAAATCAAAGGTCTTTTTCTGTTCTAGCAAAAATCACCCCAAAATGGAAATTTGGAAAAATGTCCCATGTTTGACAGAGCAGCAATATCTAAAAAGTGCTTAGTCATCAAAATAACAAAATAAAAGACCTATATAAAGAAAATCATAAAATTGTTATTGAAAGACATAAAGCAAGCGTTGAACAAATGGAAAGATATACCATGTTCTAAGACAGAAGGGACTTAAATAACAAATATAAATTTTATCAAATTTAATAGATAAATCTACAATGCTCAGTAAAATTCCAAAAGGGATTTTATTTTTAGAGTTGGATAAAGTGAACTTAAAGTTTGTATGAAAGGATAAATACTCATGAATAGAGGAGAAATTTTGAAAAAGAAGACTAACCAAAAGGTGCTGTCTTCTCAAACATCAGCTCATACTATAACGCCACAGTAAGTAAATCAATGGTCTTGGCAAAGGAATAGACTAATAGTGCAGAAGAGCTGAATAGAGAATCAAGAGGTAGAACTGAGTACATATAAAAATATGCCATACTCATCTAAAGTATGTTTATTGCATGCCTATTCTACAGCAAGTTTTATTCGAGGCGTGGAAAAGTGAAGTATTGCTATTTAGAGAGAAGGATAGATTATTTAGAGCTGGTACAACGATCATTCATGTAGAGGAAAAGAAAATTAAATCTCTCTCGCATCCTATACAAAAATACATTCCAGTTTCAAAGCATAAAAAGTTAAAACATGACACTCATATGACTATAAATTGAACACAAGTCAAAGATTTATGTAACGTATGAATGAGGGAGCCAGCAGGATGGTAAAACTGGTTCAAAAAGCATTTGGAGAACAGAGATTTAAACAATTAGTTGAGAAAGGCAGGCTGGAACAAGCTTACTAAGTTAGAGACAAGAGTGGTTAATGTCCTATAGGGAAATAAAACTGACTTATTTTCTGTCTTGGACAGAAGTAATTTGCGCCTCTATTGGAGAAAAGCCTGCACGTTAACATGAAAAGTCATAGAGTCTGGGTCTTAATCAATAGTAAATCACAGGGCTTCCCTGGTGGCGCAGTGGTTGAGAGTCTGCCTGCCCATTGCAGGGGACATGGGTTCGTGCCCCAGTCTGGGAGGATCCCAGGTGCCACAGAGCGGCTGGGCCTGTGAGCCATGGCTGCTGAGCCTGCGCGTCCTGAGCCTGTGCTCCGCAACGGGAGAGGCTACAACCGTGAGAGGCCCGCGTACCGCAAAAAAAAAAGAATAGTATGTATAATAGAACGAAAATAAGGTGTGTGTGGGTCTGTCTAGAAAAGCATGACCCCAAATACCTTCAGTGTTTAAGTGTGAAAAAAAAAAAAAAAAAAAAAGTACCTGCAAGAAAAGCTAAGAGATAACCAACATGCACATTTTGGACATGAGAAGATTTTAAACAAGACTGAACATTCTGAAGTTATAAAAAAAGAAAAACTATATAAAAGTGAAAAAGAAAAATGCTTTTGCATGGAAACAGCTACTATAAACAAAGTCGATAAATAAAAAACAGATTTGGAAAACTACATGTAATGTAAAGGATGAACAAAGGGGTAACGCAAAAAGAACTCTTACAGATTGACAAGGAGATAAACACTCCATGGAAAAATGGACAAAGGATATTCAGAGGCAATTCGTGAAAGAATGAAGATGCTCAAACTCACTAGAACCTGAGGAAATGCAAATTAAAGCAACAAGGTCCTAGATAGCCTTACACCTAACAGAATGTCAGAACTTTATGAGTGACATCCACTCCTGCCAGGCATGTGGGGAAAAGAATATTCTTATACTTTGCTCATGGAAATGTGGATTGTTATAGGTTTGTTTTGAAAATAAACTAGAAATAGCTATTAAAAATTAAAGATACATATATCGCTTGATCTAGCAAATCTTACTTCTGAGACTGTTCAAAGAAAAGCACCAGGATTTAAGAATATATGCTCAAGGATATTTCTAACAGTGTGAAACTGGGTAAAAGCTGGAAGAAAATGAATGTGTGTCAATAGGGCAATGGTGAATAAATTATGGAACATTCATACCATGTAATATAATGTTTCCATTAAACAAAAAAGAATTAGACCCATATCAGGTGCTTGGAAGGGATTTCCATGAGTTACTGTCGCATGAGAAAAGGAAGGTTCAGAAAAGTTTGTAAAATATGATCTTATCCTTATAAAACAAAAATGCATTCCTGCCACATGTTTATATAGAGAGAGATATTTACGTATAATTGTATGAACATGAAGAGAAATGGAGAAAGAGAAATATCCTAGGTAATTAACATGGATAACGATGAGAGAAGGAGGGAAAAAGAGAAAACCAAGCATATAGAGAGAAAGAAAAATTGAAAACACTGTACTAGAAACAACTCCAGTATGATCACATCAATGCATTTATAGAAAACCATATTTGTGTATATGTAATAGAAAATTTTAATAAAAGTCTGACTTTCATGAGAGAGAAAGATATTCGCACAATAAATATCCTTTTTTTCTTTTTCTTATTGAAATATAGTTGATCTACAATGTTGTGTTAATTTCAGGTACACAATAAAGTGATTCAGTTCTATATCTATGTGTGTATATATATATATCTATTCTATTTTAGATTATTTTCCATTATAGGTTACACAATAAATATCCTTAAAGGAAGGGTAAGAGCTGGGTGAGAGAAGAAGAGATGAGTAACTGTTACTGAGGCTGGACGCTTTACAGACACGTTCTGGGTCTCCTCAGAGACAGTGGGGAGAAGGAAAACTGTTGGTTAACAATTGTGTTAAGCCCTTGCAGGCTGTGGTTCAAAGCTGTGGCATGCTCCTGGATGTGTAAACTGTCTGCTCCTCCCCAGTAAGCATTTAGACCACAGAGATGGAGGAGGGATGAATTCCTCTGCATAAAGAAAGAGGTGGAAAGTTGGGGGTGGAAAGTGGGTAAGGATTCTGAAACGGAGGGGTCCCAGAGGAAGGCAGAGCTGTGAGAGAGGATGGCTAAGCGACAGGCAGAGCAGCAAAGGACTCAAATACAGGATGCTTCGAGCTGATTCTAAATTCTTTTGCTACAATGCGCCCCTCCCCCTGGCACACATGCATCTTTAAAGATAGCTGTGCAGCACCAGAAACAAAATGGCAGAAGGGGTTGGATGGATAACAAGGCGGGGAGGTGGAATAGATGTGGTAGGCTGGTATCACTGGTCCTTGTATTGACTGGGAAGTGTCTTAGAAGGTCAGGAACAGGGCATAAAGCAACATGAGTTCAAATTTCTTTGGGTGGAAAGGTCTTTTCTTGAGATCACTGTGCATGTACCCAACTTCCTTCCTCCCTTCCTCAGTTCCTCCCTCCCTCCCTTCCCTCCTTTCTTTTCTTTGCCAGATACTGTGGTATCACATCATGATAGGACATCATCATGGGATACAAGAAATCGTAAGACACTGGGATTCCTGTCCTGGAGTGTGTACCCCATCAGAGGAGACAAGTATATAAATAGTGGTTTGTAATTGTGGTGAGTACTATGAGGAAGTATATGGGTCTTTGAGAGTTTATGATGGGGAAGCTGGGTGGAGGACAGGGGCAGTGCTTCTCATCAGTCCTACTTGCCCGCCATTCTACAGAGACCTTAAGAAAATTAGGACAAAAGACTGGGAAGATGGGAAGGGGCCAGGGAGAAAATAAACAGATACAGAGGGAGCTGCGAGGTGTTTGGATATAAGAGTGCTAAAATGAAGTGGCCGTTTTGTCTAGGGCCGCTCCCTAAGGGAAATAGAAGCGCTCAGAGGGCCGCCAACGTTCAGCTGTTTTTCTGTAGTTGAACTGACTGGCCAAGCGTCCTGTGTCTAGAGAAGAAGGAAGGAAGGCACCATTATTGTGAATCCACAGTGTGCCATGCGCTTCACTTAGGTTACCTTGTTTATTTGTCTGTGAGAAATACTCGGTGAAGTAGGTATCGTTAGCACCTCTTACATGTGTGAAAGATAAAAGAAAAACCCAATGAATTATGCATGTTTAAAATCCTTTTTTGGGTTTTGTTTTGTGCTGATCGCCTGGTCAGCAGCTGGCCCTTTGTTGTGCTGATGGGTGGGAAGGGGAGGGAGGGTCAGAAGAGGCCACGTTGAGTTGAGTTGCACAAAAAAGCATGCAGATCCCTGGGGAAAATATTTCAGAGCTGGAGGAAAAGCTAGCCAGGGTGGAGGAAAGCCAGCTGGGGTGGGAGTTTTAGGTGGGCAACTGCAACAAAAGCAGTCAGGCACAGGGCTTCGAGGAGGGAGATGTGAAAGAGCTTTTTAGGGCAACTGTCCAGGCGCTCTGCCAGTGGAGTACCCCTCCCCCTTTGCTCTCTACCACACAAGATCACCATCATTCTTCAAGGCCTTTGGACTTGTGTCTCTTTAGGATGCTGAGATGAACCTTAAGTGGGGTACGCTAAGGCCAATCTTTTTCGGTTCCAGACGGATAAAGAAAGAAGGTTCAGATGCTTTAGATAACATTCCAAAAGTCACTTCACCCCTCTGCCCTTCAGTTTCTTCCTGGAAAATGAGGCATGCACTAGGCGATCGCCACGAGTTCTTTGGGGGAGAACAAGCTGACTTCTTTTCACACAGGTTAGGTCGGCAGCTTCACATCAGTTCGTCCTTAGGCCTTTCAGTTCCTCTCTTTCTTGGCTGCGGCCACTGGAGGAGCTGGAGATAGCCCTGAGACGCTGGGTTGGGAGGTGTTCCCCGACAGTGGGCCTGGGAGCCCCAGTCCTGCCTCTGTTCTCTTCACATTAGGGGAGAACAGCTTTGAACAAGCTCTTTCTTCCCAGGAGCCCCTGCCCACTCCCCCCACCTGCCCCAGGTGGCCTGATTTAGGCTGGAGGAGGTGACACTGCACTTCACCATCCCCAGGGCCTCTCAGGGAAAAACTGCTGATTGCTGTCAAGGGAACTTGACAACAGCCCGATTTTTCTTTCCATCAAAACACAAAGTACTCGTTTTCTCATGAAGCTTCTTTAAAAGTAACATTGCTTTTCTGATTTTAAAAGTAACACCGGTTTACGGTAGAATATTTTAAAATTCAGAAAAATATATTGAGGAAAAAATTAAAAAGTTCTGCAATCTCGCGTTGAGAGATGATTGCCTTTAGTATTTGGTGTATATAGTTTCTGTTAACAAGTGTTATCACGTTATGTATAAAGCATAGTTTCATTCATAAGTAAATGTACAGTCTCAGTTAACAGGGATTTGTTGAGCATCTGTGTTGTGCTAAGCACTGGGCTCAGATAAAACCATGAATAAGGTGAAGTTTCTGCCCTAATCAAGTATACACCAAGCTTACATTTTTTATACCATGATTATTATATGATAGATATATTTAGTATCCTATTTTAAATGAACACGATTGTCAGATTGCTCCAGAATCTCTAACTAGTGGTTATGAACATCAGTTGTAAAGCCTACACACATGGCCTCTTATGGACACTCCTTCCTCTGTCTAACCCCTTTGGTTGAATGGGCGGTTCTATCTTCTTACAGATCCACTTATTGCCTACTGTTGCTTTTTCCAGGGACGTTGTCAGAGCCAAGGTGGACCAAACAATGCCTTTCTCCAGGGGTTTTGAACACTGGACCAGGGAGGGTAACTAGTATTTCTAGTCTGGGAATGGAGATAGGAGACTTTGGAGGATTCAGCATTTAGGTCTCTTGCCAAGCTGGAGTAGGAGAAAATGAGACTGAAAGATAGATATTAGCAGAAATGTGTGTGTTCATGTGTGTGTGTGTGTGTGTGTGTGTGTGTGTGTGTGTGTGTGAGAGAGAGAGAGAGAGAGAGAGAGAGAGAAGGAAAGAGAGACCGAGAGAGAGAAGGAAAGAGAGACCAAGAGTTATGGACTTAACGTTTGTGTCCCCCAAAAGTCATATTTGAAGCCCTGACTCCCAGCGTGATAGTATTCGGGGTGGGACCTTTGGGAGATTAGGTTTAGATGAGGGTATAACGATGGAGTCCTCATCATGGGATTAGTGCCCTTATAAGGAGAGGAGGAGAAGAGAGATATCTTCCTCTCTCCAAGTGCACATACCAGGAGAGCGACATGAATATACAGTGAGAAAGTGGCCATCTGCAAGCCAGGAAGATATTTCTTACCAGAACCCAATCATGCTAGCACCCTGATCTTGGACTTCCAGCCTCCAGAGCCATGAGAGAATTAATGTTTCAGCCACCCAGTCTACGGCATCTCTGTGCCTGTTTACCAGTTGTTTGCTCAGCCCTCAGCCTGGCTTCCTGGTTGCCCAGCCTGTGAATACCTGAACTAGCCAAGATGTTCTGCTTTTGTCTCAGCTAATTTGACTTCAGTTTCTGTCACTGACCATCGTGAGACCTGGCTTAGAATAGAGAAGTAAATACTTGTTTATTTATATTTGGACATATTTTGAGTTTCACTTAGTAGAGTTTTTGTGGTTTTAGGAGGAATGTGGGAAGTAAAGGGGTAAGATGAAAGCCAGTAATGAAGTGAATAGACAGAGGCCACACCTTTTAGGCAGAATTTGTTCTACGTCATAAGGACCACCCTGAACTCAGAAGTCATAGGACTGAGAAAATACCTTGATGGAGCCACAATCAGACTTTTAAAAACTACAGAATTCTTTGAGAGAATATTTAATCCCATATAACACAACTCATGTTAAAAAAGAATAGCAATTTGCTGAAACCCTCACCTAATTATTTCCCTAAAATCTTAGTTCATTAAAAAATGAGAAAAGAGAAAGAAGGAGTTATTATTACCCTCAAACGAAATACTGCTGGTGGTAAGAAATAATCAGTTAATCTTCATGGAGCCCCAGTGGACTCTTGCTAGACCCACAATTGAGAGAAGAGAGGTTGAAGAACACGATTTGAAATCCATAGCGCTCCTGGATTTGGCCCTGATCAGAAATCAGCGGTTGTTGATTTCAGGGACTTAATTCTTCCCCTGCTTTGCTCCCCCCTCTGCCTATATACAGAAAGAAATTGGAAAGGAATGTATTTTTATATTTGTCAAGAGTGTGCTTTATATGTGCAAAGCCCCAGTGCTCAGATCCTTGTCTCTGTCACAAATTCTGGCTCTAACCAATGTGCAGCAGCCATTCTGTCCCAGGTGTTCCCTGGAAAGTTGTCAGCGACCACATAGCCATAAGGGGATCCAGGAAGGGTCATTTTCTTTGTGCTCACCCCATTACTTTGAATGTAAAATGAGGTTAAGACTATCAAATTACTTAATAAGTCATGCAATATGTCGCTGCTGTTTGAAATCCCTTAACCACGTGGAGTTTTACGATGCTGTGGAAATGGAAGGGGGAGAGAAAAAATCCCCGCTGATGTGAATGGAAAAAAAACATGACAAGTCTGAAGATTCTGGGCTGCCTGGGGAGAATTAGGCATTTCTAACGTGTAATGGCTTGTGGAAGAGGATTAGGTGTCTGATCTTACTTTCTGAGCAAACACGCCAGAGCAGCTGTATCACACCAACAACAAAGGCGCACAGGCAGCCCTGTGACCAGACTACACCGGGAATGTCACGGTCCTAATTAGTTCCATACACTCCTACAAACACACATCAGCTTCTTCCTGAAGCAGAAGGAGTTGATCCTCTTCTCTCATCATCATCAGTACACTGTGTTGTGTCCCGTGGGAAGGGCACGTTGATTCCTACACCAAATAATGGGACTGGGGAAGTTAGTTTTCAGTGTCCTCTGCATTTCCCACTTCCTGGCTTTTTGGTGTCCTTCAAGCCCCTGTCCTCTTGGTCTGTTGTTCCAGGCTTCTCAGAGCAACAGGGCCAGTGACCTGCCCATGTCCCTGGCCCTCAGATTAACGGACTCAGTCTTAATTCCCACTTGGGGGCAGAAGAGAAAGAGTCCACCCCTCATGACCTCCCCAAATTCTAGATTTTAGGTCCATAACTGGCAATACCCCATTGCCAGGAACCAGTATTTCTATACGTTGGAATTGTTTCCTTCGAAAGTTCCAAACCTAGTTCAAACTGTTTTAAGCGAAAAAGGGAATTTGTTGTTTTATTTTAGTGAAAGGTCTATGGGTGGACTCTCAGTCAAGGCTAAATCCAAGGGTAAAAATTACATCACTAAGGAGAGATCACAAGAACGATTGGATGTAGGCCAGGCAACAATAATAGATGTATATTAGTGTCTTCTATATGCTACAAAGCACAATGAACAAGACAGGCAGGAGTTTAGAACATAGGGGAGAGCTACATAAATGCACAATTGAAATATGGCATGACAAATGTCGAGATGGAGAATTACGGCATGCTATGAGCACGTAGGAGGGGTACCCGGCCCAGCTGGGAACAGAGTAGCATCAGGGGAACCTTTACAGAGTAAAGGATATATAATAAAGTATGTATTAGAGTTAGATGAGAGGGGTTTCGGGGAGATGGTGATGAATATCTTCTTTCTCATACGAAATTGCCAGGTCATCCATCTAAGAATGATGGTGTTTTCTAAATAAGAACGCCTTGTGTGATAGGCACGCTTAGTAAGAGGAGGACTGTGCCAGAAAATTCGGGATGTATAATCACCATCTCTCTTCCCTCTCTTCTGCTATTAAGAAAAGAAACAGCCAATCCCGTGAGTGGGTCCCAGTGCCAGTGGTGAAAGGAGACTAACATAAATTGAGCACCAATCAGGTCACAGGTGTTGTCCTTACATTCGCTCGTTTGATCCTCACTACCATTCCAGGACATAAGTACTATTTCCAATTTATAGAGGTAAATGAAACAAAACGACAACAACCGAAACAACCTAGCAAACAAAAGCCAGGAGGATTCAGAAATTTAAGCAACTTACCTGTAAGTGTTGGAGCCAAGATTCAAACCTAGCCTGGTTCTGGGCACACATTCCATTATTCTGCCTCCCAGCATATATTCTAAGTTTTATTGGAGTCTTCCAGAACTGATTCTCTAATCTTGGTTGTTTAACCAACACGAGATTCTACTAGTGAAAATTTAATTTCCAGTAGGCAGAGAGTCCTTTTGATGTTTTAGGAAAAACCAATCTGGAAGGTATCCACCTACCCAGTCCAAGTATGGTGAATAATGTTTTTTGGCATAGTCTCCAGTCTCTTACAGCAGGGATTCTCAACCTATGTGCCCCTACATTTTTCTTAGTGTGGTAGATTGAATTCTTTATTTCTCACTAACAGAAGTATACATCCATATTCTTGCCGTGGTTTCATAATGGAGGGGGGATACTTCTTCTCTTTCGCTTTGATTTTTGGGATTGACCATATGACTTGTTCTGACCATTGAGATGTAGTCAGATGTGACATAAACAGATGCTTGAAATGTGCTTGTGTGGTTGGGCTTGCTCCTTTTTTTTTTTTGCGGTACGCGGGCCTGTCACTGTTGTGGCCTCTCCCGTTGCGGAGCACAGGCTCCGGACGCGCAGGCTCAGCGGCCATGGCTCACGGGCCCAGCCGCTCCACGGCATGTGGGATCTTCCCGGACCGGGGCACGAACCCGTGTTCCCTGCATCGGCAGGCGGACTCTCAACCACTGCGCCACCAGGGAAGCCCGGGCTTGCTCCTCTTGCATTCTGGTCATCTGTTACAAGAAAACATGTCCCTTTTACCTGGGTGCCACAATATGACATGTAGAATAGTTCTGCAACTCACAGCCTGAAGCCATGCCTAGCTGACCTGGAACATGAAGTAGAACTGCTCAACTGAACCCTGCCTAGATTAGTCAAACTGTAGCTGCCCTGCGATCCCAGAGCAAGAGAAGAAGTGCTTGTTATTGTAAAATGCTTAGTTTGGGGATGTATTTTTACATAGCATTATTATAGGTACAGCAGACTAATGCAACCAGTGAATAATATTTGCTTTTGCTGCAACTGAGTTTACTTACTGTCTTGAAGGTATCTATCAGACGTAACCTTGAACAGCATGTATAGCAGGGATACATATAGCAGGGAATACAATTCGCTATTAGTAAGAGGTAAAAATGGCATTGAAAAGTGCTTATGGGAATGTGTGAGAACTTTGCTTATGGGAATGTGTGAGAACTTTGTCTCATGAGTTTATAAGAGAGGAAATTACAGGCAATCAAGAATTCTAGAACAGTGACACTCTGCTATAAGACTGAATAAATGATTGGATAACCAAGTGAATTTTTATAAATCTGTGAGACACTTTTCAGTCATAATAATGATCATATTATAATTGTTTCTGGCTTATTTGTTGTTGCTTTGAAGCTTTTAATTCCATCTTGAATGTGGACAAAGAGTCTTGTGTTCATAAGTATGTTTTAAAGACAAAAAAGTTGAGCACCACTCCTTTAGTGTAAGGTTTTTAGAAGTTGTTGCACAAACTGTTCTTAGTTGCTTTACTGATTAAAGAGAATTATCTACTTCGTATCTTACCCAAAATAATACAAAGATGACTGCAAAGGCACATCTTTTTGTTGCTTGGAAATTAGATATGGAAGCTTTGGGGTACTCAACTTTCTGTCCAGACACTGGATTTTTCTTGGCTCATAAATACTCCAAGTGTTGTTAATTTACCTTGGAATATGTTGAGCAGATAGACCTTGTTTTTTTTTTTTTTTTTGCAGTACACGGGCCTCTCACTGTTGTGGCCTCTCCCGTTGCGGAGCACAGGCTCCGGACGCGCAGGCTCAGCGGCCATGGCTCACGGGCCCAGCCGCTCCACAGCATGTGGGATCTTCCCGCACCAGGGCATGAACCCGTGTCCCCTGCATCGGCAGGCGGACTCTCCACCACTGCGCCACCAGGGAAGCCCTAGACCTTGTTTTATTTATTCTTTCAACATATGTATTGAGTGCCTTCCATATACTCAGAACTGGGGTAGGTCCTGGGTATGCAGTGGCGAACAAAATAGACACAAGCCCTTGCTTACCAAATGCTTTAAATGCATTTTAATCCTGATAGCACGTGACAATAACCAAGAGAGCATTAAAAATGTAGGTGCCTATGCCCCACCCCAAGAGATTCCGATTCCATTGGAATGGGAAGGGACGTGAGTATCGGTATTTGTAAAAGCTACCCAGGTTCTAATATGTAGCAAGGTTGAGAGCTGGAGTTTAGCAGGCGGTTAACATTTCTCAAATGTTATTCTGGACAAGGTGCTGTACTGGGCATTTACATGCAGGAGTTTACTTTGTCCTCACTGAGTCTAGAAGGGCTGAGTATGACGATGCCTTCTTTACTGATGAGCGGTTAGATAACTTTTGTAACTTACACAGAGTATGGACAGAGCCAGAATTCTAACACAGATCTGTCTTAACCACCATGCTGCACCATCTTTGAAATATAGTTTATGTGGAGCATTCACAAAAAATTAAAATAAAAGTTCATGTAATAAGAGCTTTTAGACATTTAAAACTAATTAGAAACCCAATAAAGCATTTCTGAATAATGCTGTAAATCTGTGGAGAAATATGAAGTGATTTCCGAAAATTTGGTTTGATTTGTACTTAATTTTTCAGGAATTTTATCTACTTTGGAAGTTTACGTTTTCATGTGCAAACCTCTTCTTTCATCTTTCCCTTCCGCCTCCCTCCCTCCCTTTCCCCTTCTTTTTTTTTTCTTTCTGACAGAGAGCCTGTACTGGAGAGAACTGATCAGTCTAGGGTTGACATTGAGTGACTTTGTGAGTGTGCATGCACACGTGTGTGTGTGTGTGTGTGTGCGTGCACTCATTCACTCATCAAACCTAGTCATTGAAAAGCTCCCCCATTTCAACCTTGATCTGAGAAACTTTTAAGTCACTTCTAAGTCATATAAATTCTCAGCCGGGAATTTGTAAATGTACTAAGTCAAATTTAATATTACCTAATCTGATGGTTTCGGGCAAGAACGCCGAGGGTCCAAATTCCCTTCCTTATATACTCCTGTGTTCAAGAAATTGAGAATTGACAGCCTACTTCAAAACCAAAGAGCCTTCAACCAAATGCAAAGCATCAAAATGCTCTGATCAGCGAGTGTTAAAACTTTTTCAAAGATGTGATTGTGGGACAGACAATGTGAGTCATGATCATTCTTTGGTTCTCAGCCCCACACCCCGCCCCATCTGTTGAGTAGGATATGTCACTAGTACTGAAGGAGACAAATGGACATATGCTTACATGGTTACACTAAACCCAAATCAAATATTCACCCATACTCTTGTCACTAAGCCTGCCAGATCTACATTTGTAGACAAGAGTGTCAAAAGTCCATCAGGCATGTCATCCAAGATAGAATTTTCAAAACACTGCCGACAAATGTTTTTCCATCAGCTGTTGGCTAAAAATTTTGTACCCACGTGCATATGCATGATCATGGGTATACCGTGCCTCACATGCCGGATAAACCACATTGCAGACAATCTGTTGCCATTGTGACCACGTAAGAGAGAGACTAAGTAGCTTTAAATTTAATAGATCTGAATTATTGGTGGCCTTCATGTTTCCTCTCATGGAGTGGTAGGTAATTTGTAGTTGCACCTTCTTTCTTAAACTGTGCAATTTCATTTGAGAGGAACAAATCCTTGCCTCTTACAAGAATTATTTTCCTTTTTACCCGCTCAGCAAAAACCATACCTAATTTTTCTTGTCTCTAATTTATGCAACAATGTGGCTGTTTTTCTTCTCTGTTCTTTTTTTTCTCTTCTCTGTTCTTTTTATGAGGATGGAATTGAATGGGAGCCATAGCAGTGGAACAGTTTCCCAGTAGACGTCAACATCAAAAGCTTTCTACTCTGATTCCTTTTTTTACAGGGAAATGCTATAATACCAAGTTTGACCCTGGATAGGTCGAAGTTACCACTTGTTTCTGGAGAATCTTTTTAAGTAGACACACATGTTCCTAGTGCTGTATGTATGCTGGTGGTTAAGATTTTCATAAGAGTTCTCTGGGAACAGTAGTTGTTCCTTTTTAATCTTTGTTCCAGTTCATCAGTTTATAGCATTTACCAAAATACAGTCTCTCCCTCACCGTTAATTTTTTCCCTTTCCATATGCCCACCTCTACGCCATAAACATTTCTTTTATGGCTGGGCTTACCTTGACTTTTCATTAATAGTGTCTAGAACTTTCGGCATAACAAGGCAAAAACAGGAGCATCTAGCAAATACCTGGCAAAAAGTGAGTCACCAATACATTAAAAATCAATCAATTCATTCATTAAGTTGAGGCAGGAGATAGGTGCGAAAAGTACATCTTGTCTATGGTGTCATAATTTGTCAGGAAGTGTCACTACCGAATACGTGATCATACTCTTCTAAGTTCTTTTGATGCTGCAGTTTATGTAAATTTAATTTTCTCAACTTAATTCTGGAAGTTCATAATTAAGTTTATTGAACATGCTTATATTTAGGGTTTCCTGTACCTGACCCTCGGATAAGAGGAGAGCATCATTTTGGTTCTACTTTTTCACATGCTTTTGATGTCCCTTCATCACCATCATCAATACCACCATCAATAATTTTGTGATTGCCACTACTTATTGAGCAACTAATATGTCCCAGGCATTACAAAAGCACTTAATAGTATTTAATTTAATTTTCACTACAAGCTTCTGAGGTAGAGAATATTATTTCCATCCTACAAGTGAGAAAATAGAATCTTTATAAAGGCTAAGCCATATATTACAAGAAAACATCTAATAAATGGCAGAGCTGGAATTTGAACAACATCAAAATATCCCCATGGCCAAACAGCTGCATTAAAGGGGCAAAGTCATGATGGTTGGTCAAAATCACTCTATCAAGCTGTCATTATAGCTGAGATATGTGAGATGTGGGCAGGTGTTTCCCATAAGTGCAAGGAAAATATTTGTGATGCTAATTAATTAAAAATTACATTTGCAACTTGAGAAATGACTTTTTTTTTTTTTTTGCGGTACGCGGGCCTCTCACTGGTGTGGCCTTTCCCGTCGCGGAGCACAGGCTCTGGACGCGCAGGCTCAGCGGCCATGGCTCACGGGCCCAGCCGCTCCGCGGCATGTGGGATCTTCCCGGACCGGGGCACGAACCCGTGTCCCCTGCATCGGCAGGCAGACTTTCAACCACTGCGCCACCAGGGAAGCCCGAGAAATGACTTTTTAGAAGGAATTTGAATATGTTACTTGAGATGTAAGCTCAAAGAAAGCTCTAAAAGATGAAGGTGCTATTTATGTGGATGTTTTTGCAAACTGGAGCACTGAATACACTAAATCCTTTTAATGCTACAGCAGTATTCACAACAGTGTATAGAAGGAACAATTTATACCTGTAATAGTCAAGGTAAACCTGGGTATGCATGCAAAGCTAATGGTGTATTGTTTCAAATGCTGGGCTGGAAATTAATTTCACCAAACATTACACTTCAACCAAATACTATGTAGCTTCACATTTCCTGATATATAAACTTGATGAATTAACTTTAAATTGACACTATTCCAAACTATTTCTTTTTCCTATTATTTTTGTTTATCAGTTGGCATTGGCTACTTTCTAATAGTTCAATTTACTTTCCAAAATAGTTTGACCTTTAATGTTAAGCACAGTAATTTTTCTTGTATTTTTGTAAGTATTGCAATGAAAGAAAGAGCTATAAAAAAAACTTTGAAAAAGTGTGTATATACATTATTATAGAATTGTTTAAAGAAATATACACCAAACTATTAACATGAATGGTAATTATTTCAGAGTAGTATCACTTACACTTTTTTAGTCTTTACTAATTAGTATTTTCTATTTTCCTACAGTAACTTAAATTTCCTTGAAAATAAGAAAACTCACTCCATAAAGATCTTTGGAAATAATTGACTAAAGAGGTAACAATGGATTGGGGAGAGAAATTGGAGCTAATGTAAGTGTCAGAGCAAGGGTAGACATGATCTCAAAGTCTAGATATGTGCCCTTTCAGCTTGAACTTACAGCCTTATCTAAGGGGCTCAGCACCATTTTCTCCAGTTCTTGTCTCTCACTGATGTAGGTACCTAGTTCTTTGCTGGAAGTGCCTACTTATCACTATTGAGGTTGAAAATTCCAGTGCTTGTTTCCCTTGCCTTCTTGTAGCTTGAGATCGGCCATGAGAGCTATCCTTGTCAGTGGTCCCTGAGGGGACCTTCTGGGAAAATTTCCAGGGAGGGACATCTGGGAAAGATTATTCTCCTGATAAAAAGAGATGGGCAAGTGGAAGCTGCCTTCTTTTGCCTTTGGATGTGACTGTGATATTGTGGTCTACTTGAACCATGAAGCTGGTTGGCTTTTGATGTCCCTTCTGCCATAGATTTTTCAGGGCCTGGTCCCAGATGGCACTTGGCTGGTAGTGAAGGCTGTCTAATCTAGGGTTTGGTTTAGGAGAACCTTTATCTTTATCTACCTTTCTACTCTCAGCTTTATCAGCAATAAAGGTGATGTCTTGCTCTGTGTCTTATTCCTTGACTTTCTCCTTATTAGTTCAGAACTCAACCGGGGAAGAAGGGTGTATTAGTTTCCTATTGCTGCTGTAACATATTACTACAAGCTTAGTGGCTTAAGACAATACAAATTTATTATGTTATAATTCTGGAGATCAGAAGCAGAAATTCATCTCATTGGGCTGAAAGCAAGGAGTTATCGACTGCATTCCTTCTGGAGGCTCTGGAAGCTTTGAGAGCCTTTTCCTTGTCTATTTCAACTTCTAGAGACTACCTGCATTCGTTGGTTCATGGCCCCTTCCTGTATTTTCAAATCCAGCAGTGTAGCATCTTCAAATCTCTTAACTCTGACCTTCTTCCTTCTTGTTCTATCTTTTAAGGACTCTTGTGGTTAAATAGGGCCCACCTGGATATTCCAGGATAATCTGCCCATCTCAAGATCTTTAACAAAGTCTCTTTTGCCATGTAAGGTAACAGGTTCTGGGAAGTAGGAACTGGACGTCTTTGCTATGGGCCTTATTCTACCTACCACAAAGGGTATTACTGATTAATTACTCCTCAACCTACTGATTGTATTTACTTATTAAAACTCTTCCACCAATTGATACAGCCACTGTGGAGAACAGTATGGAGGTTCCTTAAAAAACTACAAATAGAACTACCATATGACCCAGCAATCCCACTCCTGGGCATATACCCTGAGAAAACCATAATTCAAAAAGAGTCATGTACCAAAATGTTCATTGCAGCTCTATTTACAATAGCCCGGAGATGGAAACAACCTAAGTGTCCATCATCGGATGAATGGATAAAGAAGATGTGGCACATATATCCAATGGAATATTACTCAGCCATAAAAAGAAACGAAATTGAGCTATTTATAATGAGGTGGATAGACCTAGAGTCTGTCATACAGAGTGAAGTAAGTCAGAAAGAGAGAGACAAATACCGTATGCTGTGTGGGATAGGGAGGGAGGGAGGGAGGGAGGGAGACGCAAGAGGGAAGAGATATGGGAACATATGTATATATATAACTGATTCATTTTGTTGTAAAGCAGAAACTAACACACCACTGTAAAGCAATTATACTCCAATAAGGATGTGAAAAAAAAATTCTTCCACCAATAAGTGGACTCACATTATTAATGATTGTTTCATATTTCACTGAAGCTCCGTGTAATCTAGACCCGAGGCTGAGACCAGACCTCTGTTTCCTGGTCATTATCTTGCTTGTAATTGTTTGTCTGAAGGTTCTCACTGCCGTGGCACTGGGTCAGGTTATATGTACCAAATGAGGTAGAAAATTCACAATGACTCAGCAGAGTCATTGCTACTTGGTGGAGCTGTCACTTACGTATGCTGCAATTCAGACCATTGACTTCTTCCCTCTTTTAATTAATTAATTATACTTTTGACTGCGTTCATTCTTCATTGCTGAGCGCGGGCTTTCCCTAGTTGTGGCGAGCAGGGGCTACTTTTCCTTGCAGTGCGTGGGCTTCTCATCGCGGTGGCTTCTCTTGTTGGGGAGCACGGGCTCTAGGTGTGTAGGCTTCAGTAGTTGTGGCATGTGGGCTCAGTAGTTGTGGCACACGGGCTTATTTGCTCCGCGACATGTGGGATCCTCCTGGACCAGGGCTCGAACCCGTGTCCCCTGCATTGGCAGGGGGATTCTTAAGCACTGCACCACCAGGGAATTCCTTATCTCTTTAATGGCAATTTTTACTCACTTCTCTCCTCTAGATTCTATAGGTAGGAGTAACATAACTAGAAAGTATGTGTGTGCGCACACGTGTGTGTGAATGTGTGTGATATTTGAAGTAAGGGGTTGACTCAACGTATTTATCATGTGTTTATTTCCTGGGAGGGATAATATTTCTCATGTCCCTCTTCCTGGGAGCTGGAATGTTCTGACTCATATTTGCAATGATGACTCAACAGCCCCTCCTATCATGCAAAGAGTCAGATGAGCTGGGTTGGTCACAGTGGAAACTTTAACAGTCAGTTTGTAAGAAGTGGATTCAGTGCAGCAGGTTGACAGGTTTTCCACAGAGAAAGCTGTGAACAAGTGACGGGAGGATAGGAGAGGTGGCTATAAGGAGCAGATAGCCAAAAGAATAGTGCTGCTAAGAGTCTTATTCTGATGCTGGGGTGAGCTAGTAGGGATGGCCACCTGGGATTGGCAGTAGGGACAGGAGGGCATTAGTGAAGATATGCAAGGATGGGTTGCCAAGGTGAGGAGGCAGGAAGGTGGTTGAAAGGATATACACAGGTAAGATGAATGAGTCAAAGACAAAAAGGATGCTATCCACTGGGGAACTTCAAAACTATTGAGTGACTCTAGACTTAGCCCATGAATGAAGCGTTTTGAGGCAGTCACTCCATTTGCATGGTGTCCGGTGCTTGTCTTAGAGGTGGAGATGATGCTGAAAGGAGCTATGGTAGACTGAATAGGGAGAATGAAAGCAATGAGCAGCCCAGGAAGGGAGCTCAGAGAAGAGTCCTAGAGCAATGATGTCTGATGTGGAATATTAAGTTACTTCCTATTTGATGTTTTGATAACTCTATATTTTCAGCTAAGCCTTGAGAAATGAAGAAGGTGCTGAATCCATGGATGGGAAAAATATGGCAACATGCACAAGAGCCATTGGATTGGCTGGAGGTGTTGGGGAATTGGGTTGGCTGTGAAAGGAGACAGGTAATCGGAGGAGACTGTTTCTCCTTCTCACAGCCCCAAACCTTTGAAAATATTGGGGATGTTGCTGGATTTCCTACAATATTGTGGGATGGGAGCATGCATTATTTTATTTGAAAAATAAGGAAAAGAAGGATTCTGGAAGGTGGAGTGCTTGGGGCGGGGGGAACATTTGGGTCATATTACTAATTTCCAACTGATTAGGGACTGGAGGTTAAAAACAGTATTTTAACACAGCGTGGCTGCTTACTTGTAATGAATTATAATATGTAATAGTGTAGTAAAATTATGCGTTTTACTAGCTTTAAGCTGTTTCCTCTGACCGCGTTTGTAAGAATACAAGCATCACAATAATGGATTGTAACACACTGAATTTTCAAATAATTAAGTTCCGTAGTGATTTTTAAAAATAGTCGTGGTGGTGGGGTGCAGTAAAAGCTCTTCTTTATAAAAGAATGGCAACTAGTCCATGCGGAAAGGGTGACTGCATTAGGAAATCATCATTTTGCCACCAACATTATAACAGTCGATGCAGGAAGATGTACTCCTCTGTATTTATCCAAAGGAGTTGAAAACTTATGTTCACACAAAACCCTGTACACAGATTTTATAACAGCTTTATTCATAATGGCCAAAACATGGTGTCCTTCAGTAAGTGAATGGATAAACCGTAACATATCCAGATGATGGAATATCATTCAGCATTAAAATGAAATGAGCTATGCAACCTAAGTGTCCATCGACAGGTGAGTGGATAAAGAAGATGTGGTATACACACACACACACACGCACACACACACACACACACACACACACACACACAATGGAATATTACTCAGCCATAAAAAGGAATGAAATCTTGCCACTGCAACAGCACAGATGGAACTAGAGGGTATTATGAGAAGTGAAATAAGACAGAGAAAGAGAACTATGGTATGATTTCACTTGTATGTGGAATCTAAAAAACAAAACAAATGAACAAATATAATAAAACAGAAACAGACTCACAGATACAGAGAACAAGTTAGTGGTTGCCAGAGGGGAGAGGGGTAGGGAGAAGGGCAAAATAGATGAAGGGGATTAAGAGGTACAAGTTGCCAGTTATAAAGATAGATAAGTCACAGAAATGTAACGTATAGCACAGGGAATATAGTCAATAATACTGTAATAACTTTGTGTGGTGTGTAACCTATAAAAACATCAAATTGCTATGTTACACACCTCAAAGTAAAATAATATTGTAAGTCAACTATACTCCAATTAAAAAAAGACAGACAGGGAGGAATTTTAAATGCATATTACTGAGGGAAATAAGCCAATCTGGAAAAGCTACATACTGTATGATTTCAGCTATCATACAGTATGTAGCTTTCTGGAAAGCTACATACTTTCTGGAAAGCTACATACATTCTGGAAAAGGCAAAACTATGGAGACGGTAAAAAATCGGTGGTTGCCAAGGTTAGTGGAGAGGGAAAGATGAGCACAGAGGAATTTTAGGGCAGTGAAACTACTCTGTATGGTGCTATAATGGTGGATCCATGTCATTATATATTTCTCCAAACCCATAGAACATAAGCTGTGCTTTAGGTGATAATGATGTGTCAATGTAGGATCATCAGTTGTAATAAATGGACCCCTCTGGTGGGAGACATTGATCATGGGGGAGGTGATGCGTGTGTGTGGGGAGGGGTTATATGGGAAACCTCTGCATCTTCTACTCAGTGTTGCTGTGAACCTCAAACTGCTCTAAAAAATGTCACATATATGTGAATATGCACATCATCTCAAAGTGATATTTTATTTATTACAAAGGATAAAAGTACCTTTCCAATGAAAAAATATGGCAGACTCTTTAACCAGGCGATCAGACTTAGCATCATAATAGTGAGATAGTGGGATAATGAGGCATTTTATGTCTTCTAGTGTGACGTAATGGGGATGTACAGCAGCACTTATCTAATGTTGCCAAAATCTTGCCAAAAATGTTCAACCTGAATTGAATCATGGGGAAACCATCAGGCAAATCCAGATTGTGGAACATTTTACAAAACAACTGACCTGGACTCTTCAAAAATACTAATGTGATAAAAGACCAAAAAAAAAAAAAAAAAAGTTGGGGGAGAAGGAGAAGTGTTTTACATGAAAGGAAACTAGAAAGACATGGTAACAAAATGCAACGCGTCATCCTTGATCGGATCCTGGATTTAAAAAAAGAAAAACAGCTTTAAGTACTTTATCAGGTCAATTGGAAAAGTTTGAACGTGGACTGTATATTTGATGATACAGTGTCAAGGTTAAACACTTTGAATACAATAATGATTTTGTGCCTATGTAGGAGAATGTTCTTATTGAGAGAGAAGTGATGAAATGCTTAGGGTTGAAGTATCATGTGTCTTCAATTTATTTTAAAATGGTATTATACACACACACACACCCCGAGAGAGAGTGAGATAAAGCAAATGTGACAAAGTGTTTAAAATTAGTGAATCTAGAAGAAAGGTGTATGGATGATCCTTATACGATTCCCTCACTGTTTTTGTAGGCTTGAACGTTTTCAAAATAACACATTTAGGTATTATCCAGAGTTGGATATCTGAAACCAGGTGGTTTTAATAAATTATCAAGACCCAATAATAGTATCCTGTCAAAACTCTTCCTGAGATTCTGCAAGAGTGTCCTGGCAGGTATTGTATTTCATGCCAGTACCCCCAAAGGGGAAAGTGTAGCAAATGAATTAGTTAATGTCTGCTGAATGCCCAACGGACACTCTGTTATGGCTGGTTTGCAAATGCCTGGATTAAAGCGTTTAGACAAGAAAAAACCTGCAAAAACGAAACCTCATGAGCTTGACCTAATGAAGTAATGTTATTGACAGGCCCAGCTGCCAAAAGCCTGACCCTAATGAGACATTAGGGAGGCTGTGCTTGCGCCAGTAGCTAGTGTACAAGGTCCTATTTGTGTGAGAGAGACAGTTTCATTTGAGGGAGCCGCATGAAACGTACTTATGATAGAAAGGTAGAAAGAGAGAAAGAAATGGAAAGTTAATCACTTGGAATGATCTCGTTATAATAGACAAATTATTTTATATTTAGCTGAAATCTGAATTCTTTCTGTGATCTAGACTCTGAGTAAAGGAAGTTCAAACAGGTAGGTAGTTTTGCTTCTGCATTGGGAAAGACTATTTTGAATTGCAATTTTACATATACCATGAGATACAGTAAAGAAAACAATGAAGGAATGTAAAATAAGTAAGTGCTTTCCATGTGGACTGTTACAATCTTATATAATCAACTGTCATATACAAAAGTTCCATGAGATCTGATGTAATCCAGATAAGTATCACTTACTGTGTTCTCTATGATTCATCGTGGGAAATCTGGCTGGGCCTCTGAGTAAGACCAGCTGCGCATGACGGCCAGATGCT
Source organism: Neophocaena asiaeorientalis asiaeorientalis (assembly GCF_003031525.2). Lineage (NCBI taxonomy): Eukaryota > Metazoa > Chordata > Mammalia > Artiodactyla > Phocoenidae > Neophocaena > Neophocaena asiaeorientalis. Next base: position 3,684,224 of record NW_020174050.1, on the reverse strand, counting down.
GGCTCTGGATTGGAGGGAAAAGAGATGGTCCATGTGCTTCTTCTGGCCTCTCAAGTTTGTCCTTATAAATTTCTCTCTGCAGGTCCGGGGCTGTCCTTGTTCTCGGGGGACTCTGATGGTACAATGTGTTTGGTGCAGGTTAACGTAACCCTGTTCATCTGTAGATTTGGCCTCAACTCCAGGGCTCCCAAGCGCCATACCCTCTGTGGGTGGCCTTTTGAGGCCCTCTAGTCGTGGGGCTCTAGTGTACCTGGAGAGAGTCCTGGTGAAGCAGAATGTTTTGACATGGCTCTCTTCAGAGTTGTTCGACATGAAAAGCATTATGCTTGCTTTTACTTTTTTAATTACCAAGTGATGTGTGCTGTGGCACTCCCAATTCCCACCTCTCACCACCCTTGACTGTCACCTCGGTCTTGAGCCTCACTCATCCAGGCTCTGTGATGGAACGAGGTAATCTATTGCCCAAATTATTTTGTCATTTTTTAAGACTAATTTTTTTTTTTTTTGCGGTACGCGGGCCTCTTACTGCTGTGGTCTCTCCAGATGCACAGGCTCAGCAGCCATAGCTCACGGGCCCAGCCGCTCCGCGGCATGTGGGATCTTCCCGGACCGGGGCACGAACCCATGTCCCCTGCATTAGCAGGCAGACTCTCAATCACTGCGCCACCAGGGAAGCCCTAAGACTAATTTTTTTAATTATGGAAAATATTTGATTTAGAACGGGTGATAATGGTATGTGTGCATCACAGAAAAATGATAGGACTCTAGGCAGCAATTCTATATTTCGTTTTTTTTGGAAAAATAGCTTTATTGACATGTAATTGACATACAATAAACAGCACATAATTGAAGTGTATAACATGATGCTTTTTAAATTCATTCTTTTAAAAATATTTTTGTTGTAGTAAGAACACAACATGAGACCTACCGTCTTAATTTTTAAGTGTACAATATAGTATTTTTGACTATAGGTACCATGTTGTACAGCAGATCTCTAGAACTTATTCACCTTATTGACTGGAACTTTATGCTCGTTGATTATTAACTCTCTATTTCTCCCCATCCTCAGCCCCTGGCAACCACCATTCTACTCTTTGATTCTATGAATTGACTATTTTAGATAATATCTCAGATGAGTGGAATCATGCAGTATTTGTCTTTCTGAGATTGGCTTACTTCGCTTATTACAATGTCCTCAAGATACATCCATGTTGTTACATATTGCACAATTTCCTTCTTCTTTAAGGTTGAATAATATTCTCTCGTGTGTATATACCGCATTTTCTCTATCTATTCATCTGTCGAAGGATAGATGTGAATAGTGCTGTGATGAACATGGAGTGCTAATATCTCTTTGAGGTCCTGATTTCATTTCTGCACCCCGGGCACAGAATCCTTTCAATTAATTTCTGGATTTCTCATGGAGGGAATTTGTGGATGGGGGCTGAATCAGTGTATTTGTGGAGAAAGGAGGGTCCAGGGCTTCCTACTCTGCCCTCTTGCTGACATCACCTTAAAGACTAAAATTTTAATAGTTTGTTTTATAGGCCATGTTTAAAATGACATTTCATCAGAAGATCATATCAAAATGTGGGTCCAGTTTTAGGTTTCCATGTAGCTCTTGACGGCATTTCTTTATCTTCTTATAAATTTGTCCTGGGCTGGAGGACATTTTTCTTTTACTCCTCATTCAACAGTTCTTTTCTATTTACATAAATAATGTGACACCATTACTGAATAATGGTTCTGTGGCACCATTACTCAACCCTGAACACCGTATTAGCACTCCCTGGTCTTTCTTGGTGTTTGTTCCCATATCCTACATTTATCCCAGCCCATGTCCTCTGATGGGACCCTGCCATGTCTGGGCAGGTTTGCTGGGGCCTCCCTGTAATAAACAGTACTGTACCTGGTTAGATTTTCTGGTGCTGAATCCTGTCTGCTGATTTGAACCTCTCAGTAATGTCCATTGCTTGCTCTCTGCTGGGGTCTTTTCAATCTGCTTGGTTGGAGTTGATCTCTGAGGCCGGGAGAATTCCCTCCGGCCCTGTCTCTTCAGCACGGATTCCTCCTATAGTCCTGATTTCCTCCGAGTTGAGACATTGACTTGGAGGAATCCACATGCCAGTGTCAGGTTAAATATCAAAACTGTGTTATGGCTGAGTAATATTCCATTGTATATATGTGCCATATCTTCTTTATCCATTCATCTGTCGATGGATACTTAGGTTGCTTCCATGACCTGGCTATTGTAAATAGAGCTGCAATAGTGCTGCATTGTGGTACATGACTCTTTTTGAATTATGGTTTGAAGAAAAGGGTTTTAAACAGTGTACCAGGCTATAGCAATAGAAACCAGCTTTAGTTAATTCTAGAGGAAAGAGGAGTTTTTGTTAGGAAATGCAGATGGCCTTACACAAATGAGAAGATGATAAACCTCCCTCATAATAAGATAAATGACATTTAAGACTACATTAAGATACAATTTTTTACCTATCAGAACGGCAAAAGTCCAAAATTGGACAACATACTCTGTTGGCAAGGCTGGTAGGGGTGCAAAATGATAAACCTCTATGGAGGGCAATTTGGCAATATTTATCAAAATCACAAATGCTCTTATACTTCGAGCCAGCAATCCTGTTTCTGGGAATTTCTTCTAAAGGCATATCTACATACATAAGAAATGACATATGCAGTGCTGTTTACAATAGCAAAAAATTGGGAATAAGCCAAATAAACATCAATAGATACTGGTTAAAATAAACTGGGGTACATTCACACAATGGAAGTTTGTGCCACTGTACAGAAGAATGGGAGGACACTGTGTACTCATGTGGATATTTTGATAAGCAAAAAAAAGGTGCAAAGGAATGCACATAGACGCACATGGTGTGTGGACAGTATTCTACCATTTGTGTAAGAAAAGGAAGTGAGAAAAATATTTGTGTTCATTATGTCTGCGAAAAGAAAATCTGGGAGGATACATAAACTTTAAGAGTGGTTACCTAAAGGTTTGAGGGCCAGTGGGGTGCAAAGGGAAAGGGAAACTTCTTTGCATTCCTTGTTGTTTTGCTTTGAATTTAGAACATGCGAATGAATTTGGAACATTAAATAAAAATATTATTTATAATGCTACACTTTCCCAGCTTCATGAAATAAACCACACACAGTCCATTCTGAGATGGCAGCAGTGGTGGCCACAATGGCATCCAGTTTCCAGAGGCCCGGAGGCTGTGGTTCCAGTGGCAGCTTCCTGGGTCCACTGTTCAGTGTCAGTGTCAGGGATGTAGATAGTACATGCCACGGTCTATGCCACGGTCTATTTCCAGCACTAGTGTCTTCACTGAGCCACACAAATGGATGCCCTGTGCCAAGATATTGCTCCCCTTTAATACTACAGATGATACTGGGATGGAGCCCCCAAGCTGGTTGTCCATAGCAACCCACAGCCTCAACTATTTGTTCTGCTGTGTACTATACATAGTATATTTTTCACTTATGCTTGCTTTTGAAAACATTTGGGAAGCAACTGATTAGAGAAAAAGATTTAGAAGAAAAGACTATCCCCCCACCCTTCAGCTTGCCTCCAGTGAGGATAATAAGTCACAAGGATCAAAGGCACTCAGATTTGTTAAATAAAAGACATTCGTTTGTTCTGTTGTGCTTAGAGTGGATTTGCTGCTGTTGGATGTTCAAGTACTCAGTGCTCTGCACGGGCGGCTGGTTTCCAAGGAAGAGAAGCCTTCATTAAAGCTGCTTTCCATCAAAGCATTAGAGTGCTTACTATTAGTGAATTAGAAGATTCACAATTAGTGAAAGTCTCCACCAGATGTACGGGGGAACTTTGGGAAGGGTGATATTTACTTCTATATTCTCCCACTTAAAGGGCATTCAGGAAAAATATGTTTTGAAGCAGGGGAAGGGGGAAAGCCAGGGAGAGGGGTAACGTGCCTCAGAGTGCCCTAGCTCAAGTGTTCTTTAAGTCCCTTGATGTTGTCCATATAGGTCAGCCTCCTGGGGTACCAAGTGGAATAGAGATGGGTATTTGATCTGGAGGGGCAAGTGGAAAATACCCAGTACAACCCCTAAAATTACAGGACAGTGTTAGTCGCACACAGTTGTGTTGGCTTATTGAGTGAGGAATGCTATCATTAACAAAATCTTCATTTGACAATTTTGACTGTTATTCTCTGCTCTCTCACCAGTAGTGTCAAAGGATAGAGAAAGAGCAGGAAGTGGAGTCCTCTGTCCTGACTCCAAGCCCATTTTCATGTTCCTGATAAATCTTTTCTGGATTTCACTCATCTGTCCATCCATCCATCCATCCATCCATCTTTCCAAACATTCATATAACAAGTATATTTTTCAAATTAGTTTGTACTAGGTTCTATGCTAAGAACTGAGAATAAAGAGAGGAATATCATTACTTTCGTGAATCTCACAGTCTTACAGGAAGACAAATATGCAAATAAACTAATACAATGTGATAAGTGTTAATTACAGACGTGTATAAAAATCATGGAGAGAGGGAAGCCTAAACCTTCATGGTGTAAGTAAGGTAAAGGCGGAATTTAGACTTATACTAGAGTAGAAGTTCCCATATGGTCCCTTTTAATGAAATAGAAAAAGGCACTCTGAGCAGAAAAGTAGACAAAGGTGCCCCGTCCACCTGGATACAGTCTCGAGCTAGACACGTGATTGGTGAGTGGCACTTAGGCCAGATTTCGCCTTGCTGCCTAGGAGCCTTTGTGCATCTCTCAGACTGTCTAGCCTTATGGGGCAGCCCTGTCCCTCAGATGTGATTTTCCATAGGCTACTACATCAGGGTCAGAGCTTCTCTTTCATCGGGACCTACCCAGAGAAGGGAAAGGGTGTCTGGATGGGGGTGATCTAATTGTTATCAGCTCAACTTCCACCCCACCTTGCTTAAGAAGAAAAATTTTAACCAAAACCAGGATTCAAAACATTTTTGGAGCCAGGCAGTACCGATCAGAGCTATATTGTCCTTACTGCTTCGCGGGTGTGCCCACAGACTATAAATAGCTGAACTCACTCTCTTTTCCTTGTCTTCCCACTACTGATAATACAGTAAAGTACATTTGCAAATTTCCTATATAGTAACTATATGAGTGAATTCACATCTCAATATTTCTGGTCTTTCTTCTCATTTGCTCTTCGAAGATTTGGAGTAATAGCTTCTCTAGCATGAAGCAAATTTGTGGTCTTCATTGTCAATAAACCACCAAAAGGATATAGTTTAAGGGAACTTATTGACAGGGCCTTGTTGGAAATTTGTGCTATAGATTTAAAAAGAATCCCAGGGGCTTCCCTGGTGGCGCAGTTGTCAAGAATCTGCCTGCCAATGCAGGGGACACGGGTTCAAGCCCTGGTCCAGGAAGAGCGCACGTGCCACAGAGCAACTAAACCCGTGCACCGCAACTACTGAACCTGCGCTCTAGAGCCCATGAGCCACAACTACTGAGCCCACACACCACAACTACTGAAGCCCGTGCGCCTAGAGCCCGTGCTCTGCAACAAGAGAAGCCACTGCAATGAGAAGCCCGTGCACTGCAACGAAGAGTAGCCCCCGCTTGCCACAACTAGAGAAAGCCCACGCAGTAATGAGGACCCAATGAAGCCAAAAATAAATTAATTAAAAAAAAAAAAGAATCCAAAAACAACCCCTGCAGCTGTTTTTGAGTGACTGCAGTGAGATGCAGTTTTCCATTATTTTATTTTTCAGGACGTTGGTGTTTGAATATTTGAGAAGCGCTCAGCTTACATAAATTAATAGTACCCTTTGTGGTGGACTGGCCAGGGAACCAAAACACCGTTTGGAATTGTCTGAGTCATTCTTACATCTTTCACCCTCCTTGCAGCAGTGAGAAACTGGGATCTATTTTTAAAACTTATTTTTTGGCATTATTAAACACATTTCTGATATGTTTTAATTCAGACACCTGGCTTCTCTCTACACAATGCCAATAATCATTGTTTTAAATGTTTATTTCTATCTCATTTTTCTCCTCAAGAGCTCGAAGGAATCCAATTCAGTTTTCCAGCCTAAAGAATAGGAATGGGCCGGCAAAGTGAGAACTGCAGGAAAGTGGGAGGGGCAGGGAGGCCAAGGGGCCAGAGATGTGAAGATTGTTACTATGGGCTGCAGTGACAACAAACAGCTTCCTCATATGGGCAAGTCACACAGACTCTTGAGACTTAGCTCTCTGTAAAATTTCCCCAATTATGCTAGAATTCATTGCTTTCTCACCATCACTGGCTTGATGCCAGTGTCATGCACCGTAAAGAAATATGTTTGGGGAAAGCAAGACAATAGTCAGCAAACAAACGGATTCAAAGCTGGAACAAGAAGATTCTTATTTTAGAAGGTATAATTTCATACGGCAGCCCTAGTGTGATCGGTGTTCTTTCATAAATTTTGATGATCTATTAAATCAATGCTTCTTGCTTTTTCCTTAGGGAGAAGTTCCCTCCATGCTTTCCAACTCTCTCCACCTGTACAAGGCACAGCTTGGTCATTTACTGGTCAATTTGCTCATTAATAACAAACACCCCACGTGAGAAGTTCCCATTGACTAAATTAATTGGATAACTGCAAAGGCTCCACTCGTCTTGGGACTGTTAGGAGATGTCTCATTACTGGTGAGTGGTTAGCCGTCTTCAGCACCATGATCTTCATGTTGCCTTCGCTGTCTGCTTTTCAGCTCACCACAGCCTTGCACAGATGCCTGTTAACCTATCATAAATGAACACAATTTGAGAAAAGTTAGTTGGAAAAGGAGAGTAAGTTTTTTCTTCCCAAATACGTAATTTCTGATTTGGTTGGCAGTTGGCATGCTTTTTTTTTTTTGGCATGCTTTAAAAAAAATTAATTTATCCCACAAATATTTATTGAGCCCTACTATATGCAAGGTACAAGAGGATGCAGCAGTGAAGTCTCAGACAAGCGCTCAGTTCTCATAAATCTCGTAATCTAGAGGAAGGAGACAGACAATAAACAATTATTAAAATAATGCCATTCTAGATAGTGATAAATACCATAAAAAATGAAATAGGGATGTGCTGGTGGGATGCTTCTTTAGGTTGGGTGGTTAGGGAAAGGCTCTTTGAGGAGGTGAATTTTGCTCTCTTAAGCTGTGATTTATTCGATGCTTTCTATGCTAAGCCTGGCCTAAGCATTTTATTTATATTAATTCATTCAATCCACACAGTAACCCTATGAAAAAGTACGATTGTCTCCTCTCTACAAACAGGAAACTGAAAGATGGAGCCATTTGGAGACTGGCCCAGGACCACCCAAATGGTAAATAGTAGAGCCAAATTTGAACCCAGAGAGTTTAGCTCCAGAATCTGTCCCTTTAATTACTATAGATGCTGTCTGTCTGCCCTAAGTTGAAACCCCAAGGGCCCAAAGAAGCCAGCCATGTATAAAGTTGGGGGCAGCTGTGCTAGGTAGGCTGAAGGAAGAGCAAGTACAAAGTTCTTGAGCAGAAGGAAGGTTGTGGTCTGAGGCGCAGGCCAGAGACCACTGTAGTTGGAGGAGACTGAACAAGGATGGAAGGGGAGGGTGACGGGCTTAGCAGAAACCAGACCTTATAAGAAGGCTTTATAAGGCCTTGTGGTCCTTGGCAAGGAGTTAGGTTTAATTCTAATTGAAGGATTATAAGAAGGGAAGCAGTTCTGCCTTTAGACCAAATAAGAGGGGTTCCTGTCCTGGACTCCATGCTTTAATGGGCACCACATATGACACACACACACACACACACACACACACACACAAGAAACAGATTCTTCAAGTTCCGGGTATTGCTTTATGGTGAAAATAGTGATATAAATGGTGACAATTTATACAAAACAATTAAAATGTTTTGTAATCTCTATGCAATAATTATGATGTGCAACCCCAGTAAGATATTTGGACATGATATGTAAAATTTGAAGTTTATTTTTGATTCTAAATTATGGTTTAAGAATTTTGACAATTCTGGTTGCTTTCTGGGGACAGTTTCTCTGAGTTGAAATTAATTTAAAAAAGCTAAGAACCATGCCATAACTAGAGAAAGGGGATCTAATTTGACATTACTGTCAAGAGAACACAAATTATGTGAGAATCTTGATTGCAATATAATTATTGATTTTACTGGAATGAAGCCAAGAAAAATAAATTTTACTCTGGAAATAGATAATTTGTGAGCTATATACATTTTTACTTTTTACTGATGCAGACGTTGCTGGCACATCAACAGAGTACTCAGATGTATGTAATAATAATTAAATTCAGATATTTTAGATATATTGCTAGCTTTTGATCTCATAATAAAGTACACATATCTTTTGATTTTAGGATCTTTTAATGACGTATAGTTGATTTACAATGTTGTGTTAGTTTCAGGTGTACAGCAAAGTGATTCAGTTGTATATATGTATTTTTTCAGATCCTTTTTCATTGTAGGTTATTACAAGATATTGTATACAGTTCCCTGTGCTATAAAGTTAATCCTTATGGTTTACTTATTTTATGTATAGTACCGTGTATCTGTTAAACCCATACTCCTAATTTATCCTCCTGCCTTTCTCCTTGGGTAACCTAAGTTTGTTTTCTATGTCTGTGAGTCTGTTTCTGTTTTTTAAATGAATTCATTTGTATTATTTTTTTAGATTCCACACATAAGTGATATTATACAATATTTGTCTTTCTCTGTCTGACTTACTTCACTTGGTATGATATTCTCTAAGTCTACCCATGTTGCTGCAAATGGCAATACTGTACTCTTTTTCATGGCTGAGTAATATTCTTTATCCATCTTCTTTATCTATTCATCTGTTGATGGACATTTAGGTTGTTTCCATGCCTTGGCTATTGTGAATAGTGCTGCTATGAACATAGGGGTGCATGTATTTTTTTTTAATTTTTAAAATTTTGGGGGGCAGTGGGTGTTCGTTGCTGTGTGCAGGCTTTCTCTTGTTGTGGCGAGTGGGGGCTACTCTTTGTTGCGGTGCGTGGGCTTCTCATTGCGGTGGCTTCTCTTGTTGCGGAGCACAGGCTCTAGGCACGTGGGCTTCAGTAGTTGTGGCTCACGGGCTCTAGAGCACAGGCTCAGTAGTTGTGGTGCACAGGCTTAGTTGCTTCGTGGCATGTGGGATCTTCCTGGACCAGGGCTCAAACCTGTGTCCCCTGCATTGGCAGGCAGATTCTTAACACTGTACCACCAGGGAAGCCCCATATCTTTTTGAATTATAGTTTTGTCTGGATATATGCCTAGGAGTGGGATGGCTGGATCATGTGGTAGTTCTATTTTTAGTTTTTTAAGGAACCTCCATACTCTTCTCCATAGCTGTTGCAACAGTTTACATTCCCACCAACAGTGTAGGTGGGTTCCCTTTTCTCCACACCCTCTCCAGCATTTATTATTTGTAGACTTTTTGATGATAGCCATTCTGACTGGTGTGAGGTACACCTCATTTTAGTTTTGATTGGCATTTCTCTAATTAGCAATGTTGAGCATTTGTGAAAGTAGGAGGATGGAATAAATTTTATTTAACAAGTTAGTAACTTGATCTATCAATTTAAGCATTTAAATAAACAGTATTTGGCTTCCATTTGTCCCTCTGCCCAGGCCTTGCAAATGTAAGGAGTAGTCCTTTAGGGGTGTGACATCATCTGATTCATGTTTTTAAAGGATGAGAAAAAGCAGCAAATCTATACTCATTTCTAAAACTGATTTATGTTTTAAAAAATATTTTAAAAAACCAGTGAAGCTATATTCCTTTCTGAAACACAGAAGTTTTAAAAAAGGATTTTTCATTCATTGATTTTTTTCTTAAATGTTTAGCTTACAGGAAAGTTAGATATTTTAGTATGGGAAAGAAGACACAATTTTCTTGGATTAATCTTTGTCCCACAGCCTGTCAGTTACGGATTCTTGGATGCTGAAAAGTCCATATCAACCCTCTTATGTTTCCTACAGCAGTGGTTCTCTGTGCTGCACATTGGAAATACTGTACTTGTAGAGTTTTTAAAGCATCCATTTGCCTGGGCCCCCATGGTGGAGATATGCATTAATTGGCATGGGTGGGGCTCTTTAGCCTATAAGAGCTCTTGGTGACTCTACTGAGAGGTCAAGGTTGAGAACTGTTGTTTCAGAGGCTCTTTGCTGTCTTCTACTTTATTTAGTAAGTTTAGTGATTTCCCCCACCTTTTCTTTTATAGGCTTTCCTGGTAGGTACCATCTCTTTATTTCCCTGGCAATTTTCCTCCTTTAATTGGTTCCAAAGAAAATTATTATCACTTTATCAGACTGTGATTGCCTGGAAAAATAAAGCCACATGTGGGTTAAAAATATAGTTGACTTAATTGGGAGGCAACCTCAGTGGGATTTGAGCCCGTTAACCTTTTGTACCAGCTTCAGGGAGATGGCATATGATATGACTTAAAACATTGTTGGACAGTATAAATATAGTGTATATATATAAATCCACAAATCTGATTTATATTACTCATGAGAGGCTGTTCACAGAACAGCCTAAAATGTGGCTATCCATGCCAAGGTTTCTCTGAATATATTTCATGTTGGACTCAGGACCAAGTTCATTCCTGAGCCTTATAGCAGACTGAGTGATGATGCTATAATGAAGGACAGAGCACCTGAGCCCGTAAAGAAGGTGCAACATAATGGATATGGAGCAGGTTGGGAAGGACTTTCATGAGAGAGAATCATAAACCTGCTTGTGAAAGGTCTTTATTAAAAAATATGACTGTTGTTAGCATGGTCGTTGAACAGATTTCAGGCTGAGCAGTGACCTTTATGATCTGAGGCAGTAAATTCACTTTATTAACATAAACAAGTCTGAAAGGACAGAGTCAAGGAAGCTTCAGAATACAAGAGGTCCTCTGGGTGAAGGGTTCTCCCCTGGACCCCAGATCATTATTTCTGGAGTTATGCTGACTTTTTGTTTATAGACCCTTCCTAGCAATTTACATTCTCCTTTTTAATATTTTTTTTCATTTCATTGAACCCTTTCATTGTGTGTTGGCTCTTCACATATGTTAATTTTCTTCTTTCTTTCCATCCCTACCACCACTACTGCAGTCCAAGCTACCAGCCACTCCTGCCTGAATTGCTGTAACAGCCTCCAACTGCTCTCCCTGACTCCTGTCTTTGACCCCATTAGTCCATTCTCTACATTACACCTTCCTGATCCTCCTAAAGTCTAAATCTATTAGGTAACTCCTCTGCTTAAAAGCTCAGTTATTCCTCACTACTCTTAGGATAAAATTTAAACCCCCAAGAGAGCTTACAAACCACTTCATACCCATCTTCATCTGCCTCTGCCACTTCCTCTTCTCTCACCTGATCCCTACCCTCCACCCTCTCCCTACCAGTTAAGGGTGATCCACCAACATCCTGCATCAGAATTAACTTAAGATGCTTGCTAAGAAAACCAAATCTCTGCATTCCAACTAGTACTGATTGGACCAGAACCCCAGGGAGTTCCCAAGGGGAGTCTTCTAAGTGCCATTTGGAGAACCATTTGCTACGTCATTGAAATTGATGAAAGAGATACGATGCAAGGCACCTGGATTGCAGTGGATGAACTTGGCTTCATTACCCAGAGCATCCATCAGAGGATGATTTCAAAGGTCCACGTGGTCTGGCTGGACAGAGATATTGCTGGCTCTCTGTAGTTATTTATCTGATATTACCACAGTTAGAAATCTGAGAATCCTTTGAATACCCTTGAAAGTCTCCTTTTAAAATACAAGCAGTCAGTCCCTGCAGTGAACCACAACTGCCCCCCGCTTCTGCGGGAGACCCTCCAACATAAGCAGGGACTGTGAGAATTCACACAAGAGGAAATACAATGAAAGAGAGCTGAAATGACCAGATGTCTTCATGGATGATTTGGACTAAGTTGTTTTACCGAAAAACACTTAGAAAAGAGCCGTGTGGCTGACAATGTCTTGGTGCTCCAGGTGGGTGTCAGGCCCGAGCCTCTAAGGTGGGAGAGCTGAGTTCAGGACATTGGACCATCAGAGACATCCCAGCCCCACGTAATATCAATCGGCGAGAGCTCTCCGAGAGATCGCCATTTCAACGCTAAGACCCAGCACCACTCAACGACCAGCAAGATACAGTGCTGGGCCTCCATGCCAAACAACTGGCAAGACAGGAACACAACCCCACCCATTAGCAGAGAGGCCGCCTAAAATCATAATAGGTTCACAGACACCCCAAAACACACCATGGGGCGTGGTCCTGCCCACCGGAAAGACAAGATCCAGACTCATCCACGAGAACACAGGCACAAGTCCCCTCCACCAGGAAGCCTACACAACTCACTGAACCAACCTTACCCACTGGGGGCAGACACCAAAAACAACAAGAACTATGAACCTGCAGTCTGTGAAAAGGAGACCCCAAACACAGTAAGTTAAACAAAATGAGAAGACAGAGAAACAGGCAGCAGATGAACGAACAAGGTAAAAATCCACCAGACCAAACAAACTAAGAGGAAATAGGCAGTCTACCTGAAAAAGAATTCAGAGTAATGATAGTAAAGATGATCCAAAATGTTGGAAATAGAAAGGAGAAAATACAAGAAATGTTTAACAAGGACCTAGAAGAACTAAAGAGCAAACAAACAATGATGAACAACACAATAAATGAAATTAAAAATTCTCTAGAAGGAATCAATACCAGATAACTGAGGCAGAAGAACGGATAAGTGACCTGGAAGATAAAATAGTGGAAATAACTCCAGAATAAAGAATGAAGAAAATTGAGAACAGTCTCAGAGACCTCTGGGACAACATTAAACACACCAACATTCGAATTATAGGGGTCCCAGAAGAAGAACAGAAAAAGAATGGGACCAGGAAAATATTTGAAGAGATTATAGTTGAAAACTTCCCTAATAAGGGAAAGGAAATAGTCAATCAAGTCCAGGAAGTGCAGAGAGTCCAATACAGGATAAATCCAAGGAGAAACATGCCAAGACACATATTAATCAAACTATCAAAAATTAAATACAAGGAAAAATATTAAAAGCAACAAGGGAAAAGCAACGAATAACATACAAGGGAATACCCATAAGGTTAACAGCTGATCTTTTGGCAGAAACCCTGCAAGCCAGAAGGGAGTGGCAGGATATATTTAAAGTGATGAAAGGGAAAAACCTACAACCAAGATTACTCTACCCAGCAATGACCTCATTCAGATTAATGGAGAAATTAAACTTTTACAGAGAAGTAAAAGTTAAGAGAATTCAGCACCACCAAACCACTCTACAACAAATGCTAAAGGAACTTCCCTAGGTAGGAAAAACAAGGGAAGGAAAAGTCCTACAATAACAAACCCAAAACAATTAAAAAAATGATAATAGGAACATACATATCGATAATTACCTTAAACATAAATGGATTAAATGCTTCAACCAAAAGACACAGACTGGCTGAATGGATACAAAAACAAGACCCATATATATGCTGTCTACAAGAGACCCACTTAAGACCTAGGGACACATACAGACTGAAAGTGAAGGGATGGAAAAAGATATTCCATGCAAATGGAAATCAGAAGAAAGCTGGAGTTGAAATTCTCATATCAGGTAAAATAGACTTTAAAATAAAGACTATTACAAGAGACAAAGAAGGAGACTACATAATGATCAAGGGATCAATCCAAGAAGAAGATATAACAATTGTACATATTTATGCACCCAACATAGGAGCACCTCAATGCATAAGGCAAATGCTAACAGCCATAAAAGGGGAAATCAACAGTAACACAATCATAGTAGGGGACTTTAACACCCCACTTTCACCAATGGACAGATCATCCAAAATGAAAATAAATAAGGAAACACAAGCTTTAAATGATTTAGACAAGATGGACTTAATTGATATTTATAGGACATTCCATTCAAAAACAACAGAATACATTTTCTTCTCAAGTGCACGTGGAACATTCTCCAGGATAGATCACATCTTGGATCACAAATGAAGCCTTGGTAAATTTAAGAAAATTGAAATCATATCAAGTATCTTTTCTGACCACAATTTTATGAGACTAGACAACAATTACAGGAAAAATTGTGCAAAAAATGCAAAGACATGGAGGCTAAACAATATGCTACTAAATAACGAAGTGATCACTGAAGAAATCAAAGAGGAAATCAAAAAATGCCTAGAAACAAATGACAATGAAAACACGACGACCCAAAACCTATGGGATGCAGCAAAGGCAGTTCTAAAAGGAAAATTTATTGCAATACAATCCTACCTCAAGAAACAAGAAACATCTCAAATAAACAACTTAACCTTACACCTAAAGCAACTTGAGAAAGAAGAACAAAGAAACCCCAAAGTTAGCAGAAGGAGAGAAATCATAAAGGTCAGATCAGAAATAAATGAAAAAGAAATGAAGGAAACGGTAGCAAAGATCAATAAAACTAAACGCTGGTTCTCTGAGAAGATAAACAAAATTGATAAACCATTAGCCAGACTCATCAAGAAAAAAAGGGAGAAGACTCAAATAGAATTAGAAATGAAAAAGAAGTAAAAACTGACACTGCAGAAATACAAAGAATCATGAGAGATTACTACAAGCAACTATATGCCAATAAAATGGACAACCTGGAAGAAATGGACAAATTCTTAGAAAAGCACAACCTTCCAAGACTGAACCAGGAAGAAAGAGAAAATATAAACAGACCAATCATAAGCGCTGAAATTGAAACTGTGATTAAAAATCTTCCAACAAACAAAAGCCCAGGACCAGATGGCTTCACAGGTAAATTCTATCAGACATTTAGAGAAGAGCTAACACCTATCCTTCTCAAACTCTTTCAAAGTATTCCACAGGGAGGAACACTCCCACACTCATTCTACAAGGCTGCCATCACCCTGATGGCAAGAGACCTGTATGCAGAAAACTATAAGACATTGATGAAAGAAATTAAAGATGATATAAACAGATGGAGAGATATACCATGTTCTTGGATTGGAAGAATCAGCATTGTGAAAATGACTATCCTGCCCCAAAAATCTACAGATTCAGTACAATCCCTATCAAACTCCCGATGGCATTTTTCACAGAACTAGAACCAAAAATTTCACAATTTGTATGGAAAACACAAGAGACCCCAAATAGCCAAAGCAATCTTGAGAAAGAAAGACAGAGCTGGAGGAATCAGGCTCCCAGACCTCAGACTGTACTATAAAGCTACAGTAATCAAGACAGTACGGTACTGGCACAAGAACAGAAATATAGATCAATGCAACAGGATAGAACGCCCAGAGATAAACCCATGCACATATGGTCACTTATCTTTGATAAAGGAGGCAAGAATATACAATTGAGAAAAGATAGCCTCTTCAATAACTGGTGCTGGGAAAACTGAACAGCTACATGTAAAAGAATGAAATTAGAACACTCCCTAACACCATACAAAAAATAAACTCAAAGTGGATTAAAGACCTAAATATAAGGTCAGGTACTATAAAACTCTTAGAGGAAAACATAGGCAGAACACTCTATGCCATAAATCACAGCAAGATCCTTTTTGACCCACCTCCTAGAGAAATGGAAATAAAAACAAAAATAAAAAAATGGGACCTAATGAAACTTAAAAGCTTTTTCACAGCAAAGGAAAACATAAACAAGATGAAAAGGCAACCCTCAGAATGGGAGAAAATATTTGCAAACGAATCAACGGAGAAAGGATTAATCTCCAAAATATACAAGCCGCTCATGCAGCTCAATATCAAGAAAACAAACAACCCAATCCAAAAATGGATGGAATAACCAAATAGACATTTCTCCAAAGAAGATATACAGATTGCCAACAAACAAATGAAAGGATGCTCAGCATCACTAATCATTAGAGAAAT
Source organism: Neophocaena asiaeorientalis asiaeorientalis (assembly GCF_003031525.2). NCBI lineage: Eukaryota > Metazoa > Chordata > Mammalia > Artiodactyla > Phocoenidae > Neophocaena > Neophocaena asiaeorientalis. Next base: position 3,668,314 of record NW_020174050.1, on the reverse strand, counting down.
GCAAATCAAAAGTACAATGAGGTTTCACCTCACATCAGTCAGAATGGCCATCATCAAAAAATCTACAACAATAAATGCTGGAGAGGGTGTGGAGAAAAGGGGACCCTCTTGCATCGTTGGTGGGAATGTAAATTGATATAGCCACTATGGAAAACAGTATGGAGGTTCCTTGAAAAACGAAAAATAGAATTACCATATGACCCATCAGTCCCACTATTGGGCATATACCCTGAGAAAATCATAATTCAAAAAGAGTCATGTACCACAATGTTCATTGCAGCTCTATTTACAATAGCCAGGACATGGAAGCAACCTAAGTGTCCATCGACAGATGAATGGATAAAGAAGATGTGGCACATATATACAATGGAATATTACTCAGCCATAAAAGGAAATGAAACTGAGTTATTTGTAGTGAGGTGGATGGACCTAGATACTGTCACACAGAGTGAAGTAAGTCTGAAAGAGAAAAACAAATACAGTATGCTAACACATATATATGGAATCTAGAAAAGAAAAATGGTTCTGATGAACCTAGTTGCAGGGCAGGAATAAAAGGGTAGACATAGAGACTGGAGTTGAGGACACAGGGAGGGGGAAGTGTAAGCTGGGACAAAGTGAGAGAGTAGCACTGACATATGTATACTACCAAGTGTAAAATAGATAGCTAGTGGGAAGCAGCTGCATAGCACAGGGAGATCAGCTCGGTGCTTTGTGACCACCTAGAGGGGTGGGATGGGGAGGGTGGGAGCGAGATGCAATAGGGAGGGTATATGGGGATATATGTATACATATAGCTGATTCACTTTGTTATACAGCAGAAACTAATACAACATTGTAAAGTAATTATACTCCAATAAACATGGTAAAAAATCAATCAATCAATCAATCAAATAGATAACTAATAAGGACCTATTGTATAGCACAGGGAACTCTACTCAGTACTCTGTAATGACCTGTATGGGAAAAGAATCTAAAAAATAGTGGATATATGTATATGTATAACTGTTTCACTTTGCTGTACAGGAGAAACTAACACAACATTGTAAATCAACTATACTCCAGTAAAAATTAATTTTAAAAAATGCAAGCTGTCTTAGACACGTAACTTGCAAAAAGATTTTAACTTAGAACTTTTGAGATCTAGTTAGAGTACAATGACAAGAGAATGCAATTTAGAGTCAGATAACCTGAATAAGGCTTGAATCTGTCTTCACTGATATTTCAACCTTGGGCAACCTTGGGCAAATTTAAACTCCTGATTAAATTATAGTTTCTTCATCTGTGAAATGGAACTAATGGTATTGTGAGGTTTAAATGAAGTGAAGAAATGTTTTGTAAACTGTTGATTGTCATCACTCATGTTTGCAGTTATTGTTTCTCTGGCTTTGGTTTAAGAAGGAGGCGAGTAATGGACCCACAAATGGGATACTTAGGATTCAGAAACTATTTTGCAGTGGATTTCAATGACATCATGATATATCAAATTTTGTGGGATACAGCTTAGAGAGAAATTTACAGCACTAAAATTGAAGACATTTGCTCTTCAAAAGGAGACACTTATGAAAATGAAAACGCAGGGCACAGAATGGGAGATAATATCTGTAAAACATATATCTGACAAAGGGCTTGTATCTAGAATACATAAATTACTCCTAAAACTGAATAATAGTATGACAAATGACTTACTAAAAATAGGGAAAAGATTTGAACAAACACTTAACCAAAGAAAATATACGGATGACTAGTAACCACATGAAAAGATGCTCAGCATCATTAGTTATCATGGAGATGCAGACTGAAACCACAAAGTGATACTACTATATACTTAGCCACTAGAATGGCAAAATTAAAGTTTGACCATATCAAGTGTTGGCAAGGATGTGGGGCAACCAGAACTCTTATCCACTGATGGTGGGAATGCAAAATAGTACAACCACTTAGGAAAAGAGCTTGGCAGTATAGGAACACACTTGGAACCCCAGAGTTGGTATATAGATTATTTTAAGCTGAAAATATTTGGGATTCAACAGATGCAGAAAGAAGCCTTCTTGGAGCTTTCTTTATTTAACTAAAAGTGGACCCTTTTGAGAAATGAGGATTGCCATAAATTTCCTCTTCCAGGCAGCTTCTATTCCCAGGAGGGAGACCAAGAATAAACCTGTTATAAATCCCTCGCTGGGGTACAATTATGATAGCAACTGGGAACAAGTAATGATAGCAAAATTTATAATCCACTGAATAAAATAGGAATCCATCAGTCCACACTGGTATAAATAAGTAAATAAATATATATAAATGGAAAGTTTGATTAAAATAGGATAGTTATGTAGTTTCAAAGTAGCTCCCCACAAAATGCTTATTAATTACAGGGAAAAAGGGGATAACCTCAGGGTGGAAAAGCCTGGCACACAATGTGCATCAAATGATCTAAGTGAACATCACCAGCATGAGGACAAAAGTATGGGGCACTTGATAGGACATGATGGAAAGTATTTCTGTGATTTTCCTGCCAAAGGTGAGTAATCTGAATCTAATCATGTGGAAACATCAGACAAAGTATAAAGGGACACTTTTTGAAAAATAAAGCAAAACAAAAACTGGTTTATAATCTTCAAAAGTATCAAGGCCATGAAAATTAAAGAAAGACTGAGGAATCATGCCTGATTGTTAGAAACTAAAGGGACATGAAAAATAAATGCAACATAAAATGGCAGGCCATGAACAGGTTTGGTAACTTTTAGCTTTGTAACACACCTCTGACTTGGGGAGAACAGCACTTTCATACAGGGACTCTGTGAGGTTTTGATGAAAGGCAATGAGATCGAATCTGTGCTTTGCATTTCTTAGAAGTGGTACAGGGTATTCATGCATAAGTACTGCACGGTTTTAGTTTTTTACAAGACTATAATGAAAATGGAATAAAGTGAGGCATGAGTTTCTAAAAAAAAAAATTAAAAATAAATAAATGCAGCACGTAATTCTGGATTGGATTTTTTCCTATAAATGACTTACTGGGAAAAATGGGGAAACTTGAATGGGGTCTGTAGATTAGGTGGCAGCAATGTATCAGTGTTAATTTCCTGGTTTTGATAGGTGTGTTTTGATTATGTAGGCTAATTCTCTTGTTTGTAAGAAATTTACGTTCAAGTATTTAAAGTATACATTAAAGTATTTACATTAAAGTATTTTGTAAGAAATTTACATTAAAGTATTCAGGGGTGATAAGCATCATACTTACTCTAAAATGGTTCAGAAAAGAAAAGTTCTTCGTACTACACTTGCAACTTTTTTTTTATGAATTTGAGATTGTTCAAAATAAAAATTTGAAAAAATGTATACAAAAGGAATCATCTTGTAGAATGGATTGATGTAGGGCAAGAGAAGTCAGGCCACCAGGCAAGATGCTTTTGCAGTAAACTGTATACAAAAGACAGTTGCTTCCAATAGAATAGTAGTAATAGAAATGGAAAGAAGTAAAGAAATTTGTCATATGTTTAGGAGAAGCAACTGATGGCAAGTGGAGCTTGAGAGAAAGAGATAATTTAAGGATGATGTCTAGGTTTGGGGACTAGACACCAAGGTGGTTAGTGAGGCCATTTTCTGAGATGGGGAAGAGTGGTTTGGGAATTAAACTAAGAGCTCTGATCTAGACACGTTAAGTTGGAGACGTCAGTGAGATATCCCAGTGAAGATGCTGAATAAACAGTTGGAAATATGAGTCTGGCACTTAGGGGAGAGGTATCAACTTTGGAGTCACCAACACAGACATGATTTCAGCCATACGACTGAATAAGATCACTGTTTCAAGCAAGGTTCTTGGCTGAAAACATCTGGATCTCCCCTAGCATAAAGGTCAGATAGAGTAGTGTCAACCCTTCAACTTTGTTCTTCTTCGGCATTGTGTTGGCTATGCTGGGTAATTTTTCTTCTTCTTCTCCTTCTCCTTCTTCTTTTTGTCTTTAGAGCAGTAGGTTTTCCCTCAATGAAATCCTTAACCTCAACATTTGGGATTTACTTTTTCAAACAGAAATCTTTGCATTTTGACAGAAGAGAATGGGGGAGGCTGTTTGATCCTTTGATGTTATTATTAAATCCACAGATATGAATTTCCTGTGGCCTGTGATCCTGAGAACTTAGGACACTTGGAAGGTCACCATGAAAAATTCGTTCTGTTGGTGACATTTTCACCCTTCTCTTATTACTTAGAGGCTTCAGTATGAGAAGTATATTTTAGAAATTCATGTGGGAAATAATTTTTTTTTAATTGTGCTATTTTACCTTCAAGTGAAGCTATAGTTCTCCTGGGCTGACATCATAGCCATTTCCTCACCCTTGGTTGTAAAGGCCTCCAGGAGAGAATTATGTGATTGTATGTGTAAATCAGATCGACTCTTTAGATTAAAAATCAATGTTTGCCTGATGGCTGTATCTGCCTGTCCTTCATTCTAAAGGGCTCTTAAGAAAAGTGACTGTTAGATTTTTCCCATGTTGTATTTGCCTTTACTTATGTTACCTGGGTTTGACTTTTTTTTTTTTTTTGCGGTACGCGGGCGTCTCACTGTTGTGGCCTCTCCCGTTGCGCAGCACAGGCTCCGGACGCGCAGGTTCAGCGGCCATGGCCCACGGGCCCAGCCGCTCCGCGGCATGTGGGATCTTCCCGGACCGGGGCATGAACCCGTGTCCCCTGCATCGGCAGGCGGACTCTCAACCACTGCGCCACCAGGGAAGCCCCAAGGGTTTGACTTTTTGAATAAGAACTTCGCCAATCTATCTCTACCTAAAATACTGTCAGTTCACTGTTGCAGTAAGGAAATGGTGAGAAACCCATTCTTACCTCCTTTTTCCAGAAGAATCAAAACGTCAAATTTCAGGTATAAGTGCCAGTTCTGGAGTCAGATTGTTAGGGTTTAAACTGTGTGCAAACCCTGTTAAAAACCCGTGTGATCTTGGTAATTCACCTGATCTACGTCCCAGTTTCCTCATTTGTTAAAAGGGGATATTGTGAGGGTCAAATAAAATAGCTCTTGGAAAGTTCTTAGTATAGAGCTGGCCCAAGGTAGGTACTAAATATGGAAATTTTGTCATTACAGTAAGTCCCCTACATACAAACCTTCAAGTTGCCAACTTTCAAAGATGCAATGTCAGGTGTGAATGAAATCGCAGTTTGCCCTCCATCTCCTATTGCTGACAGTCCTTCAGCTCTCCTGTCTCCCACCTCCTCTCCCTCCTCCGGTCAGTAACTCTTCTTGCCTGTTCACTCGATGCCAGCTGCTGGATGCCAGCTGTCGTACTGCATTGCTGTACTTTTCAAGGTACTGTACTGTGAGATTAAAAGTGTTTATTTTTTGTTTGTTTTTTATATATTATTTCTGTGGAAAGCATTATAAACCTATTACAGTACGGTACTATATAGTCAATTGTGTTAGTTGGATACCTAGGCTAACTTTGTTAGACTTACAAACAAATTGGACTTACGAACTCGCTCTCAGAATGGATCCCGTTCGTATGTAGGGGACTTACTGGAACTTTATTATTATTCACCTTACTGTTCTAAAACCATCCTTCTTGAAGGGACAGAATTATGACCATGTCGTAGCTTGAGCTTTTTCTAAGCTTGCATAGCATCTTCTAGAGACCTTGGTTACCGTTCTTATCACATGGTAGTAGAGGCAGAGCTGGCCTGCAGCCAGGATGCCCAGGTGCACTGGCCAACATCCCTCTGACTGGCTGGTGTCCATAGTATGAAGTTAGTTATATATTTTGAGTATCTCCCTGATTATAAATGTTACATTGCTGTCTCCCCTGTTGGATTGAGAGCTCCCAAGAGCAGGGTTTGTGCGTTATTGATTCCCAGTGCCTGAGACCGGGCTTGGCACGTAGTAGATTCTATATAACTCTTTGTCGAAACAAAAGAACTTGTGGGACTTTGAGTTACCATAGTGGACTTGAGATATTACAGGAAAGCTAGCTACCCTTTGGGTGGAACTGTGAAAACAAATAATAGGGAGGAGCTGTATGTAGGGAAGAAGGTGGCCCTGAGCCCTGTCTCAAATCAGATCTTGCTAGGAGTGCCTCCAGCCTGTAGCATTTTCCCATCAGCTTTAACCACTTAGACATTTGCTCTCAGACGATTGGAGGTTCACTTTGGGAGGCATTTATTACTTGTCTCCTTTGAGGTGTCGAGCTGTGCAAACTGGCCACCAGCTGCTGCTTAACGACCCGTGCCCTGTTGTCACGTATGCCCTTCTTGCCTCTATTCCCACCTCCGCACCTCCCAACCCTCTCCCACACATGATTAATGTAAGGGCTGCAGACAGCATGTGGGTTCCTTATCTTCCACCACCTCAGTATAGCCAGGGGAGAGGAGAGATTCTAAGATGTTTTCAAAACATATATGAGGAAGGAATAAAAAAATTCCCAACTAGTTCAACTGGCTGAAAAAAGCCTACATACAGTCTTAATACCAAGAGGACTTACATGTATGATAAAATAATCCTTTCCATTCCATGGTCCTGTGGTTGGGATTGTGTTGGGTAGTTTCTAGGCCAGAAACTTCTCAGAGCAGTGCTTTTCATTTTGGGGGTGTGGAGGTGGAATCTAAACCCAAATCTAATCAAATGTATGAGAAAAGTGTGACTAGTGCCAAGAAGGCATAGTAAAAGCTAATTCACGTCTGAAATGAAATTGTAGGCTCCACTGACCATAACAGCTAATAATAGGAGCTTGAAGGCAGGCAGAGTGCTGGGATGAGCTTTGTGAGACACCTCTGAAACTCAGCACCCACTTTAGAAACAATTATCATAATGATAATGAGACCACCTAATGCCACATGAATAGGGTGCAAAGCAAGACAAAATGTGTGTGTGTGTGTGTGTGTGTGTGTGTGTGTAAAAGAAACAGAGAAATGGAAAGAGAAAGAGACAAAGAGAAAAACTGAAATATATTTCCTTAAGGTAATTTTTTTCTTCTTGGGGAAGGAGACTGAATGAATGGAAAGAAGTTTAGGCCAGGAATCAGGAGACTTGGGTTTAGGCCTGGAGCTTGGTCCCCCTGAGGCTCTTGCTTACTTGCCTGAACCTTGGCCGCATCAGTTGGGAAAGACCTCATGGAGTTACTGTGAAGTGATAACAGAGGTACAGCTGCCTTCAAATTAAACTGGATAAGTAATGCGAGCCACTGTTGCTATTTTTACAGAGGTGTAATACCACGATTAATGATTAACAAAGGGTGATGTGGTAGACCTGCATATACTATCTTAGGCAGGCTGTCTGCTCAAAGCTATTTCTATCATGACTGAATCACGCGCCAAGTCTCATGGCTGCTGGCTCATGACAAAAAGGTATAGTCATGTTGCTAAGATTATACACCAGCAATTATCTCTCAAAAGGAGATAGATAAGAGAATTAACTCAGCACTCTAAGAACAACCTGGGAAGCTTTTAGGAAATAAACAGTATAAGATGCCCTGGAGTAAAAATTTAATAGCAGAAGTTGTATTTTCCCCTTTCTCCCTCCCTCCCTTTTTTCCTTCCTTTCTCTTTCTCCCTCCCTCCCCTCCCCTCCTTCCTTCCTTCCAGCTCATTCCACACTGTTTTCTTTTCCAACACTATTATTTTTATTTTTCCATTTTTTATGTAATAAAACTGCATGTCTTGCAAAAAGAAGTAGTACAAAATAACTTTTAAAAAGGTAAACTCTGATGGTATGTTCTGCTATGCACAGATTTAAAAAATTGGAATGTGTCTCCTATTTGCTAAGTAGGTGTCATTGCGATTTAACAAAGACCTGGGAGAAAAGGTATTAACATTGGTGTTGGGGATGGAAATGACTCAATGTCAACTAGAGCCATTTCCCAAGAAAAATTTTACTGTATTATGCAAGTGAAATATCACTTCACACTCTCTAACTCACTTCTTTAAACAACAATCAAGCACCATCTCTGTAAGACTGTGCTGGGCTCTGGGAGGACTACCAAGTAAATAGAGCATGATCCCTGCCTTCAAGGAGCATCTTGTCTACTCTGGGAAGCATTAGAGGTGTCCCACTGCAGTGTACTGGTAAGATCAAATCAGAGCCAGGGCTCAACATAATCATGCCTTTGTCTATATGACTTTTTTCACTGTAAATGCCATGCCCTTTCCTTATTAGATGGTGGACTCCTTATAGATCAGGTTAAGCAGTGGCTCCTCTGGAATGTCTTCACTGCTCGCCCAGAGTTAGTTAGCAACCTCCTCCTGTTTATTTCCACAGTACTTGGGGTCACAAAGACCCGGATTCAGATGTGGGCTCTGCCCCTTATTTACCCATGCCTGTGGGTAAGTTACTTGACCTCTTTGATCATTAGTTATGTCTATAAAACGAGTGTAATAATACTCCCCTCCAGGTGGTGGCGCTGTGAAGGTAAAATGAACTAATATAATGTAGATGCCTAGAACTGTTGGTGATCCTCAAAGCATGGGTTCAATGAATAAATGATAATGTTTATAATTCTCTGTTAAAAATATTTGTAAACCTTGACTTCCACACTAGCTTACTGTCATGCTACCTACCTGCATCTCTGAAGCTTTACCCATAAAAAGCTCTTCATAAATGTTTGATGACTAAACTAATGAAAGAATGGATGAAAAGTGATCGTAGTGAGTAAGTAAAAAAGAAGACAGAGTTAATTTACCACTATGCTCGTGATTAAATTATAATTTTGTGAACTCATTAACAAAGTGGGAGCAATCAATTGATTTTGTTAGAAAACGTAAAGCAAATATCGACAACCCAGCAATGCTGCTGATAGTGTGGCCTGACGGTCTTGACAGCTGGAGCCAATCAGCTTTGAGCTGGATATCTCATGAGCCTTAGGAACTACCACAATATTTGGGTGAAGAAGGTAGTTTTTCCAAAACACGGCACGTTGTCATGTCACCAGGTTGTTTTCTCTCCTAATGACAGATTATTTTGATGTTTTGGTGTAAAAGTACTCCTCCTGTTATCAGTTTATAATAGATTAAAATGAGCTACACAAATGTGATCATCATAATTACAGTGACTCTGAGTTTATGATTTCCTCTATTAATTATTCTTTGGTGGTTTAGCAGTACAAGAGTTGGAGATATCAAAGATGGCTCTGGTTTTGTGTATTACCACCCCATCTTTTTACTTCCTAGGAGTAAACATTTACTAAATGGATATATACCACCGTGAAAATATCCTCATCTTCAGCGCTAGCATTGTCATTTCTCATACGGAGGGAACTACCTTTGAATAGGAAAAATATATATATATATCTTAGAGCTTTTTAATTAATTAATTAATTAATTTTTGGCTGCATTGCGTCTTTGTTGCTGTGCGGGCTTTCTTTAGTTTCAGCGACTGGGGGCTACTCTTCGTTGCAGTGCACGGGCTTCTCATCGTGGTGGCTTCTCTTGTTGCGGAGCACAGGCTCTACGCACGTGGGCTTCAGTAGTTGTGGCACGCGGGCTCAGTAGTTGTGGCTTGTGGGCTCAGTAGTTGTGGCTTGCTGGCTCTAGAGCGTGGGCCCAGTAGTTGTGGCGCACCGGCTTAGTTGCTCCGTGGTAGAAAAATATCTTGATAAATCACTTGGGGGCAAAGTAAGATCCTGTGAGTATGGGATGGAAGGAACTAACGAAACAAAAAAGACAGCAGGATTGGGCAGGAATTTGAGGATGAGACAAGAGAGGGGGTGGGGGAGATGGAGAGAGGAGGGCTGAGCAACAGGGGAGGAGGCAAGAGCCCAAGCTGTGGAAACTGCCCAGGGACTCATGGAAACAGAATTGTTTAAAACTAAATTGCAAGTTGTTTCCACTACTGGGCTGTACTGCAAATTGTATCTCTGGAAACCTTCAAATCTTTGGGTTGAAATTATGGGCAGCCTGAGTCCCCTTCTGGGTTGATATAGTCCCAGACAGGGAGATCATGAGCAGAAGATAAGAGCCAAGGGAACCTTGAGTGGAGAAATGCCCCTTGCACCCCCTGCCCTGTCCCACCCCTGGGATTTTACAGGAAACCTGGGGGAGGGGTTCAGACTTTCCACATTTCTCTGAAAAGGTGAAATCTTTTCTGGATCTTAAAAGAAGGGAGAGTAAAGAAGTGGCTAAGAGTGTTAGTTCAAATCTCTGTATTACTTGGGGCAAGTTACTTAGCTTTTAAAAGTCTCATCTGTAAAATGAAGCAAATCATGATAATAGCACCTACTTTGCAGGGAGGATTAAATTAGATAAAACTAGTAAAGTGCTTGGAACAGCCCCTGGCACATAGCAAGTATTTCATAAATGTTAGGTGTTAGTGTAGTTATTATATATGTGAAAAAAATCTATTTCCGTTGTGTTTCTGGTCAAAATTATTCTTCTGCTTAGAAGATTCAGGCAGTGAACGCTGCCAGGACTTACACCTTCCAGAGCAATGATGAGGGCAAGTCTCAGTTCTTGGCAGTCTTTTTACTTGACTGTGTTTTCAGGGTGGCAACACCCATGTGTTATATGCAGAAAATACCTTCCTTCCTTAGGCCAGTGGCTTTGACTCTGGCTCACCAACACATAGTTCCCAACTTTTTGACAGTGGTGATAGTGTTTTGGAAATGTGCCTGGATCATCATACTAATGGTCCCTTATATTTATGTAATAACCTTTTAGAGGTTACAAAGGGCTACATACACCACCTCTGTGAATAAAGATACCCTTATCTTCATTTTGCAAATGAGAAAAGCTGGTTATCCACATCACCAGATTCAAGGGGACTGCAAATTAGAGCCCAGGTTTTTGGACTCCTTTTTCATTGATTTTTTGAAATATGAAGGGATGTTCTTTATCATCTAAAGTGGCTCTAATATGTGCAAACTCCTGCCCAGAAAGAGAAAAGCAGAGGAGGATAGTTTTGAGCTATTTTGCATATCAAAGGAGTTAGTTCTGATTGTTTAAGATCAGAAGTTTATGCCCAAATTAAATGCAAACTTCCAGTGCTAATCTTATATATTTCCTTCATTTGAATCACTTTGGAATTTATGATTTGCTTTAGTCAGTCAACTAATTTAATAAAAAGAAAATCATAGACTCCATTCTTGGAGCAATTCTAGTAAGGTCTCCTTTATGTACCAAAAGACATTATTCCCTTGAACTTTCCATCTCCCCTCTTCTTATAGTTCAAAATATCACCCCAACCCTGGTGCCAGGGTGCATGTCCTTTCCAAATTAAAAGGGAGATGCCAGTGGCTGCATCAGTTATTCTATGTCCTCTGCCCTCTATTTTTATCTTTTTTATGTGATCACGAGATAACAAGGCTATGATCCATAATGCCTTGGAAGACAAAATATTTGGAGAGGGGGCTTCCCTGGTGGCGCAGTGGTTGAGAGTCTGCCTGCTGATGCAGGGCACACGGGTTTGTGCCCCATTCTGGGAAGATCCCACATGCCATGGAGTGGCTAAAAAAAAAAAAAAAAAAAAAAAAAAAAAAAAAAATTTGGAGAGGAAGGGGTGGTGTATGGTGGAAAATGAGGGCAGACAAGGGAGAAGAGGGGCCCCAATGAGGACAATAACTTTAACTGGTGAAGAAGCCTGATCGGAGGAGAAACTAGAAACTTGCTTTGTAAAATATTACTTTAAGTATTTGTTAAGGAAACTGAACCTGAAACTAAAAAAAAAATCTATCTCATAAAAAAAAAATGAGAGCTTAAAAACAAATAAAAACTCAAGTGGAGCTAGAAACCCAGGGCTAAATTAGGTGTCGCTTAGAATTATTGTCTAACATTTGGAAAGTGTAGAGTGAGAATACTATGCTAGGGAGGATGACTGTTCAGTAATTGTAACACCTTTACTCTGGTGACCTGAACAGGTTAGGACAACTTGTTTGATATGCATATTGCTACCCCCAGCTATATGTTTTTTGTTTACATTTGTATGGAATTTTTTCCATCAGTTCATTTTCAATCTGCGTGTGTCTTTAGATCTGACATGAGTCTTTTGTAGGCAGCATATAGATGGGTCTCATTTTTTTGTTGTTGTCCTTTTAGCCACTCTGTCTTCTGATTGTGGCATTTAGTTTATTTACATTAAAAATGATTATTGATAGGCATTGCTTGGGTGATTTCCACTATTTTGTCTTCCAAATTGCTGACCTATTCTTCTGTATCATCTAATCAGCTGTTGATTCCCTCTAGGGTTCAGGTGATCTTAACAGGTTCTTAAGGTGTCATTTCCACACACTGGAGAATCTGCTACTTAAAGATAGTGAGGTGTGTGTGTGTGTGTGTGTGTGTGTGTGTGTGTGTGTGTGTGTGGTGGGCTGGTTCACATTGAAAGAGGGAGTAGAGGTGGGAAAAGGTCAGACAGCCCTGGTCAAGGGGAAGTTCTGGAAAGTTGACAAGTCCCAGAGAGCATTTAACTTCTATAAAGGACAGGTTCCTTTTTAAAAATGCATGTGTAAATTCACTTTGTGTTCTCAGTTAACACCTTCTCTGGGTTTCTCTCTTTAGGGATGTGCTAATATGTGGAGAATGAGAAACCAGACACTAATGGATAGGGTTTCATGTTGTTGCTGTTGTTCTATAGCTATAAAAGGTATATCTTCTACCTTTGGCATTGCAAACTGATTTGTATCACTCTGCTTCACTACCCCAACTGAAGGAGGGAGAAGAAAGAAGAATGACCCCAGAACAGAATGCAGTTCTGCCATCTCTCGATTTCAGCAGTACAGAAATGCTTTAATGAATTCGGATTTTTAGAATAAATTAAATCTATTCCCATCACTCTGAATACGTAATTAATGACAGCACAGCCTTTTGAACAAAGAGAGATGGCAATACCTAGCAATGTTAATTAACGATATATAGATTTGAAATGTGCTCTTCCAAAGCTTTCAAATCAAATGCTAAATGATGCTAAGGGTCTTCAAAAGCAATTAGGGGAAAAAACATATCAAGTTGACCTTCATCATCTTCACTAATTAATATTTATTAAGTGTCTAGATATCTTGCTTTGTGTTGAAGAAGGAAAAGAATCTGGAATTTTATGATAGTTGTTGAAATACTTATGAGTTTAGTGACAAGGTAAAAAAGGGAATAAATGGACTATTTGAGCATAATATGAACTATTTGAAGAATTTGGGAATTTATTGAGGAGCTCTCATTAGCAGGGTCCTGAAAATATCTTCCCAGAACTAATGGGTTATGCTTCTGAAGTATCAGTTTATTCCTTTAAGGAGAAATACAGTTAAACCATGGCAGAATCTTTGGCTAGTGTTTGAGTGTCAGCAACTATCCCTGTCTCTACTCTCTATAACTCAGTTCAGTTCAATTTACCTTTATTATGTGTATCATGGACCAAAGTCCAGTGCTAGACTTTGCTGGGAGATAGAAATTAATAAAATAAGGTCATTTACTCAAATAAAGGATCTAGTGGTTAAGAGACTTGGGTCCTGAGGAGTCCGGCTCCTGGCCAAAAAAAAATCAATGTGTGTTTTTTTGTTCCCAACCACAAGGCAATTACAAAGGTTCTACCTGACAGGTCTCACATGTGCATAGCCCATGCAAAACACTTTCACTGAAGGGAGATGCAGTCAAAGACTCGCCCCTCTGGCTGGTCATGCTCTTTGCATCTGTGCGTTCCTGGCCCAGGCACCTTCAGTCCTAGGTTTCTTTATTTTGGGACTCGGTCTGAGATCTTCTTCAGATGCCTCTGCCAAGGCCTCCTTATGGATGGGGGTAGGAGGAGGGGGAAACCTTGAAGACACTCTTCCCCACTCTGACTCAGTACTTTCATACTCCTAGCTCTTCCCACCTCTGCCCTGGCCCCATGGTCCATAAAACTGCAGGAACCTTTTGTTTGGGGCCCCTCAACTGGGAGGCAACCCCGTCTTCATGAGTTCACCTGACTCTTGACAAGTGTGCCATTTCAAAGGGAAAAAAGGAATAGAGGGCACTTGGTGCTTTCTCTTGTTTGAGCCTCTTGTACTGTGGTAGTGAGTGATTAAAGGTTCACTGCTACTTCCTTTTTTGCTTGTTGGTTTAATTGGCCACTTTGATACCTGATAGCTTTGCTGAGCTCCTGACAGGTACTAGTCCAGGTTCCATCACTTCCTAGCTGTATGAGATTGGGCAAGTTAGTGAACTCTCCCAACCTGCATTATCCTACTATAAAATGAATGCAACACTATAATTGTATCTATTCTGGAGGGTTGTTGGGAAGATTGCATGAGCTTATGCATGGCTGGCATACAGTGACGTTTTTAATAAATATTCTTATCATATATACTATTATATAAATGCATCAGCATTGATAGAAATCTTACAACATTTTGAGGAGACTGACACATGAGCAATCGTTCATTCAGCATGCCTTGCATCCCTATCAGGCCCTGGTTCTAAAGAGATAAGATGCACTGCGTTCTCTTGGCTCTCAAAGCGCTTTGGAGTCTAGAAGGAAGATAAACGTGCAACCAACAACAACTGAAAACCAGACACATATAAGATGATACAGGAGCTTGGGGATAAAGGTAGTTCATTGGTGAGGATGTTTTTGTCTGAAAGAAATAGAAACTCAACTCAAATTGTCAAGTAATTTGAAAAGTTATTATTGCACATCACTATGTTGAGAGACTGTCCTGCCCAAGGATGTCATCAAGGACCCAGATTCTTTCCACCTTTCTGTTCTAACAGTGTTGGCTTCATTCTCAGACTGTTAGTAGGGAGACACAATATCCAAGCACATCCAAACATGATAATGTGTAGAAGAAGAAAAAAAAAACAAACCCATTTCTTTCTGTATGTCTTTTTAGGAGCAAAGAAACTTTTTCTGGAAGTTCACTAGCCAACTTCTCTTATCTCATTGGCCAGACATGGGTTATGTGCCTATCCGATACAAATCACTGCCAAGAAGAATGAAATTACCCTTAAAATCTGGAGCAGGGATGAGATTAGCCTGTTTTGAAGTACATGGATGCATGGGGAAGGGTTATGTTAGAATGAAGTTTATATTAGAAGTGGGGACAGGATGCGTATTTGCAGGAACCAACCATCCCACTATAGGCACCCAAACGTGCATGAGAGAGTCAAGAAAAACTTACATATAAGTGAGTGCCCTGAACTGAGACTTGAAAGATGTAAAATTTGACAGGTGGATGTTAAGAATGGGGTTGGTTTTGGTGGTGGAGTGTATACAAAACAGAGGAAAGAGTAAGTGCAAAGTCAAGGAACCATAAAGCAGCATGGGACTTTTACTCCCTTCCAAGATGGAATAACAGGACCTAGATTGACTCTCCCACCTGAACCAACCAATAAAACTAGAGAAAATATATAGAACAACAGTTTTCAAGACACAGAACATCATGCAACAAAGGATAGTGATCCCTGAGAGATGGGAAACTAACAAATCATACAATTGTTTCAGCTTACTGTTTTAAGAGTTTCCAGGTCATGGCATAGGGAGGATGTGGAATTACAGAGAAAACATGTTTATGTTTCTACACAGTTAGGGATTTCTGAACAAATTTTACTGAAACTTGGAGTGTGATCTGAGAGCTAGTCTTTGAAGTTAATTTAAAACTGTATAGAGAGTGAGATCTCCAGAGAGATTTACCTAATGCCAGAGATATGTGTTTACATTTCAAGAGGGGATGAAACCTGGAACTTGGAAACATCTCTGAGTTGTAAATCTGGAGACACAGGAATTATTTTTTCCCTGGAGAGATTTATTTACATTCCAAAAGGTTAGAGCAAGACATTTCGTAGGAGACTCTCAGATGTGGAAGCGGAGGCAGCTGACTCTTTCTCCTGTATACAAGAACAGGCAACTTATTTTCTTGTGTTCCTCACCTGTGGGGTGAGCTTGCCATCCATATAGGACAAATTTTTATATCTGGTTCTCATCATGTTACTTTGGAGATATGGAGGAGTGACACTGCAATATTACTCTCTTGATCTGGCTGTGAGTATAATGAGAAATCTGTCTCTGATCCAAAAACTTCAGTGTGCATTAAGGACAAAATTAATAAAGGTGAGTATTAAAAACATAACAGGGGGGAACCCAGGTGGAGATTGGCAGACTTCCTAAGTTGAGGAGATGGAAATATAAGTCTGGGAAAACCAAGGTAGCTAGAGTTTGAAAAAGTAACAAAGAGGAGTTAGCTGCACAGAGGGAGAACCCTGGAGAGTTTCAAAAGCTTTTCTTTGAATAATCAATAGATTCCTTATCAGTGCATGTGTGTAAGAAAACTACTCAAGGGAGTTAGAGGGAGAAACAATTCAAAAGGATTAGAAAACAGTCCCTGGCACTAACACAGTTCCAGGAATATTGTTTATTCCCGTAAACCAGACTGGAAAAATTTATAGTTTATGGGCAATTGTGTTGAAAACTCAGTAGCAGGGATTAATTAATCCTAGATGGGAGTACCACTTGGGACCTGCATAGCAAATCATAAAAGCAAGACCCAATAAAGATCAAACTGTTTCTGAGTAACTAACTGCATCCCAGGCCTAGTTCTTGAATATTCGTACAAGTACAAAAATACTCAGTACCCAGCAAGTTAAAATTCACAATGTCTATCATTCAAACAAAGATTACAAGTCATACAAAGAAGCAGGAAAACGTGACCTATAAGGAGGAAAATAGTTAATTAATCAAAACCAACCTGGAACTGACAGAGATGTCAGAATTAGCAAACAAGTACATTTAAACAGTTATGGCTATTCCATATGTTCAAACAGTTAAGTAGAGAAATAGTAGATATAAGAAGGACCCAAATTGAGCTTCTAGAGATGAAAACTATAAGGCTTGAGATAAAAACCACAATGTATTTAATGGGAGATTATACATAAGAAAAAAAGATAAGTAACTTGAAGACACTGAAATAGAAACTATCCAAAATGAAACCAGAGAGAAAAAATTGTTTTAAATGAAAAGAGCATCAGTAGCTGTGGGAGAACTTCAAGTAGCTAATATACATGGAATTGGAGTCTCATAGGAGAGAAAGGATTGGGGATGGGGACAAAAATATTTGAAGACATAATTGCTGAAAAATTTCCAAATTTAATAAAATCTTTAAATGGGGCTTCCCTGGTCGCGCAGTAGTTGAGAGTCTGCCTGCCGATGCAGGGGACACGGGTTCGTGCCCCGGTCCGGGAGGATCCCACGTGCCGCGGAGCGGCTGGGCCTGTGAGCCATGGCCGCTGAGCCTGCGCGAACGGAGCGTGTGCTCGCAACGGGAGAGGCCACAACAGTGAGAGGCCCACGTACAGCAAAAAACAAACAAACAAAAAAAACTTTAAATGAAATCTGAGCACAAGAAATATGAAGAAAGCTACATGAAGGCACATAATAATCAAATTGCTCAAACCAATGATAAAGACAAAATCTTAAAAACAGAGAAAAAAGACATGTTAAATATAAAAGAACAAAGATAAGAGTGGCAACAGATTACTCATCAGAAAAAATGAAGGGATATGGTATTAGTATGTTTAGCGAATTAGAAGTAATTTGTGTTGGTAATACTGAAGTCATGGGGAGGGCATGAGGAAATGGGCAGGGGGCAATTGCAAGAGATATGTCTGCTTTGATTTGCTGAGATCAGATGATAAAAAGTGTTAAGTGCCCTATTACAGTTGCTAGGATGTATTCTGGAGGTAATAGGGAGCCATTAAAGAATTTTGGGCAGGAAAATGTCATCAGATTTGCATGTTAGATCATTCTTATGGCATTGATTGCATGAACGTATTAATAACTGGATGAATGAATGAATGGAAGAGGATAGTTTGGAAGATTGAAAGCCTGGAGGAAGCAAGTGCAACCATATAGAAGCTATTGTAGTCAATTCATTTCATTAATTCATTTGTTCAAAATGTATTTGATAAGTCCTCCCATATCCCACACTTTAAGCCAGTTCCTTAAGATACTATAGCTAGCATAAAAAAAAAAAAGCTACTATAGCTAGTAAAGTAACTATATATATAAAAGGCATATTACTCTGTAAGTATGTTGTAGACATTCTTTTGGGTCAATATAAGTACCGTTGTGGTTTCACTTTCCAAAATTTTGGTTACCTTTGGCCAACTGCAGTACAAAAATATTAAATGGAAAATTGCAGAAATAAACAATGCATAAGTTTTAATTAGTGCGCTGTTCTGAGTAGTGTGATGAAATCTCTCACTATCTTGTTTTGTCCCACTCGGGACATGAATCATCCCTTTGTCCAGTGTATCCCACCCAGTAGTCATTTATTAGCCATCTGGGTTATCAGGTCGACTGTTGCAGTATCACAGTGCCTGTGCTCAAGTCACCTTTATTTTATGTAATAAAGGCCCTAATGTGCAAGAGTAGTGATGTTGGCAATTCACATTCGCCAAAGAGAAGCCATTAAGTATTTCCTATAAGCGAAAAGTTGAAAGTTGTTGACTTAAAAAGAAAAGAAAGAAAAACACCTTATGCTGAGTTTGCTAAGATCTACCGTAAGAATGAATCTTCTATCTTTGAAATTGTGAAGAAGGAAAAAGAAATTAGTGCTAGTTTTGCTGTCACACCTCAAACTGGAAAAGTTAAGCCACAGTGCAGGATAAGTGCCTAGTTAGGATAGACAAGGCATTAAATTTGTAAAATAAGATATTTCGAGAGAGAGGGGTCACATTCACATAACATTTTTTTGTTTGTTTTAAAGAAGATGTTGGGGGTAGGAGTTTATTAATTAATTTATTTATTTTTGCTGTGTGTGTCTTCGTTTCTGTGCGAGGGCTTTCTCTAGTTGTGGCAAGTGGGGGCCACTCTTCATCGCGGTGCATGGACCTCTCACTATCGCGGCCTCTCTTGTTGCGGAGCACAGGCTCCAGACGCGCAGGCTCAGTAGTTGTGGCTCACGGGCCTAGTTGCTCCATGTCATGTGGGATCCTCCCAGACCAGGGCTCGAACCCGTGTCCCCTGCATTAGCAGGCAGATTCTCAGCCACTGTGCCACCAGGGAAGCCCATCACATAATTTTTATTACAGTATATCATTAAAATTATTCTACTTTATTATTGTGGTTAATCTGTTACTGTGTCTAATGTATAAATTAAATTTTGTCATAGGTATTATGGATAGGAAAATACATAGTACATATATATAGGGTTTGGTACTATCTATGGTTTCAGGCATTGACTGTCTTAGGGGGTCTTAGAATGTATTCCCTGTGGATAAGGAGGAACTATCACAGATAGTTTTATTCTTTATAACAGCTGCATACTATTCATTCATTCACTTGTCAAATATTTTAAAATCTTTTTTGAATTTTATTTTATTATTATTATTTTTATACAGCAGCTTCTTATTAGTTACCTATTTTATACATATTCGTGTATATATGTCAACCTCAATCTCCCAATTGATCCCCTCCCACCGACTTTCCCGCCTTGGTGTCCATACATTTGTCCTCTACACCTGTGTCTCTATTTCTGCCTTGCAAGCCAGTTCATCTATACCATTTTTCGAGATTCCACATATATATGTTTCTAGATTCCACATATATGTGTTAACAAATATGTTAAAAAACATATTTGTTTTTCTCTTTCTGACTTACTTCACTCTGTATGGCAGTTTCTAGACCAATCCACGTCTCTACAAATGACCTAATTTCGTTCCTTTTTATGGCTGAGTAATATTCCATTGTATGTATATACCACATCTTCTTTACTCATTCATCTGTCGATGGGCATTTAGGTTGCTTCCATGACGTGCCTATTGTAAATAGTGCTGCAGTGAATATTGGGGTGCATGTGTCTTTTTAAATTATGGTTTTCTCTGGGTATATGCCCAGTAGTGGGATTGCTGGGTCCTATGTTAATTCTATTTTTAGTTTTGTAAGGAACCTCCATACTGTTCTCCATAGTGGCTGTATCAATTTACATTCCCACCAACAGTAGAAGAGGGTTCCCTTTTCTCCACACCCTCTCCAGTTGTTGTTTGTAGATTTTCTGATGATGCCCATTCTAACTGGTGTGAGGTGATACCTCATTGTACTTTTGATTTGCATTTCTCTAATGATTAGTGATGCTGAGCATCCTTTCATGTGTTTGTTGGCAATCTGTATATCTTCTTTGGAGAAGTGTCTATTTAGGTCTTCTGCCCATTTTTGTATTGGGTTGTTTGTTTTTTTAATGTTGAGCTGCATGATCTGTTTATATATTTTGGAGATTTATCCATTGATTCATTTGCAAATATTTTCTTCCATTCTGAGAGTTGTCTTTTTACCTTGTTTCATAGTTTCCTTTGCTGGGCAAAAGCTTTTAAGTTTCATTAGGTTTCACTTGTTTATTTTTGTTTTTATTTCCATTTCTCTAGGAGGTGGGTCAAAAAGGATCTTGCTGTGATTTATGTCATAGAGTGTTCTGCCTATGTTTTCCTCTAAGAGTTTTATAGTGTCTGGCCTTACATTTAGGTCTTTAATCCATTTTGAGTTTATTTTTGTGTATGGTGTTAGGGAGGGTTCTAATTTCATTCTTTTACAAGTAGCTGTCCAGTTTTCCCAGCACCACTTATTGAAGAGGCTATCTTTTCTCCATTGAATATTCTTGCCTCCTTTATCAAAAGTAAGGTGACCATATGTACATGGGTTTATCTCTGGGCTTCTGTCCTGTTCCATTGATCTATGTTTCTGTTTTTGTGACAGCACCAAATGTCTTTACTGTAGCTTTGTAATATAGTCTGAAGTCAGAGAGTCTGATTCCTCCAGCTCCACTTTTTTCCCTCAAGATTGCTTTGGCTATTTAGGGTCTTTTGTGTCTCCATACAAATTTTAAGAATTTTTGTTCTAGTTCTGTGAAAAATGCTGTTGGTAATTTTATAGGGATTGCATTGAATCTGTAGATTGCTTTGGGTAGCAGACTCATTTTCACAATGTTGATTCTTCCAGTCCAAGAACATGGTATATCTCTCCATCTCTTTGTGTCACCTTTGATTTCTTTCATCAGTGTCTTATACTTTTCTGACTACAGGTCTTTTACCTCCTTAGGTAGGTTTATTCCTAGGTATTTTGTTCTTTTTGTTGCAATGGTGAATGGGATCATTTCCTGAATTTCTCCTTCTGATCTTTCATTGTTAGTGTATAGGAATGCAAGAGATTTCTGTGCATTAATTTTGTATCGTGCTACTTTACCAAATTCATTGATTAGCTCTAGTAGTTTTCTGGTGGCATCTTTAGGATCCGCTATGCATAATATCATGTCATCTGCAAACAGTGACAGGTTAACGCCTTCTCTTCCAATTTATATTCCTTTTATTTCTTTTTCTTCTTTGATTGCTGTGGCTAGGACTTCCAAAACTATGTTGAATAATAGTGGTGAGAATGGACATCCTTGTCTTGTTCCTGATCTTAGAGGAAATGCTTTCAGTTTTTCACCATTGAGAATGATGTTTGTTGTGGGTTTGCCGTATATGCCCTTTATTATGTTGAGGTAGGTTCCCTCTATGCCCACTTTCTGGAGAGTTTTTATCATAAATCAGTGTTGAATTTTGTCAAAAGCTTTTTCTGCATCTATTGAGATGATCATATGGGTTTTATTCTTCAATTTGTTAAAATGGTGTATCACATTGATTGATTTGCTTATATTGAAGAATCCTTGCATCGCTGGGATAAATCCCACTTGATCATGGTATATGATCATTTTAATGTGTTGTTGGATGCTGTTTGCTAGTACTTTGTTGAGGATATTTGCATCTATATTCATCAGTGATATTGGTCAGTAATTTTCTATTTTTGTAGTATCTCTGTCTGGTTTTGGTATCAGGGTGATGGTGGCCTCTTAGAATGAATTCGGGAGTGTTACTTCCTCCACAATTTTTTGGAAGAGTTTGAGAAGGATGGGTTTTAGCTCGTATCAAAATGTTTGATAGAATTCATCTGTGAAGCCATCTGGTCCTGGACTTCTGTTTGTTGGAAGATTTTTAATCACAGTTTCAATTTCAGTGCTTGTGATTGGTCTGTTCATATTTTCTGTTTCTTCCTGGTTTAGTCTTGGAGGGTTATACTTTTCTAAGAATTTGTCCATTTCTTCCAGGTTGTTCATTTTATTGGTATAGAGTTTCTTGTTGCAGTCTCTTATGATGCTTTATATTTCTGCGGTGTCAGTTGTAACTTCTCCTTTTTCATTTCTAATTTTATTGATTTGAGTTCTCTCCCTCTTGATGAGTCTGGCTAAAGGTTTATCAATTTAGTTTATCTTCTCAAAGAACCAGCTTTTAATTTTATTGATCTTTGCTATTGTTTTCTTTGTTCCTATTTCATTTCTGCTCTGATCTTTATGATTTCTTACTTCTACTGATTTTGGGTTTTGTTTGTTATTCTTTTTTAAGTGTGAGGTTAGACTGTTTATTTGAGATTTTTCTTGTTTCTTCAGGTAGGATTGTATTGTTATAAACTTCCCTATTAGAACTGCTTTTGCTGCTCCCATAGGTTTTAGATCATTGTGCTTTTGTCGTCATTTGTCTTTAGGTATGTTTTGATTTCCTCTTTGATTTTTTCAGTGATCTCTTGGTTATTTAGTAATGTATTGTTTAGCCTCCATGTGTTTGTGTTTTTTACGTTTTTTTAAATTTCTAATCTCTTTGCATTGTGGTCAGAAAAGATGCTTGACATGATTTCAGTTTTCTTAAATTTACTGAGGCTTGATTTGTGACCCAAGATGTGATCTATCCTGGAGAATGTTCCGTGTGCACTTGAGAAGAAAGTGTAATCTACTGTTTTTGGATGAAATGTCCTATAAATATCAGTTAAATCTATCTGGTCTATTGTATCAGTTAAAGCTTGTTTTTCCTTATTAATTTTCTGTCTGGATGATGTGTCCATTGGTGTAAGTGAGGTGTTAAAGTCCCCCACTATTATTGTGTTACTGTCCATTTCCTCTTTTAGAGCTATTAGCAGTTGCCTTATGTATTGAGGTGCTCCTATGTTGGGTGAATAAATATTTACAATTGTCATATCTTCTTCTTGGACTGATCCCTTGATCATTATATAGTAACCTTCCTTGTCTCTTGTAACATTATTTTAAAGTCTATTTTATCTGATATGAGTATTGCTACTCCAGCTTTCTTTTGATTTCCATTTGCATGGAATATCTTTTTCCATCCCTCACTTTCAGTCTGTTTATGTCCCTAGGTCTGAGGTGGGTCTCTTGTAGACAGCATATATATGGGTCTTGTTTTTGTATCCATTCAGTGAGCCTGTGTCTTTTGGTTGGAGCATTTAATCCATTCACATTTAAGGTAATTATTGATATGTATGTTCCTATTATCATTTTCTTAATTGTTTTGGGTTTGTTTTTGTAGGTCCTTTTCTTCTCTTGTGTTTCCCACTTAGAGAAGTTCCTTTAACATTTGTTGTAGAGCTGGTTTGGTGGTGCTGAATTCTCTCAGCTTTTGCTTTTCTGTAAAGCTTTTGATTTCTCTGTAGAATCTGAATGAGATCTTGGCTGTAGGTTCTTCCCTTTCATCACTTTAAGTATATCGTGCCACTCCCTTCTGGTTGTAGAGTTTCTGCTGAGAAATCAGCTGTTAACCTTATGGGAGTTCCCTTGTATCTTATTTGTCATTTTCCCTTTGTTGCTTTTAATAATTTTTCTTTGTCTTTAATTTTTTTCTATTTGATTACTATGTTTCTTGGCATGTTTCCCCTTGGGTCTATCCTGCTTGGGAGTCTCTGCACTTCCTGGACTTGGGTGGCTATTTCTTCTTCAATATTAGGGAAATTTTCGATTATTATCTTGGGTCCTTTCTCTCTCTCTTCTCCTTCTGGGACCCCTATAATGTGGATGTTGGTGTGTTTAATGTTGTCCCAGAGGTCTCTTAGTCTGTCTTCATTTCTTTTCATTCTTTTTTCTTTATTCTGTTCCATGGCAGTGAATTCCACCATTCTGTCTTCCAGGTCACTTATCAGTTCTTTTGCCACAGTTTTCCTTCTATTGATTCCTTGTAGTGAATTTTTCATTTCAGTTATTGTATTGTTCATCTCTGCTTGTTTGTTCCTTAATTCTTTTAGGTGTTTGTTCTTTAATTCTTCTAGGTCTTTGTTAAACATTTCTTGCATCTTCTTGATCTTTCCCTCCATTCTTTTTCTGAGGTCCTGGATCATCTTCACTATCATTATTCTGAATGTTTTTCTGGAAGGTTGCCTATCTCCACTTCATTTAATTGTTTTTCTGGCGTTTTATCTTGTTCCTTCATCTGGTGCATAGTCCTATACCTTTTCATTTTGTCTCTCTGTGAGAAAGCGAGAGATACAAAATAATGTGTGAAATTATTTTGCATAGTGTTATGAATACTAGCATATAAACTACAAGGATTATAATAATGATATATCATAAGCATCCTCATCATTATTCACCTTACTACAATTCAACTATTATTAGCAGTTTAATAATATTCAATATTTTTATAAACATTTGTTAGTACAAAGATATGTATAATATTCTTTCTAAAATTATATAGATAACACACTCTCATAATTTGTATTAACTATCAATCTTTTTCCCTATTAAACCATTTGAAAATAGTTTGCTTTTTTACATAAAATTACAACTTTGACCACCATCACTAATTATTTAACTCTTATAATAGTACAAGTACATTTATACTTCAATCAACTTATAAAATTTCAGCATATAAAACACATACTGAAATTTTCCCTCCAAAAAAGTGCTATGGATATTTAATAGTGATTTTATATATTAACAATAAGTCTGAAATTCATACTTCCTTGAATTACTTAGTTTTCCTGACTACGCATGATGGTAACACATGTGATCCTGAGGTTATTGATCACACAAAGTTCAGAGATGCCAGGAATAAAGGTGAAGCAAGTCCAGCTCTCTCTGACCTCGAAGGCAGAGTCCAAGATGAAGAGGGGATCCTGGCCGCACACCAAAGGATGATCTCTGGGGCACTCCCATATATATATATATATATATATATATGTATATGTATTCTCACCCCTAAGTAGGATATAAGCTTCATGAAGGCAGGGAGTTTTTTTTTTTTATTCACTGCTGTATCTTTGGTATCTTGCCCAAAGCCAAACACATAGAAGATACTCAGTAAAAACTTGACAGAGAGGGCAGACAGCAGAAGCAAGAAGAACTACCATTCTGCAGCCTGTGGAACAAAAACCACATTCACAGAAAGATAGACAAAATGAAAGGGCAGAGAACTATGTACCAGATGAACAAACAAGATAAAACCCTAGAAAAAAAACCAACTAAATGTAGTGTAGATAGGCAACTTTCCAGACAAAGAATTCAGAATAATGATAGTGAAGATGATCTAGGACCTTGGGAAAAGAATGGAGGCAAAGGTCAAGAAGATGCAAGAAATGTTTAACAATGACTTAGAAGAATTAAAGAACAAACAAGCAGAGATGAGCAATACAATAACTGAAATGAAAAATTCACTAGAAGGGATCAATAGCAGAATAACTGAGGCAGAAGAACAGATAAATGACCTGGAAGACAAAATGGTGGAATTCACTGCCGCAGAACAGAATAAAGAAAAAAGAATGAAAAGAAATGAAGACAGACTAAGAGACCTCTGGGACAACATTAAATGCACCAACATTCGCATTATGCGGGTCCCAGAGGGAGAAGAGAGAGAGAAAGGACCTGAGAAAATATTTGAAGTCATTATAGTCAAAAACTTTTAGGCGAATTCTATCAAACATTTAGAGAAGAGCTAACACCTTTCCTTCTCAAACTCTTCCAAAATATAGCAGAGGGAGGAACACTCTCAAACTCATTCTATGAGGCCACCATCACCCTGATACCAAAACCAGACAAAGATGTCACAAAGAAAGAAAACTACAGGCCAATATCACTGATGAACATAGATGCAAAAATCCTCAACAAAATACTAGCAAGCAGAATCCAACAGGACATTAAAAGGGTCATACACCATGATCAAGTGGGGTTTATCCCAGGTATGCGAGGATTCTTCATTATATGCAAATCAATCAATGTGATAAACCATATTAACATATTAACAAATAGAAGGAGAAAAACCATACGATCATCACAGTAGATGTAGAAAAATCTTTTGACAAAATTCATAACCTATATATGATAAAAACCCTCCAGAAAGTATGCATAGAGGGAACTTACCTCAACATAATAAAGGCCATATATGACAAACCCACAGCCAACATCGTTCTCAATGGTGAAAAACTGAAACTATATCCACTAAGATCAAGAACAATACAAGGTTGTCCACTCTCACCAGTATTATTCAACATAGATTTGGAAGTTTTAGCCACAGCAATCAGAGAAGAAAAAGAAATAAAAGGAATCCAAACTGGAAAAGAAGAAGTAAAGCTGTCACTGTTTGCAGATGACATGATACTATACATAGAGAATCCTAAAGATGCTACCAGAAAACTACTAGAGTTAATAAGCGAATTTGGTAAAGTAGCAGGATACAAAATGAATGCACAGAAATCTCTTGCATTCCTATACAAAAATGATGAAAAATCTGACAGAGAAATGAAGGAAACACTCCCATTTACCACTGCAACAAAAAGAATAAAATACCTAGGAATAAACCTACCTAAGGAGACAAAAGACCTGTATGCAGAAAACTATAAGACACTGATGAAAGAAATTAAAGATAATACAAACAGATGGAGAGATATACTATGTTCTTGGACTGGAAGAATCAACATTATGAAAATGAGTCTACTACCCAAAGCAATCTACAGATTCAATGCAATCCCTATCAAACTACCAGTGGCATTTTTTACAGAAGTAGAACAAAAAATTTCACAATTTGTATGGAAACACAAAAGACCCCGAATAGCCAAAGCAATCTTGAGAAAGAAAAACGCAGCTGGAGGAATCAGGCTCCCAGACTTCAGACTACCGTACAAAGCTTCAGTAATCAAGACAGCATGGTACTGGCACACAAACAGAAATATAGATCAATGGAACAGGATAGAAAACCCAGAGATAAACCCACGCACATATGGTAACCTTATTTTTGATAAAGGAGGCAAGAATATACAATGGAGAAAAGACAGCCTCTTCAATAAGTGGTGCTGGGAAAACTGGACAGCTACATCATTAAAAGAAGGAAATTAGAACACTCCTTAACACTATATGCAAAAATAAACTCAAAATGGATTAAAGACCTAAATGTAAGGCCAGACACTATAAAACTCTTAGAGGAAAACATAGGCAGAACACTCTATACATAAATCACAGCAAGATACTTTTTGACCCCTAGAGAAACGGAAATAAATACAAAAATAAACAAATGGGACCTAATGAAACTTAAAACCTTTTGCACAGCAAAGGAAACCATAAACAAGACGAAAAGACAACCCTCAGAATGAGAGGAAATGTTTGCAAATGAAGCAACTGACAAAGGATTAACCTCTAAAATTTACAAGCAGCTCATGCAGCTCAATATCAAAAAAGCAATCAACACAATCCAAAAATGGGCAGGAGACCTAAATAGACATTTCTCCAAAGAAGATAAACAGATTGCAAACAAACACATGAAAGGGTGCTCAACATCACTAATTATTAGAGAAATTCAAATCAAAACTACAATGAGGTATCACCTCACACAGGTTAGAATGGGCATCATCAGAAAATCTATAAACAATAAATGCTGGAGAGGGTGTGGAGAAAAGGGAACCCTCTTGCACTGTTTGTGGGAAAGTAAATTGATACAGCAACTATGGAGAACCTAAGGAAGTTCCATAAAAAACTAAAAATGGAACTACCATGTGACCCAGCAATGCCACTACTGGGCATATACCCTGAGAATACTGTAATTCAAAAAGAGTCATGTACCACAATGTTCATTGCAGCTCTATTTACAATATCCAGGATATTGAAGCAACCTAAGTGTCCATCAACAGATGAATGGATAAAGAAGATGTGGCACATATGTACAATGGAATATTATTCAGCTATAAAAAGAAACACAATTGAGTTATTTGTGGTGAGGTGGATGGACCTAGAGTCTGTCATATAGAGTGAAGTAAGTCAGAAAGAGAAAAACAAATACCGTATACTAACACAAATATATGGAATCTAAAAAAAAAAAATGGTTCTGATGAACCTAGGGGCAGGACAAGAATAAAGATGCAGACAGAGAGAATGGACTTGAGGACACAGGGCGGGGGAACGGTAAGCTGGGATGAAGTGAGAGAGTGGCATGGACATATATACACTACCAAATGGAAAATAGATAGCTAGTGGGAAGCAGCCACATAGCACAGGGAGATCAGCTTTGTGCTTTGTGACCACCTGCGGGGTGGGGGGGATTGGGAGGGTGGTAGGCAGGCGCAAAAGGGAGGAGATATGGAGTATATGTATATGTATAGCTGGTTCACTTTGTTATAAAGCAGAAACTAACACACCATTGTAAAGCAATTATAGTCCAATAAAGATGTTAAAAAAAAAGTCAGATCCATTTGGAATTGCAAATGTGTGACAAGAAATTATAGTTCTTATATATAATGTCAAACTTTAAATATTTGACTACTAAATTTTTAAATAACAGAAAAAATAATTTTGGAGATGAAGTTTAATATTTACGTCTAACCCAGGAGTTCATTTTATGTGTATTTTAGCCATTAATTTTATTAGAAAAAAATAGTGATTTGGATAGAGATAGTGGCATTGAACAGAGTGAGAAATGATCACATTCTGAGTGCATTTTGAGTAGAATTGGTAATGTTTGTTGATAATGAGGTGTGGGATGTGACAGAAAGAGGGAGTTCAGGATGACTTGAAGGTTTTTGGCTTGAGCAACTGATTGAATAGACTTTCCATACCCTGACAAATAGACGACTGCCAAGAGATACTTTGGATTGGGAGTGAGAGATGATGGATGCAGGAGTGTGGTTCTGGACATGTTAAGTTTGAGACTTTGAGCTGAGCTCAGCATCTTTCCTTGACCATCTTCACAGTTCCAATCAAAATGTGCCAAATGGAATGATTCATTTTCTTAAACTTGCCTACCCTGATGTCTTCTCTGTGTATCAGTTGATGGCAACTCTATCCTTCCAGATGGCTCAGACCACACACCTTAGAGTCAGCCTTGAATTCTTCCCTTCCCTTCCCCCTTCTCTCCCTCCCTCCTCCTTTCCTCCCTCCCTACTGTTTTCCCTTTTTTCTTTCTTTTTCCTCCTTCCCTCCCTCCCTCCCTCCCTTCTTCCTTCCTTCCTCCCTCCCCCCCTCCCTCCCTCCTTCTCTTCTTTCTT
>NW_020174050.1:3497685-3639067 GCF_003031525.2 Neophocaena asiaeorientalis asiaeorientalis | reverse complement strand
TCTTTCTTTCTCACATCCAATCCATCAAGAAATCTTGTGGCCTTTACCCTTAGGATTACATCCATCACTTGATAATTCTCACCACCTCAATTGCCAAAACCCTGCTTCCCAACCACCAGCATCTCCCTCCGGAATGTTGCAAAGGACTCCTAACTGGTTTCCTTGCTTTTCCCTACGTCTTCTAGAGCTTATTTTCAACATGACTGGAGAATTATATTTTAAAAACATAAATCAACCAGATCATATCATCCATGTGCTTAAAATCCTCTAAGACCTCCCTATTTTACAGTATTCAAAATAAAATGGAAATCCTGTGCTGGTCTACAAGACCCTATGTAGTCTGGCTCCTCGATGCCCCTGCCGCTGCCTCCCGACTTCATCCCCTCTTCTTGCCCTCTTCCTCCTTGCTCTTCCTCTAAGGTGCTGGGCATTTTCCCACCATGGGGCTCACCTTGCTGTTTCCTCTGCCAGGAAATTCTTCTCCCATCTATGGTCAGGCTTATTCTTCACCTCTTTCAAGACTTTGTTCAGGTGGCACCTTCTCAGGGAGGTCGACCCTGATGGTCCCACGGAAAGTACAGTCTTGCAAACATACTTTTGCCTGCCACACACCCCCATCCTCCTTACTCTGTTCTATCTTTACTGTTGAAGTAGCACTTTTCTTCATAACATACTTTATAATTTATTATAACAAACTTCATAATTTTTTTTTTTTGCGGTACGCGGGCCTCTCACTGTTGTGGCCTCTCCCGTTGCGGAGCACAGGCTCCGGATGCACAGGCTCAGTGGCCATGGCTCACGGGCCCAGCCGCTCGGCGGCACGTGGGATCTTCCCGGACCGCGGCACGAACCCGTGTCCCCTGCATCGGCAGGTGGACTCTCAACCGCTGCGCCACCTGGGAAGCCCCATACTTTATAATTTATTTTAACATATTTTAAATTTAGTCTGTGTCTCCTTCTGCCAAACTTTAATTCCCAAGGGCAAGGACTTTCATCTGTTTGTTCAGTGATGTATTCCCTGTACCTGGAATAGTGCCTGGCATACAGTCGATGGTCTATAAACACTCACTGAATATTGAACATTGGGCCTGACTCTCCCAAAGCCCTAATATCTTTAATCAGGATGATACCAAGACATGTGAGAAGCCCAGACTGATGATTAATTTGGTTCTCCTTCAAATGGATATTAAAAAATAATTATGTTTGTTGAGAAGTGATGCTGAGTACTGCCGGGCTGTATGTGGGAAGGACCAAAAACAGGAGTGGTGCTCAAACTTTCTTTTCTTATCGCAGGCAATTCAGCTCTGGCCCTGAATGTATCTAAAACAACTACAAAACAGAGCCCTGCAGCAACCCTGGCCCTCCTTACGCAGGTCAGTCACACAAGCACACCCTTTGGGGGTCTCACTGTGCCCACTCCAGGCTGCATCCATATTCAGTACCCTCCCTGAGAGGCCATCTGGCGGGTAGAGATTTTCCCATTTTGGAATATCCTCAGGGATGTTTAGATTGGTGGCCCTGGTAGCTGGCTGTGTCTCTGAACTTAGCCACGGGAGATCTCCTCTTGCAGTGCATGCAGTTCAGTCTGATTATTTGAAAAGCCCTAATCTGCTTTTTCAGCATCGTGCTCTGAGACCTCCTGCTTCTTTTCTCTACCGGTCTCAGCAGAAAAGTAATAATAGCTGCGAAGGGTGTCACTATGCTTGAGAAAGACAGACACTCCCTACACCCTCGGTTTCCTCAGTGGCAGAAAGCCCCTGTCAGTTTAACTCACCTTTTCGGAAATATAGATTCTCATTTCTCCTCTCCCACAGGTGCCCAAGCTGGTAACTTCTTTTTCACCACTTTACATCCAATCTACTTTATTCTTCAATAACTTGCTGCTCCTAGCAAGGTTTGAGTAAAATCTAATGTTAACTAGAAGAAATTCTTTATTGTTTTTCCTTGTAAAAATGGGGCATTGTGAAAAAATTAATGTTTGAACAATGAAGCTGGTTGCCTTTTTTTTCATTGGTAAGAGAGGGTGAAGTCTCATTTCTTACAGCTCAGAATTATTTTGAAGCTCACATGAGATGAAATAGTAAATGGGTCTAATTATAATCTTTTCCATTTTATTGAGGAGATTCTCACTGAACTGGAAAGAAATCAGTATACGGAATAGAATTACTTATTCTAAACTGAGGAGTTGAGGAGAGAAAGGGGGCGTGGTTTAAACTCCTTTGTTTCTAGGGAAACGCTCGTGTTCCTTTTTTTTTTTACATCTTTATTGGAGTATAATTGCTTTACAATGGTGTGTTAGTTTCTGCTTTATTACAAAGTGAATCAGTTATACATATACATATGTTCCCATATCTCTTCCCTCTTGCGCCCTTTTCATTGAGTGTGAAATGGGGGTGGATGGGATGGGGGATGTGTGTGAGATAGGGGTTGGAAGGGGTCACTTGGACACCCTGGGGCTCCCATGGAAACTCCACCCTACTGCTCCCGGCCAACTGCAGGCTGAGAAAGAGGGAAGTGGGTCAGGGAGAGGCCAAGAAGGGAAAGCTCACAGCTTCCGAAGGAGTTTGAAAATCATTGTTGTCAGCAGGAGAAAAGAGATTCTTAACCTCTAATTATTTCTTCTCTCACCCCTCATATATCTCTAACCTCTTTTTTCTCACCAATCTTAAATCTTGTGTGACTCTTACTAGCCCTTTTCTCCACATGAACCTTTAGTCACACACAATAAATTGAAAGTATTGAGGCTTGAAGCTGGTTAAAGTATTTCCAGTTACTTGTCTCTCAGGAGGTGTCCTCCAGGGAAGATTCTAGTAAACTCCTGTTTATCACCATTTTTCTGTGAATAATCACCCCACCTCCAATTACTGGATTCTTTTTAGAATCCACAATTCACTGGCCCTGGCTTCCAACTGTTACCGCAGATCATCAACCCCTGTGAATTATGAGAATCACATCCTCTCTTGAGCTACAGTCAGCTGCAGCCCATTGTCCGCTATTTCTTTCCTCTTCCTTTTTGAAACTTTAGAGTTTAAGACGCTCTTCTTAAGGGTTCACCCAGAGGACAGAATCTAGAATACCCTGTTTGGATGAGAACCATAGCTACCCCATGGG
Source organism: Neophocaena asiaeorientalis asiaeorientalis (assembly GCF_003031525.2). Classification (NCBI taxonomy): domain Eukaryota; kingdom Metazoa; phylum Chordata; class Mammalia; order Artiodactyla; family Phocoenidae; genus Neophocaena; species Neophocaena asiaeorientalis. Next base: position 3,635,956 of record NW_020174050.1, on the reverse strand, counting down.
AAGAACCTGAGAGGAAGTCAGGACATGAGTCAGGGAAGACAGAAAAGAAAGAGAAATTTAGGGCTTCCCTGGTGGCGCGGTGGTTGAGAGTCCGCCTGCCGATGCAGGGGACACAGGTTCGTGCCCCTGTCCGGGAAGATCCCACATGCCGCGGAGCGGCTGGGCCCGTGAGTCATGGCCGCTGAGCCTGCGCGTCCAGAGCCTGTGCTCCGCAACTGGAGAGGCCACAGCGGTGAGAGGCCCGCGTACCGCACAAAAAAAAAGAAAAAAAAAAAAAAAAGAGAGAGAAATTTAGACTTTTGCGTTATCAGAAGTAAGGTTTATGATATGGGGAGGTATGTGTGTGAGTGTGTGTGTGTGTGTGTGTGTGTGTGTATGTGAGAAATGAGTATCGTCCACTGGACTTAAGAATGTGTAAGAGGACAAACAAAAAGAAAAAAGAGAGGAGACTCTCCTCCCCCAATCACTGAGGGTAGGTAGCCTGTGAGGATGCAACAAGAGAAACATGGAAAATTTTCCTGGAACTCCATCTGGGCCTGCTTTGGGAGAACAAAGACCATGTGTCTTTCTTTTCCATGTTTCAGAATTGCTGTGTAAGAAGTGGTGTGCTTTGTTATCTCTACCCCCCTAATGTGGGTGAGTCTTCCTCAAATGAGCTGAGGGTGTTGCACTAAACCTGAGATTTGGCTCTGAAAAGTTATTCTCCATTTTCCTCTTTACTTTAAATTGAGATAATCCTTTACTTCCTCACTTGTCTCTCTCTTTCTCTTTGGGAAGTCGTCACTGATCCCACCCCAGGGCAGAGGAGTAAGCAACAGAGCCATCTTGAAAACCAGATGCTTGAGAATAAGACCAAGTAAAACATCTGCTGAATGAAACTATGGAAAGGATTATATGATGCTAACTGTTGCATTTGGGAATGGTGGAACTAGCACATCACCCACATTCTTCATAAAATTTATTTATTTAATAAGCAACGAATAAATGATTAGGACAATTAATATATGCACATGGTAGCAATTCCAAAAGTTTGAAGGTGTTTCCAATGGAAGTCAGGTTTCCCTCCCACTCCTGTCCCGGCAACCACCTAGCTTTCCTTTCCGATGCAGCCATAGTTACCATCAAAAGCAGTTTAAAAATCTAAATAAGACAAAATTATTCACTTTACGATATCCAAGACATGGAAGCAACCTAAGTGTTCATCGACAGAAGAGTGGATAAAGAAGATGTGGTACATATATACCATGGAATATTACTCAGCCATAAAAAATGAAATAATACCACTTGCAGCAACATGGATGCACCTAGAGATTGTCATACTGAGTGACGTAAGTCAGAGAGAGAAAGACAAATATCGTATGATGTCGCTTATATGTGGACTCTAAAAAAGTGGTACAAATGAACTTCTTTACAAAAAACGAAATAGAGTCACAGATGGAGAAAATAAACTTATGGTTACCAGCGGGGAAAGGGTGGGAGAGGGATAAATTGGGATATTGGGATTGATATATACACACTACTATATGTAAAACAGATAACAAATAAGGACCTACTGTATAGCACAGGGAACTCTGCCCAATACTCTGTAATGACCTATACGGGAAAAGAATCTAAAAAAGAGTGGATATATGTGATGTGCATGTATAAGTGTTTCACTTTGCTGTACACCTGAAACTAACACAATATTGATTGTAAGTCAACTGTACTATAATAAAAATTACTAGAAAAAAAGAGAAAATTATTCACAACCTTAGTTATTTGATTTAAAATTGGAAATAGCCTCTTCCCTCCTGAATGACAGTTGCAGAAAGCGTTTCTAGTTCGATTGAATAGTTCCTTTGTGTTTGATATTCTCCACCCTCTTTAATATATAATGTCCCTCGAGTTCAGAATTACCCCTATTCTGGGATAATCCCTAGAAACACCTTAAGGGTATTGAAATTATCTCCTACTCAAAATGAATCACGAGATTTTCTTTCAGACTTCAGACTCATGGACAAAATCTTGAACTTCCTAATTCAGCCCGAGTACAAAGCAGTTAAGGGCTTCAAAAGGATTAGAGTTTTGAAAATCACAGGAACCCAGTTCAACTCTTGCTCTTAGCTAAAAATGTTTGAAGTAGCCACTTTCATTCTAATAACAGTTTGTAGGAATGTTTTCCCTCAGGTTAATTGGATGTCTTACCATCTCTTTTCTTCTAGGGATTCTAGGAAAAGAGAGCATGGTTGGCAGTATTTTGTGAAGGGTTTTTATCAACAATATTGATGTTTCTTAAGGTACCGTGGGTCAGACTTTCCAGTCTACTCCCTGTGTCTCTTGTTCTGAGGCTGTTAGGGAGGAAATGATTGCACTGAAGAGAGGAGACTAGGTTGGCTGTTCTGGGACCTCTGTCTAATTTGTGCCCAGGCCTGCTGCCAGGGCACTGGAGCAGAGGGTTAATATCCCTAAAAGAGTGTGAGTATGAGACAATGAAAAGTTTATGAAATTGGACTTATGATTTCCAGCCCAGCATCAGGCATATGCAAGGAACTTGGAAGTTGTCACTCCCATCTTCATAACAACAACAAAAAACTGCTGGACCAACTAAAAATCAACAACTCTTCTTATAGTCCTCAGAAAATCGTGGTCACAGGACAAAGTGCTGTCCCCCAAATTGGAAAGACAGACAGGTGGATACAGAGGATCACAATTTACCAGAGCAGAAATCCATGGGCAGAAACCTCTGCAGGAACTAGCATAGGGTAGAAAACCTGAAAGTAGAATTAGTAAATTGCTGGAGGCTCAGTGTGGACGGGTTTGAGGGTTAAAAACTCCAGAAGGGTCTAAGCTTAGGGGGGAGGGGCCCACATTTTTGTGAGTTTTACCTTCAGGAGCTCCACCACCTTCTCACAGTCAATGTTGGAGTAGCCATTCTGAAATATGCCCCAAGTATTCTGTTCTTAACAATGCCTGCATCAGGGGAGACTATAAGAGCCTCACGGTCTGTTGTTTTATCACAGCCTAACCCATCTGGAGGAAAGGAAATAGCCAATCCCGCCCTCTGTAACCTTGTTGTGTCACCCAAGGGAGGAAAAAAACAAAACTGAGAAGCCCTTGTGAGGGTCTTAGCCCTGGGACACAAACTCACTAAAAGGCTAAGACCTATAGCCACAGGACTCCAGAACGCATTCTCTCCCCCCATACTTTACCACTATTTCAATAGGACTCCTGTAAAATCACAGGGGATTCCAGAGTAAAGAACTGCGTGTCTCAGATCTTATTTAAGAAGGAGTCTTTAGGGAAGGAAACTCAAAGACAACAGAGGCTACAAAAACAAGGACACCAGAGGAAGTTTTAACCTCTGATACCTACAGCTTCAGCAAACAATAAACACAGCCTAATTCCTAGCCAGATAAACAAAACACACAAAAGGCCTATTTATTACATTTCCTTTTACTCAATCAAAGCTTTCAATGAAAAATTACAAGGGATACGAACAGAAACACACACACAAACGCACACACACAGAGTTTGACCAGATGAAGCAAGGGTCAGAATCAGCCTCCGATTCGGCAGAGATTTTGGAATGATCAGACCTGGGATTTAAAACACCTATGGTTACTATACTAAGGGTGCTAATGGAGGAAATGGACAACATGCAAGAACAGATGGGTATTAATAATGTCCAGGGCTTTTAGTTGTACTTAGGAGAAGGGATAAGGAAAGGTATGTCTGTTCCATCTTCCTGAAAGTGGAACTCTTAACTCTAAAAAAAAAGTTTATCCTGTTTTTCTTCATTGTTTGTTTCCTCTGAGTTCCTGTTTCTGTGTATTTATTTCTATTTTTTTAACATTAAGTCTTTAATGTTAAAGACTTTCCTCAGAGGTGTGGTGATCACTGGCTATCCACTCATATTTAAGATTGAGTACTATAAAACTGATAAGTTACATCAGGAAGAGGGGTGGGACCTGCCCCTCATTGTTAGGTTATCAGCGGGATATCACAGGGATCCAGCCATTTCTTGAGAGAAGGTGTAATTTATCAAATGTCAATTGCTAAAGGTCTTTCTCTTAGGATTGTCCATTTTTTTCAGATAGTCATCCTCAAGTATCCTGCCTGTGGCTGAGTATGACACTGTTGAAGGAAGAAGAGAGCTGAATGTCCCACTGTACAGTATTCAGACTTTCATTTAATCTCTCTGCTTTCAGCACAGCCACTTACCCTTCTCTCCTCTCCAGGGTAATGCTATAGTTCTCCTGTCTTATGGAGCGCAACTGTGTTGGGGATAGGAGACTGTTTTCTGGTCCTTGATCATCAGACCACATAGGTCACCACTGAGACATCCATGGTCCCTCTCTACACAGCGTTGGGAAACAATTCTCTACCAATCATGGTTTCATGTATCCTACTGTCTTATGAGCAGAGGCATAGATAGTCTATTCCAGATGATCTTTGCAAGGATGTTCATATAGCAAGTAACCCTGGAAGACAGAGATAGTGTCTCTCTCTGGGATAGAGAGAAGATTTGTTTGCTTCCCAGTATAATAAAGATAATTCCAAGATGAGGGCTGGGAAGGTTTTCTTGTAGCCTTTTTAACATATTGAGGTTTCCTAAAATTGAGCATCTTCAGCTGTGATGCAAACCTGCTACATTCAACATCCATTTGTGCTGTTCCATGCAGTCCCTGTGGAACTGAGAGACAAGGTGAACAAACGTGTACGTGAAGATAATGCTGCCTACTGTGCTTGGAGTAATAACATCCTTAGCCTTTGTCTCAGGTGACTCGTATTTTCATGCCAGCATGAGTGGTACTGTGGCCATTTAACTTGTAAGCTTGCAAGTAGAGTAGAATCTCAGACGCTCAATTCTGTGGGTTTCCAGTGCTACAATACCATGTATGGGGCTCAGGAATCTATGAGCCTGCCTCTGTTCTGTCTTCCTTGATACCCCGTGCAGCTGTTGCAATTCTGGCCTTACTGCCTCCTCAGTCTATAACTAGAAGACTGGGTTGAATCCTGCTGCTCTGGGACCCACAATCTGTCTGTTTCCCTCCCCCAGCTTGGGAATATCTCTTTTAAATATGAGAGAAATCCTTCTCTTTTCATGTTTCTTCAAGCTGCTCCTTCAACTCCCACAGATTCCCATATCCTAAAGATTTAGGTTTTGCAAAATAAAAGCCAAAAAACATCTTCTAGTACTCTTCTGCTTCCAACCCTACCACTCAGCTACTGTGAGACAAAGAGCAATGATGTTTGAGTGTGGGACAAGAAGGGGAAATACAGGGAGTAAAAGGCTCCTGTGTATTACCATTTCAAAATGTCACCCAGTCACATTTTTTCTGTGTTTGACAAGTGTCTTCAGTTCTCATGAACACTCTCTCTCACATTACCAGAATCCAACGCACCCAACATCCTGCCAACTTTTCCATGGGGGTTTAGTAAATCTCTAACTTTCCAAAGCCTGGAGTAGGGACAGAGCCAGGAACAGTGCTGAATGCTTTGCCACTCTCCCAGATTTCCACAGCTGCACCCTTCCTGCTTTATTCCCATCAATCTTTGTACCAAGGGATGGGACTCTGTAGAGGTCCACAGAGAGTCCAAACTTCATATATCCTGTAACAGTTAGAGTCATCAGGCCTCTTGCAGGGAGAGCAGAGTCCTCTGAGGATAAGACAAAGCTAGGAGCAGGAAGCAGGGGAAAGGCACTATGTTTTTCTGGGAAAACAAAGAATGAAATGAGGAATAGATGGTGTGGAGACTTTTAGGTTCATTTGGCAGACTGAGGAGGGGAAAGATGGGGACGGGTTTGAGCAGTGTGGGACCAGGAAGGTTAAAGAGAAAAGAATCAGCAGTCTTTCATCTGCCCCTTGGGGAGGTGGCCTTTGACCCCAATTCAGGGAGAAAAGGGCAGTAGGGAGGTCACGCTTATTATAATTCAGCTAGAGCTGGAAAAACAAGTATGTAAATGAGAGTTGGGAGGAGGATGTTAAAAGGCTTATAATTATGTCATTTTTGTGTCCCCCGACTGGCTCTGTGACTTACTTGAAGGAATTGTCCCGAGTTACCCTCTTTGACATTGGGTTTCAAAAAATAAGTTAATGTTTTCCCGATTATACGTCAAATTGAGACATTTAGTAAATTCACTAAATTTAGATATTTAGTGAAGACTTTTCTTTGGTCTATGCTTTGAGAAAAGTTATCTTCTCAATATTTTGACAGTTACAATGAACACTTAATTCATCCTGAGCCATTTAACTTGAGTTTTAATTTCCGGATTGTCCTCAGATCATCTTCCTTTAGGGACTTCTGCATGTGGGGTGATCAGATTTCACCATCTTGAGATGTATGCACCTCTGACCTCTAACCCATGGACAGAGAATTGGGCTCCTTAACTGAACTTGCCTACAGAGGAATGAGAGGGCTAATACTGGTATATGATTAAGAAGGTAAAATGAAATTCTTCAGGAGTCTAATCTCAATACCTCTTTTTGACTAAAATATTTGATTACTTCTCATCTTTTTGATTGATTGTGGGAATATTTTCCACAGTTGGTTGATGTCTAGCTGGTCTTTTCTCAGTATGGGGCATAGAGAGGAAAGAAGATGTAATTATAACAGTAATTTGATTTCAGTTCTCATCACTAATATAAGGCTTCCTCGTGGTCCCCAAGCCTCTGCGTCTCCTTGTTCCTCCTCTTTACTCTCTGGGTGCTGAGTGTCCTGCTTTGTACCCAGGTCTCTGGCTCCTCTGTTATAGCATAATTCTCATGCATTTTTATGTCAACAAAATATTTCCTTTCACTCTGTCTTAAAGAATCCTGCTCCCCACTAGGAATACAGAACAGAAGAAAGGAAATAAGTGATTGGGGAAGAAAAATCCTGTTTTGCCTGTCTAGAATATCTGGATTTTGTTTATTTCCTCCTGAGTCAGATCCAGACAACCTAAGGGAGAACCACATGTGGGCAGGTGGGAGAGGTCGCAGCAGAGGCAGAAAAAGGCAGAAAAGCGTCTTGTTCTTAGGGGGCTGTATTCACTTGCTGGGCTTCATGACAAAATACCACAGGGTGGGTGGTTTAAAGAACAAAAATGTATCTCTTCACAGTTCTGGAGGCTAGAAGATCAAGGTGTTGAGGGGTTTCATTCTGAGGGCTCTCCTTGGCTTGCAGATGCCTATCTTCTCTCTCTGTCTTCACCTGCTCTTTTCTCTGCGCGTCCACATGTCTGTGTCCTAATCTCTCCTCTTATAAGGACACCGGTCATATTAGATTGGAACCCAGCCAAATGAGCTCATTTTCCCTTGATTACTTCTTTAAAGGCCCTCTTTCCAAATACAGTCACATTTTGAGGTGCTAGGGGTTAGGACTTCAATATATATTTTGGGGGGAATACAACTCAGCCCGTAACAAGGACCTGGGGGTGGGGGAGGATGAAAAGCTGGGAAGGCCATGCAGCTTCCTTTGTTTGTTGGTTGGAGGAGGGACGTTCACCTATCTGGGACCTGCGGACATTTTACAACCTTAAGTTTTATAGTCTCAGCCCGTCTATCAGTACAGTTTAAGAGCTTGGGGTTACAAATATGCTACATATGCCTTAAAAATTTACCAAGAAAGGTGGGGAGAAGTAAATATATATCCATCAGAATGGCTCCCCCTTAGAAGGAAAAGGGCTGAGTTGATAGGTCAGGTAGGATGGTTTGGGGTGAATTTTTTCTTACGGTACTTCAAATATCTTTTTCTCTCCTGTCTTTTAAAATAGGGATGTTATTGGAGAGCACAATGACTTTTATATTTCGGAGGTGAGGGGAACTGACCTTTCAACTGTTTTAAAATCAGTGGTTCTTTCTGCCTCTAGGACTTCTTATTTAATTCCCTTGGGAATCCCTAGCATTGGTATTTTTAAAAACTGCCTCCCCTGGTGATTCTCACATGTAACTGGACTGGAGGAGGGACGAGTCATTGACCCTTTGATTTTCTACCTTCACTGCAGTAGAGAGCAGCATGAAGACTTCCAGAATCTCGAATGGGAGCAAATCCCTCCATTAGAACCTCTACAGGGAAGGAGATCCATATATGCCCAGAGACAATCCATGTTTTCTTTCCTTTGTGATGCACCCAAGACCGACCTTGGACTCAGGAGACACAAATTTGGTCTTCTTCAGGTTGACTGAGCAAAAATCATGGTGAGGATCGTTGAGATTTACAAACATAAATGCGTTTTCTGTTACTACTATTAAATATGCAAAATGGCCCCTTTCCCACTTAGTACAGGTTTGTAGACGTGTTTCTGAGGTTATTTTGCTCATCTCTTTGAGGTGGACGTTCTCTCCTATTTCACGTTTCCAGGCTGACCCCACCTTGGAGGAGAGAGGGATGAGTGTGAGTGCCCCAGACCTGCCGGTAGGGAGACAAGAGGAAGCTCCGGCAACCCAAGCATCACCCCCATTTCTAGCCAGGGTACATGTTGTATGCCTTCCTCCCAGGGATAGAACAAAAGACAGCTGGTGTCATCTTTTCTCTAGAATAGGAACTTCCTTAAACGCAGAGAGTCAAATAACCTTCTCTTTGGATGCCCTGCCCCACTCCCTTTTCTGGCTTTTAAAAATAATCTTACTTTGGCACCCACTTTCTTTCCTCCCTAGTGTTTTTCAAGACCAAGATGTCCTTTAGAACTTGTTTAGTTTGAAAAGGCAGTTGTTTATACTGCTGGGAATAAATTTGCACTTTGAAATGAAAAGGCCTGGTGTGTTGATCTTGACACATCCTTGAGGATCTCCACTTAAGGCTCTGAAGAGCCCCTCCCAGAACAGCCTGGAGCAGGAAAAGGTGGGAATGGGGGCTGGGAGGGTGGAGGGCTCTGTCCAGGTGTCCATGAGGTCTTTTCTGCCTGGAGACCCAGAGGATTGAAGAATTGGGATACCTGAGAGAGTTTGAGTGTAAAATGGTGATGACACGAATGTAACTTTGAAATTTTAAAACATTCTGTGAGAATCCAACTTCCATTCAAAAATATTTGAAATGGTCCCTTTATCTCTGAATATGAATTTTGGGATGTTTCCTAGGTAAACTTGTTGTTTATTTTGGGTTTGATGTTCTCTCCTGTTTCTGCTGTTTCTGTCTGAAATGTTCTTAGCGGTCAGGTTACCCACTTCCATTCCACTGGGGCCTGAATAGTAGTATTGCCCCCTCACAGGGATTGGTCCCGAGATTTTTCCTCTAGGTTTAAGATAGGGAAAATGCAATGAAATTGTCCTGATGCTGCCTGTCCCCTAATCTACAAAAGTAATTAATCTATTGTTTATATGGCCATTTGACAAAGCTATCATAACCCATGAGACATTTTAGTTTGGCCTAAAACCAAGCTGTTAAAAATTTAGCCATTTTTTACCCCATCTGTCAATCCAAATCCTAGGCCTTCTATAAACCCTTCCTTTACTCTATCCTATTACCTGGGGGTATCATGAAGAAAAGTTTGCATACAATACTGGTTAATTCAGAAAAGCAGTGTTTTAACAGTTTGACTTTTAGCTAGTTGGATAATGCCAAATTATCTGCACTAAGTGTCCTGTCTTCAGTAATTTGTTAAAGAACGTCAGGAACAAGAAGTGGATGAGAGGAATCTTGATTTCGGAAAGACTGAGAATGGAGTTTGTTAGTGGGGGTGGTGGGAAAGATGGGGTGATGATAGAGGAGTTTGCATGATTTTCTTTCTCCATCCTCACCATTCCTATGGATTTTGGTGAAATGATGTATACTATGGGATAGAAAGCATTCCCTATTTCCTCACTGGAGAATCACCTCAGTTCTTGGACAGAAAAGGGATCACAAGAAGTGGACCATTTATAGACCATGTTTATGTTATGGATCTGTTTTTGAAAGACATGCACAGTATTGTAAACCTTCCCTTGCTGTTTTGGGGGGAGAATAGGGAAGAAAGGATTCAAGGAAATCTCTACTTTCTCTAGCTGGTGGGAGCTCTTGGGGAGGGTGGAGGCTGGGCTGTGACATTTTGACCTCAAAAAGTCAGGACTTGTTTTTTTGTTTGTTTGTCCTTCAGATGAGGACAGTAATTGAGTAAAAACATCAACAAAAGTGCCTTTGGTTTTCACTGGGAGGAAATTTATTATTTCAAATGTTTTATAATGAAAAATCCAGTTTAAATCTCCTTGTATTATCTGTCCTAAAGCTCTCCTTTCCAGACTTTCCAAGTAGAGTACAGCTTTAATCCTTTCATCACTGGCCTTGGAAGAGAATCCTCCCTCAGGGACATCATTCCTGTGGGAAGGAGAATGAGTGACAGACAAGAGCTTCTGTACCCGGAATAAATCCCATCTGTAACATATCCAAACCTGACCCCTGACCCTTGGACAGAGAAATGGGCTTTTCGTGGAGCCCACACATAGAATAATGAAGGGGCTAATGTAAGTTCAAGATCAGTGAAAGAAAATAAAAATTTAGCTAACCTAAGTTCTTCCCACTGTCTAAAACTTAAAAAAAAAGCTTTTCCTCATTTTGAAGAGTAGAACAAAGTTGACACCTTGCCTTTATGGATCACAGACAGGAGCTCTCAGGTTATAAAACAGTAATTTATAATCAGAACTTAATGAGATATATTCATCTACAACATTTCTATCTTTTAGCTTTACCCTTAAATGGGAGCAGTAGGATTCCCCCATCCATGTAGGGATTCTAATTAGGGTGAGGTTTAATATTAGACTAGTGGTGTATGCACAGAGGAACTTCAAGGTCAAGAATCAAGTGTGCTCTAGTCCTTTACTCTGGATTTTCATAGTGAGACATTTCTTTTTCTTAAAACAACACTTATCATGGTTTATAAAATTAAAGGACTGAAACATGCTCATCAACAACAACAACCATTTCATCTGAAAAAGTGGAAGGGCACAAAGAAAAACATCTTTCCAGGGACATCTTCCTGACAGCTCATCTTGGATATAAGATCGTGTTAACAGCCCCAGGTACCTACAGAGTGTAGAGCACAGTGTGGGGGCAGATACAGCAGGGGGGAGGGATGAATTCTGTTCTTGACTCTGGGTTTGGGGAGGGGAGACCCTAGGGTTTTTCTTGTCTTTGAATAGAGGACATGGGATATCATTTCCACGGTCTAGGAAGAGTTGTGACTTAGGGAGGAAGAGGGAATATATTCTATTTCTCACTTTCCTTCTATCCTGGAAGAGTAGCAAGAATTTCAGCTTGGGTAAAAGTTCAGGAGCACACTGGGTTTCTGAAGGTGAAATTCATGTGGAACATTGGGCTGAACTCCTGTCTGGAGAACTAGTAAAAGGTTAAAAGATATCTTTTATATTATATATTATTTGTATATCCTCATAAAGGATATAGACTTATTTCTGAAGTTATTACATAAATATACAAATAATATATAATATAAAAGATATCTTTTAACCTAAAAGTACAACATATACATTCATTTATTTCTCTGTTATCTCTCTCTCTTTTTTTTTTGGCTGCACCACACAGCATGTGGGATCTTAGTTCCCTGACCAGGGGTCAAACCTGTGTCCCCTGCAGTGGAAACACAGAGTCTTAACCACTGGACTGCCAGGGAAGTCCCATATCTTTCTAAAGTGAAATGCTTTTCTGTGGCAAAGATAAACAGTTTTATATATATATGTATATATATATAAATTTATTTCTATACATATAGAGAGAGGAGAAATATTTTACCAATGAGATATTTAGTAATGTCCAAGTTAACTCACCATGTAGTGTTCCTTCTAACTTCCTCGGTTTCTCTACTTCCAGATCCACAAGATACCTCATGGTTACATAGAAATCCTTTCACTACCGTTCTTCCCTCCCCATTCTCAGAATGATTCCCTAAAGTCTTCTTCTGTGATGGACCAAAGCCTGGCCTCTGACCTATGAAGAGAAAATTGAACTCCTTAATGTGATCTCTGCATACATTATTCATCGGGCAACCCTCAACCTTAAATATTCTCTGTGTAGGAGGCCCAGTTACATCCCTTCTTATGTTTAGTACATTTTAGATAGTCTCTTTTCTTCATTTTAATTTGTTTTTTTATTATATAGTCAATTTTACTTCATTTTCTTTTGCAGTTACTCTCTGTTTTAAATGATATAACTCTAATGGTCTCAAGACTTTTAAGTCTTACAATCTTCAAGGTCTGATGAGTTTCTCTCTACTTTCCCAGTTCCCTGGGATATGCATGATGCATTTTAGGAATGGAGAAGAAGAGGAGAGAAAGTTGATGTCTGTGTTTTTTTCTCCAGTTTCAAATTCCAGAATCTATAAAAAGAGTCCAAGAAGCAAGTTCTGTGCAGAGTCACTTCTAAGAATTCCAGGATAAAAATCCAGTGAAAGAAATTTGTATGAAGAAGGGGATGAGTGAGAGGAGGGGAGGAGGTATTGAAGAAAATTTCAAGGCAGGGAGGGAGTAGATATTCTAGTTTGGGGATGTGGTGGAGAGATGGGAGTCCCCTCCATTGTATCTTGACCTTAGGGTTGGGAAAAATGGCACAATCCAGGAGGGAATGGTCCTTAGGAAGCCCAGGGACTGAGAAAAACCCTGCTGCCCACCAATGGGACAGATTGGTGTGAAGGAGATGCAGTTATTGCTGTGTGGTTAAAGCCTTTGGTGAGACTGTTGGGTGATTAACTTGTGGACTTTCCAAACGCATCTGGCAGCTGAAATAGTTATTGTTAGGAGTGCTCGAAGAGGCTTCAGAGAACACTTTAGTAGACATGAGTGCGTGCAGGACCCAGGTCTTGGCTTCTAAATATCATTCTCCACTGAAAGAATCCAGGGCTCCTTTGAGAAGTGGCTAACTCTGGGTCTGGAGCAGGAAAAGTGTAATGTAAACTTGGAAAATTTCTTATGCCAAAATGCAGAGAGGTGTTCAAAAGAGGGGGGCTTGTGCGAAGGACATAGGAGGCAGCTTGAAGGGGCTTCCACTAGCCAAATCTGGGACAATTCAAGCATTGTAAGGACTTTTGACAGTAATGGAGTATAACCCAGAGAATAAAACAAAAATTCTTGAGTCCATACTGATATAAGTCAATAAATAAGTAAATAAAGTGGGGAGAAGAAAATGCTCTTCCTTACAATAGAATTCCAATGAATAAAGTCAAAAAGACTGATGGAGTTAGAAAACCACTTTTTGGCAGCCACTACAATAATAATTTTTTCAGGCAAAAATCACCATTGACTCCTAAAAGCAGAGGGTGAACATTGGATGAAAAACAAAATATTTACAGAGTTTCAAAGTATCTCCTCACGATATACTTATTAATTTCAAAGAAAATAATTGTGTCTTCACAGTGGAGAAACCTGACAGGATTCATCGTAACCATGTGATCAAAGTTAACCTCATTAGAAATGGGACACATGGACATCTGGTGCCTCGTGAAGACATAAAAACACGTATATGAAATTCCTGACAAAAATGCGTAACCTGAATCTAGTCATGAGGGAAATCAGACAAATCCAAATTAAGGAACAGCTACAAAATAACTAGCTTGAACTCTTCAAACTATCAAAGTTATGAAAGACAAAAAAGAATGAACTGTTCTAGATTAAAGAAGACCAAAGAGACATAACAACCAACTGTAACTGGTGATCCTGGATTTACTCCTGGACCATTTAAAGCATATTAGTGGGATAATTGGCAAACTTTGCTCAAGATCTGTTCATAATCAGATAACGATATTGGTATTAGTAATGGTAATGGTATTGCATCAATGTTAATTTCTTGATTTTGGTAATTGCACTAAGATTATGTGTGAGAATGTCCTTATTTTTAGGAAATACAACTGAGGTATTTAAAGGTATAGGGACGAGAGGCTAAATGACTTTCCATGATTTACGAGACCTAATTTTCCTTTCTCTTCTTGTAGCTTAAACTTACATGTCCTAGTTGGGGTGAGAGAATAGTTTGTGTGTTAGCATCCTCCAAAGTGTCCCATGCTTCATACTGTGAAGGTGTTTTGCGGTATGATTACTTATAATAATCCACTATTAAATGCTTAATGGTAGACATCCCTTTTTGGTCATGAAATGACATAGTACACAGCATTTGTGTTGAAAGCAGAAAGGATCTTATGTTTCCAACAATGATTTAATAATTGGAACTGGTTGCTAGAGGGGAAATATGAAATTTCCTTTTCCAGAAGTTATTTTGGCTTTCTTATCATGTTTTAAATAAATTGTATTACATTTTCTCTGAAAAAATAAAATAAAAATAAAGGTATAGGGATATCCCATCTAAAACTTACTTGTAAGTGTTTCAGCAGATAAATTTATATCAATGGATACAAGAAAATGACAAAGCAAATGTGATAAAATGATAGTATTCAAAGAATCTTGGTATTGTACGTGGGAAGTCTTTGTATTATTTTACCAACTTCCCTCGAAGTCTGAAATTATTTTAAAATTAAGTTACCCTATAAAGGTCTGAGAGAGGCAGTTTTAAGAGTGTCAGCTCTGAAGCCATACGTAATGCAGTTTTATAGGATGTTGGGCTAGAGATTCCAAGGATAAAAGGAGACAAATTTAGGCTTTAAAGACAGGGTTTCCTGCCTCTGGGGAAGATTATATTGCTTTTATAATAAAAAACCAAATGATTAAAAAAAATAGGACAAAATGTACTCTTCAAGTTTAAAAACAACAAAAACATCAGGTTTAACAATGTGAATTGTGGATGAAAATGATTTAAAAATGTAAAAACAATTTGAAGTCATATATTTGTTACAGATGAGCTCTACCTAATAATAATATTCAGAGGCACCCATCACCTTACTGTCATTAGTGTGATGCCTGGAGTCTGTCGAGTCAGACAGAGATGAGAAAGATGCAGAATTCAATCAGAGGCTATTTAAATATCTATAAGATTTGTGGTGGGAGCCCACAGCAAAATATAAAAGTGTTCAGAATGAAACCAGGCAGTAAATGGATTAGTTAAATCTAATCAAGGGCTGAAACAATCTTGGTGGGGATTTGCAGACTCAAGTCATACTGAAGAAGTAGAAAATGTGTTACTTGTTCAGGGGCCCATGAAGCTGACCTATTTGGAGGCATTGGCTTGGAATCCCTCTCGGCAGAGAGGCTGTATGAAAGGGTTCCCCTTGTTCACCAGTGGCTTGGAAAGTCAGTCCTGGCCAAAGCCTTTGGCCAAAAAGCAACCTCACTACACCAAGACAGTCACTGAAATTCACTTGAGATGACAAACTCTATTTCTTTAGTGTGTATACAAAATTCATTTCACCCAAGGGAAGCACAGAGTAATCTTAGAGATAATGACTTAATTTGAAATCATAATATTAGTATTTTTTCTGTTAATTAAGTGCTACAATAGGTGCACATTTGGATTTAAAGAAAATTGGATATATTGTAAACACATCAGCCTTGTGATTCTCATTTAAAAAATGTAATTCGGTAGCTAATTTAGACACGATTTTCAAGTTAAATGCATAAAATATTTTACTAAGTTTGTAAATATTACTATTTAAGAGAGCTTAGAATTCACTATATTTTAAATTTCTTATATTGAATTTAGTTGAATTTTTAAGTGCTTGGGAAGGTTTTCCTCATGGTGGCATACAAAAGGTGCTTTTAAAATATGTGGTCATATAAAATATGTAAATGTAGTAAAAAAATCTTTAAAAGATCTTAAGTTTATAACAGAAACCAAACAAACTGAGCCAATCAAAGATTAATCAAATATTTGATTTGACTCCTTGGGAGTAATTGTTGAAATTATTTTATTTTTTAATTTATTTTTTCTAGTTTTATCGAGATATAATTGACCTACAACATTATATCAAAGGTCTACTACGTAATGATTTGATACATGTATGTATTGCAAAATAGTCACCACAACCTGTTTAGTTAGCATCCATCAACTCACATAGCTACATTTTTTTCTTCTTGTAATGAGAACGTTTAAGATCTATCTTCTTGGCAACTTTCGAATATACAATATTGTTGGCTATAGTCACTCATGCTGTTCATTACATCCCCAGACTTTATTTATCGTGTAAGTGGGAGTTTATACCTTTTGACCACCTTCCCCCATTTGCCCACCATTCACCCCTGCCTCTGACAGCTACCAATCCGTTCTCTGTTTCTGTGAGTTCAGGTTTTTTAGATTCCACGTGTAAATGAGATCATAGCGTATTTGTCTTTCTTTGACTTATTTCCCTGAGCATAATATCCTTAAGATCCATCCATTTATAAATGGAATAAAACTTATAAATTGAAATTAAAAGCTTAAGGAAAACTATGTTTTTGATTTGGCTACTTTAATAAACTGAATGATAATTAGGAAAAAAAAAAACACCTGAATTGTTGAAGTAGCAACTCAAAAAACCCACATGGATACCTACAGTAAATCTCATATAGATATATTTGAGCAAATTTATCTCTTAAAGGGAAATTATAAATAAAACATTAACAATAGTGAACTAAAATGCCCACCAGGATATTTAAAGATGTATAGTGTATACCAGATGTTCAAATGAAATTTGTTATTGTTGAAATAAGCTATACAACACATGGAAAATGTACATAAATACCTCTTTGGTTCTCCAAACCTAGATTTTATCCCTAAGTAGTCTTGTCATTTAAATTACGGAAGGAATAAATAAGATTAGAAAGCAGACATAATATGCATCATTATCATTCAGAAATGTGGGATTCTGGCATAGATAAGCTATATGGAAATCAAGAAAATGGATGCCAGGTAAGTCCAAAGTCCTACATCAAATTAATATGGAACATCTGGGGAAAAATTATTTTTTGGCGATGAGGTCACTACTTTTATACAAAGTAACAAAATATAGCCTTAAGGTGAAACTTATTTACTAGTGAGCGGTGCAGTTCATTTATTTATTTATTTGGCCGTGTGGCTTTCGGGATCTCAGTTTCTCGACCAGGCCACAGCAGCGAAAGCCCGGAAACCTAACCACTAGGCCATCAGGGAATTCCTGAGCATACGCTTTAAAAAGGAAAACAAAAAAGGATTAGAAATCGAAGGATTTTAACAACTCTTGCATCAGGTTAAATCTAAAATCAGGACAGAAGTAAATTCCTTGAAAAAGAATGCAGAATAGATGAGTGTATTAGTTAGGAGGTGGATTAAGTTTATGTAAAGGAGACCCCAAATTACAGTGGATTAAGCCATTTATGTTATTTGTGATTGATATACAGTCCCAAGGGAGGGGGACCAGGGCTGCTACAGTATCTATGCTTTGTTAAATTCTCCAGAGACCCAGGCTCCTTCTATCTGTTGCTTCTCTATCTCTGGATATTGCTCTCATCCACACAGTCCAAGTTATCTTGCCACCAAATCTGCATTCGAAGCCACAGGTCAGAGGAGGGCAAAAAAAGAGATTCCTTTAAGGACACAATCTGGGAGCGGTGTGGTGCATATTACTTACGCTCACATCCCACTGGCCAGAACTCAGTGACATGGTGCCACCAAACTGAACGAGTGGCTGGGAAATGTCACCTTTATTCTAGTGGCCACCTGAGCCCAGCTAAAATTCTACTGCAACGGAAGAAGGGAGGAATGGCTATTGAGGAGCAATTAGCCATGACTGTGATAGTGAGCAACCTGAGATTGAAAAAGGAAGAGAAACCACACCTGAAGAGAAGTCCCTCGTACCTTCCCATCAACACCAACTGGACTTTGATGTCCATGTTGTCACGTTTCCCAGATAGTGCCTCCGATTGGGGGTGGGGATGAAGAGGGGATTTCTGAGGAATTTTTGATCAGGCACAGGCTCTTAAAGACAGATTTGGGGACTTCCCTGGTGGCACAGTGGTTAAGAATCTGCTTGTCAATGCAGGGGACACGGGTTCGAGCCCTGGTCCGGGAAGATTCCACATGTCGCAGAGCGACTAAGCCCGTGCGCCACAACTACTGAGCCTGCGCTCTAGAGCCCACAAGCCACAACTACTGAGCCCACGTGCCTAGAGCCTGTGCTCCGCAACAAGAGAAGCCACCGCAGTGAGAACCCCGTGCACCCAAGCGAAGACTTGCGGTAGCCCCCGCTCACCACAAACTAGAGAAAGCCCGTGCACAGCAAAGAAGACCCAACTCAGCCTAAAGTATATAATTAAAAAAAAAAAAAAGACAGATTTGGCTTGTGATTTGACTAACCAGTGTTACCTATTATGAGGGTTATTTCTAGAAATATAGAACTATTTCTGTCTAGAGGAAGGTCTGACTTTTTAAGAGAAAAACTGCTACAACTACAGCCTGCGTAAGGGACTAAGATAGGATCTGACATCATACTGTCAGATATGAGTGTTGTTCCGAGGAGGAGAGGAGAGGAAGAAGTACTGGATGATGAGTTTTATTTGCTTAGAACCTTCTGAAGGAGACTGATAGGGAATAAGAATGTCTCAGCACAAAAGAGTCATTCCTCTGAGATCGAGGGAGGATTGTTTGGAATAGTAAAAACAGCAAACATTTAATGTGTTTTAGGAACCGTTTAGAGGCCTCGCTTGAATTCACTTAATTTCTGCAATGACTATGAATTAGGTACCATTATTATTTGCATTTTGTAGTTGGGATAAATGGGGCACCAAGTTATTAATCAATTTACTCAAGGACACGCACATGCTTGAAACTGGAATTTGAACCTAAGCACTTTGCCTCCAGTATCTGCGCGTGTAACTGCTTTACTGCACTACTCAGCAAACTTTTTTAAAGAAGGGAAGTGACCTCACGTTTATCCCAGACAAGCCCGTGCATAGTTCAATGCTGGGAAATATGGTTGCTGCACTGAAAACCTAGACTAGAAGAAAAACTGGATTGTGAGTTAACTGGGAGAGTGCAAGAGTGAAGGAGTTTAGGAAGAAACAATTAAACATTCAAGGCTATAAACTGTCTGCCCTGCAGCAAGGAGCATTGAACCAGAGTTCAGAGACCTGGGCAGCATACCTGGATATTCCAGTCATTTTCTATTTCATTAATTCCAGCAGTGTACTTAGCCAAGTGTTAGAAAATTTTAGTTTTGTAACTTTTCTGTGCCTCAGTCTTTGCATCCGTAAAATGGAAATACCTCTTCTCCCCACAGGCGTATTGTAATAGAAATAAATGCTGGAAAGTCTTTGGAGATTTTAATCATAGCGTTTAAAGCAGTTACTCTAAGTAGTCACATTAGTTTGGTAAAAAAAAACAATTACCCAAACAAGCACACTCGTGTTTGATAAATTCCAGAGGTCCTGGCAAAAGCATGGGACAATGAAGAGGAGATGGGTGGAGAACTATAGAAAGGTATACCTCTAAACACAGGGCCAGCTAAGTTGTTTAGTGATGGGTGGAGAAGGCTCAGACTGTGAGCGCTGGCTTCAAACTTTCCAAGCATATAATCACGGTGGTTGATAATTTACTGGCCTTCATACTTAAGAGGGCAAACATGAAGACATCACTACTCCTTCCCAGGAGGACTCTGAGCGTGCTAGTGCCAAGTTCTCCAGATTTCTTGATTCTGTTGGCACAGAAACATTCGGAAGGTACTTGGTGTGGGGTTGAGGCAGTCGTCCGTGATTTAGAAGAGTTTTCTTCTGTGCGTAGGTATTTAACTATGTATGGAAGGTGAGCAGGGATCATTCAGCTTGACCTTGATTTCTAGTCCCTCCCATCAGCCAAGTGACCTTGAATAAATGACTCATCCTCTCTAAGCTTCTGTTTCCCTGACTGTAAAATGAAAATAAGAGACCCTACCTCTTAAGATTGGTGGGAGGGTTACAGGAGCATGTAAAGTGCTTAGCACTGCGATGGAGTCATACTAAATGCTAAAATCATGTTAGCCATTATTTTAAATATTATCATTCTTAGGAGACCAAGGGCTAATGCAAGTGGCACTGGATTTTAGCCAACTCTACTATCACTTTGGAATAAGACTAACCTACGTGTGAAGAGTAGGGCCCAGGATTTCTGGATGCCTCCCACTCACTCAGCAAGGGGCTACGAGGAGCTTGTGGTAATACCAGCTACCCATGTGTCTTCCAGGAGCATTTGCAAAAGTATGATAAATTACCCAAACTCTGGCAAAGTCTCTGTACCTACTGCAAGACCTAGGGATAGCAAGGTGAGTTAGCCAAAGAAATCTATAACAATTTTGAAGTTCCGGGCACATGTTGGAGCAATAGAGTATCTTGATCCTTCTGAGAACATTTTGCAAGTGTTCTGCTATAATTATATGTAAATCTGAGACTTGGTACCAGCATATTTCCGTTCAGCAAATGTGTCTAAATAAATCGATCCACCTTGTCTAAGACAGAATGGGTATCTCCAACCATTAGTATTTTCCTGCCACTGGGCTGACTTTTTTCCAGCCTGGTGTAATTCCAGGCAGCAAGCCATTGTCCCAAATGCATTTCTAATTGATTTTCTGCCTAACAACTGACAACTTAACTTTTCGGAAGGAGGTCTGAGCTCAGGCCTCCTTTTTAATGCTGCGGAATGTAAAATGATCCCGACGGATGGTTCTGAAGAACAACTGGCTTTTGTGATGGAAAAGAAAGTGTAGGACTTGGTTCCCAAACACACACTGACTTCTTCCATATGGACTACATTACTGTAAATTAGAGAAGGATGGGGGCGAGGAAGAGGATGGTTGCTTTTATGGGAAAGGTCAGGATTTAATTCTATTATTATCTTCTTCCTTATAATTTAAAGAATTCTCCCACTTGAATTCACTGATTTATGAAAGAGCTCGTTGAGGGTTGTTGCGTAATCTACTCGATTCCTTATGTAACTTTGCAAAATGATACAACTTGTATTTTGTTTGAAATAGATTTGAGTCTAGAGATTTCATTCTAATTAAACAGCCTACTATTGACTCCTGAGGATTTTTCCAAGGAGCAGTTGCATTTGATATTTGCATCTGAGTCATTCCTGAAGGATGGAAACTTCTTGGACAAACCTCCGAGTCAATCAATAGGATTATCAGGGCATTAATCCCAAATATCAAATCCCCAGCTGTTGGTAGAAATGTATGAGCTATGCTTCTAAATGATCACAGTTGAGTGACACTTGAGTTTAAAGCTCCTTTTAAGTGGCAGCTGGAATTCCAAGTGGCTTAACTATTTATAAGTTCACAGGAGTCTGGGTTCTACTTAGGTGGCCAACCTAGGAGAATCTAATGGCAAACTCATATTAATTGGTACCAATGGATATACATACCAAAATCTAATGTTCCATTTCCATGCCTTTGTTCATGCTGCTTCTTTCTCAATCTGGACAGTTTTCCCCCATTCTCTTCCCATATCTAAATCCTTCCAAATCCACTTCATAATCTACTCTGAAGTCCTGGTTACTTTGACCTCATGACCTTTTCTATTTTTCACCTCCTAATGCATTTCTGGTCTGCACCATCCAACTCAGTTTATAATTATATTATGTTTCATGTGTTTCTCTTATTAATATTTGTACATTGGCTCTTCCTCTCTCAACTACAGTTTCTTGAAGGTAGGGATATTATTTCATACCATCCTTCTCTCCTTGAGTGTCCAGCTCAGTGCCAAACATCCACAAATCAACTAAACATTTATATACAATTTAAAGCATAACTATTGGGACTTCCCTGGCTGTCTAGTGGTTAGGACTCCATGCTTCCACTGCAGAGGGCACAGGTCCCATTCCAGGTCAGGGAACTAAGATCCCGCATACTTTGCAGTGCAGCCAAAAAAACAAAAAAAACCAACAAACTCCCCGCCCCGCACCACCAAAAAACCCCCACAAAAAACCCCCAAACCCATAACTATTGAAAGCCTTTGAAAAATGTAAAAAACTTGAGAGTTTTACATTTTAAGCCATTATTAATTGACACCTTAATTGGAAATTAACACTTTTGCTGGGAGAAAAGATGGCATAGATAGGGCTACGGAGAGGGACAGAATGGATTATTTCACTTAGTTCATATTGTTGCCTCCATTTTCTCAAATCTTTTATAGCAGACATAGTAGATCAATCAGAGAAAGCACCTCAGTAGATATTTCAACAGAGAGAATTTAACATAAGAAAATGGTTAAATAACTGTTGGAAACTGGAAAAGCAAAAAGGGGACACTAGGGTATCACAGACATAATAATGGCAGGAAGCACTCCCACCCCCAGCCCTGGGTGAAACAAAGGAAGAGATTATGGTGATGAGAACCTAGAAACTGGGAGGAGAGGTCCCATGGAACTGCTGAGGGGGGACAAGGTGAGATGGTTCTGAGGGAGCCAATAAAAGACACTGGACCTCCCTCCCACCCCTGTTCCCCATGCCACCCATCTAGGTCAACACAGAGCACTGAGCTTAGCTCCCTGTGCTATACAGCACGCTCCCACTAGCTAGCTGTTGTACACATTGTAGTGTGTCCAAGAGGGAGGGGATATATGTATCCATATAGTTGACTTACTTTGTTGTACAGCGGAAACTAATACAACCTTGTAAAGCAATTATACTCCAAAAAAAAGATGCTGGAGCCTGGGACCAACTGCCTTGCCGGGGCAAAAGGCCATTGCTAGGGCACTGACCAATAGCAAGCAAACCGGGGAGGAACAAGATTGGCCCCTGTTCCCTAGACTTCCAGCCTCCCTCTAGTGCCTCCTGTTGGTAAGAACCTATAGGAACAGCAAGCAAAGGAAGAAAATTGTTCTCAGAATCCCGGCCACAGTAGTGGAGCAGAGAGCAAAATGAATTTGGAGTTGAGAGTTAATAGCTTTATAACTGGCACAAATAGTAATAATACATATTCCCTTCCTACCTTATGGGAGGTTGAGGAGGATGATAAAGAGAACAGAAACATGCCGGAAGCACAGGCAGGAGAGAGACAGGCTCTTCCGTGTCTGCCAGGACTGAAAAAGTGAGGAGTGAGGGCGGCAGTCACATGGCCCTTCGCTGAGGGCCCAGCCTGGCCACACCAGTCTTCACAGGGAGCCCTGAGCCCCTTTCTTTCTATTAGTCTGATGAAAATGGCCTTCCTTTGCTAATTTTGGGGGCTCTCATTGGCTTTAAAGAGTACATGCTCTGTCATCTCATCAACCTCCACGTTTGTGGCGCCTCCCCCATCTTCCCTGGAGAGAATGTGGTGGGGATGCAAAGGCGACGCTTTTGGCACTTGGCATCTTCTACTAATCTGGAGGAGCTCTGGCTGATGAAATCAAACGTTAGCGTTCCCTGAAATTCAGCTCTTAAAGAGCCCTATGAATAGCCACTCAGGATTGATTCCAACAGGGAAACACAGTCAGAGAAGTGTGATTATTCCTTTGTTACGATTTACCTACCTCGTATAAAGCTGGCACCTTTATTAGAGGAAGGAGCTCATTTTACGTTAAGTCCACAGTAAAGAAAATATCTATCGTGAATATATAAATAAGATCAAACACGCTACAAGAGTCTCTGGGTGGGAATTCTCCAAATAATGAGGAGTCAGGAGCTGCGATACCGTTACAAGGTCTGGCACACAGTGGGCTCTAAAATTAATCCACTTTCACGGATGAATTGCGTCTGTGCTGATGCCACTGCTGCCACTGCGGGCCTTTTCCAGTCAATGAGCTGTCATTTCTGAAGGAATCTTCACGGAAATTCCTTCATAGTGGAAGTGGACCCCTCCATTGTGAAAAACCAATCTGAATCTCTCTGTTTCCTGAGGCTGAAATCTTAGTATAACGGCCTTACCTTCAAGTGAATGGTTGCTGTGTATAAAGCGCTGTTTTAAATTCCTTCCTGGATTAGGTCACAACCTAATTTAATTGAATTTAATTCTCACAACCTCAAGAGAAAATGTTTTTATTAACCTCCATTCTGCAGCAAAGGAAACTTAAGCAGAGAAAGATTAAGCAACATTTCCAAGGTCAGGAAGCCGGTGGGTGGCAGAGACAGGATTCAAACCCAGTAGGATGGCCTGAGAGCCCACAGTCTTCCACATTGTGCCCCATGCCACACTGCTTCCTGGCGCCATCAAATTCCTGTTGTTGGTAAGGAGGGAGCTATACCAACAGACAGCAGTTAGACAGGCAAAATTTACCCTTTACTCCTGGAGGAATGTCCAATGTGTTCACATTTCAGAACACACTGGTACTCTCCAAGGTTCTTCTCATCTCCAAGGAGGAAGGGGCAGGAGAGGAGAGATGGAACAGTCGAGCACCTACTCTGCAAGCAAGTCTGTATTCAGCATTTTCACATAGCCTACAGGTCAGCTATTATTAGACCCACCCATTTTTCAGATAATAGACTTGGAGATGCAAAGACAGTAAGTAACTTGGCCGAATCATTGAACCAGTAAGTGACAGAGCTGATATCTGAATCCATAGATCTTGAACACTCATGTTCTAGCCGATCTTAACGCTTTGAGTTTCGTTCAAGAATTATTTAAACCTTCAACAACACCCATACTTCAGGTAATTAAGGTCTTAGAGAATAAGCAAGAGAAAGATGCTTTGCTTCTATTCAGTTTTTAATTTTGCTTTTTATTCATGACATGCGTTGTAACTACCACCCATATCAGTCTATGGCCTGAGCCCCCACTTCTCCTCCTTGATATGTTTCTTCTAATTGGAATCCACAGAGGTCATTCTTTTGCTGTACCTATTAACTTCTGTTTCATTTACAACATTGCCCTATTAGACTTGTGGAGATTATTAACTTGGATTTTCAAATCAGATTTCCTGCAACTCTGCTCAAGGCAACCTTATTTTCCCAGTAGAAGAATCATGTATTTTCAGTGAGTGGTCATAAATATGGAAGAGTTAGTTCCTAGCTAATTTAAAAGAATAAAAGATGGAACATCCTTCAAATTTCCTTCTGATCTAATTTTGGTTGAGTAAGCTGTTTGCAAAGGTCACATATGAAAACAATGTCATAAAGAGCCCTAAGGGGTGTATTTACAGGTTTGGGGTGTGTGTGTGTGTGTGTGTGTGTGTGTGTGTGTGTGTTTGAATGTGTTCCTACATTTGTAAAAGAAAGGATAAATTACAAAATGAGAGCATTAAAATGACCTGAGAGAATAAAATGCCCAATTCTTTCTTCGTGGTACTATATGGAAATTGTTGATTACCCCACCAATCACCTGCGGCTCTGGAAGCTCCTGAGGGTTTCTGAATTCCCAAAGAAGGAATAAACTTTCTCTCCACTTGGTTTTATGGTCAGCTATGTTTTCCTATGTTTACAAGCCCTGCAAGTTAGAGATGATAGAAATTTTATAGATTCAGTAATATTATTAAGAATATTTAAAAACCTAGATGACTTTTTTTGAATTAAATGGAGTTTGTTTTGAATTAAATGAAGTTTATTAAACCATGATTGAGATAGTGTCATCTATCTTATATTTTAATATTCTAATTTGTATGTCTTTACCGTATTGCTATGGAACAGTTGTTATTAATGCCAGTTTAAGTGTTTCTCCTATTTATCTTTTTCCCATTCCACTGCTACCTACCTGGTGCAAACACTTCTCTGTGTGTGTATGTTTTTGTGTGTGTGTTTGTGTTTTAATTGAAAACAAGCTTCTTGCTGGCACATACAGTTTCTTTGCTGGAATTAGAAAAAGGCACCCGCTGTGGGTGGACAATTTAGAAACAGTTGCTTTCCTTCACTCCTTCTCTCAACTGGGTCCCTTTCTGTTGTATCTGTGCAACTATATACATTTGATTATAAATTGTGACGTATTTATAAGCCTTTAAAATTTAAGCCTGAATTAGTAAATGACCTCATTATTGGTCTCCTTGCCTTCAGCCTTTTGACTTTCCAATTTGTTTCACGTCTGCTTCATTAACCTTCATCTTCAAACAGCTTTTGCCATCTCATCTCCTTATGCAATGCCTTCAGTGTCCCCTTACGCCTCACCCGATGCTCAGAACCCTCCAGAATCTGGCTCTGCGACCTCCTTTTGTAGCCTTAACTCTCACTCCTCCTCAGTGTGGACCCTATCCTCTTGTCAGATTGGTTTAGTTAGCATTTACCAAGCATGTCTTGTCATACCTACCCCTAAGATGCCATTCCTCTCATCTGGAACCCTCCCCTCCGTTTCATATGTCTAGCTAATTTAAAGAATAAATTATGGGGTCATCCTTCAAACTTAAGCGGTGCCATGCATTCTGTCACCAAGTTTTTATCAATGTACAAAATTAATTTTCATTACAACTAAGTATACGTGTGATTTCCACAGCATGAAATATTCTGCTGACGTACAGTACATTCCTAAGTCAATATCAAAGAAAGAGGACAGATTTAGCAGAATGTTCAAGAACTTTGCTTCCTGAGAACATGGTCGAGATAGTAAACACGTCTTTTGGAGGCATACCGTGCTGAGGGGTGAATGAGGAATAAGGGGATAATTGTAGAGGAACTTTTTAATTTAGTAAAACTTGCTTTAAATAGAAAATGGTGTTAACATTTTAAGACCTTCAAGTATGTTGGTGAAAAATGCCAGTATTAGAAAGGGAACCATGAAGACAAAAGTGGTTCACTACTTCTAATCTGTCTCAGACATTTGCATCCTTAAAGAACCAGATGAAAGCTTGCCTTGATTTCTTTTGCCCATGACAATGTGTCCCTCTCCTAAGCACCAATATCATGGATCTTCTGCATCACTCTGGAGTGGATGATGTCAGCGCTCTGCCCACACCCCTTCACCTAGCCCAGAAGTCACCTCTCTTATGCACTGATGGCTTCCTGCATCTCTCTGCCTGATGGTATCCTCTCACCTGGACGTATCTCTGGTCCATGTGCGGCGTAGGTCAGAGTGTTGGGAAATTAACATCCCAGGAGCTACCCTCAAAAAGCGGGGGATAGGAATTGACAAATACTGCATTTGCTCACCCTGCGGTGGGATACTCTTCAAACGTGTCCCACATGGTCTCTCAGAAGGTCTCCAGTAGCACTGAACCTGTTACTCACAGAGGTCACCTGCTCAATCACACACTCTACTGGCTTTCCTCCCTCATATTGCTGCCCCACTTCCTCCCAGCCCTTCCTGGAACCATCTTCTAAATACTAAGTCGTTTGCACCCAGATTCTTGTTCCCAATACCTTCATTAGTATTATGCCTCATTTCCTTCCTCTTTCCTCCTTACATGTTTTGTGCTCTTGAGGATTAATCCACTCCCAGCCACAACACACACACTTCATATAGCATCGTGGTCATAGTAGCTAATGAGGATGTCTTTGTTGATCAAATCAACCCTGGAACGAAGAAAGCCCTGGTGGATTTTTCTGGGAATTGATTCCAGTGGAGTTTTGAATATAAGGGAATGTTATTTCTAAAGTACAGGATTTCTTCTCATACTACTTTCTAAGAAAGGTTTTTAGATATCAAATGATTTGAGAGATTCCTTTTTTCATACCTGACCGCATCCTCCACAGCTTGTTATCCATATCAGTCGGATTCAAGTGTTGTTATTAATTCTCTTGCTGTTTATGCATTTCATCCTGCCTCCTGCCTCAGGCAGAAGTTGACAGAATTAGTGGGACCAAAGCATGGCGGGGACTCCGGGTGTCCTCAGCTCTGTGGGCTCCCGGCTGGCTGACATCCTGGCAGGCCCTCGGGCAGGGGACCAGCATGCCCCCTCTTCTAGAGCAGCATTCTGCACAATACAACTTCCTGGCAGCAGCTAGAAAATCTGATTAGAAACCCACCCAAAGCAGGTATTTTTCCACTGCATTTCAAGTCCATCTCTTTTGTCATGGTGGAGATTTGACTAGAAGAGCTGCAGGGAGGACAGTCGCTTAATGGCCATTTTAGAATGCAGATATGCACAGTACTGAGGAAAAGAAAAGACTGCCTTGGGGCTATTTTCAGCTTGTTCTCTTATGACTATTAGATCTTTAGGCCAATTTTAAAATTAGCATTTATTTACATTGTGTTCTTGTCACCGGAACCCTGGTTAAGGTGTGAAATACATAGGATTCTGTTATTACTCCTTGGTTGAGGCAATGCCTGGTTGGATGCCTGAGGCAATCCAATAGTGAATGTTTACTTTCAAATCCTGCATTAGTTTCCTCTCGCGTACATTACAGTGTCCTGCGGCCATCTACCATCTGCAGCGCGCTGACTGATGGGAGTTCTCAAATGTGATGTTGTACAAGGAACAGTGCTCACCTGAATGTGAATTTTCCTTTTCTCTCCCCTCCACT
Source organism: Neophocaena asiaeorientalis asiaeorientalis (assembly GCF_003031525.2). Lineage (NCBI taxonomy): Eukaryota > Metazoa > Chordata > Mammalia > Artiodactyla > Phocoenidae > Neophocaena > Neophocaena asiaeorientalis. The sequence continues at coordinate 3,607,849 of NW_020174050.1, read as the reverse complement.
CCCCTCCTTCATCTTGCCTTCCTCTCCCCCGCCTTTTTATTTTTATCTTTATTTTTTTAGCTTCTTTAAGGGTCAGCTCATTTTACAGGAGGATGGGCATCTTACTCCTAGGAATATAACTCGAAATGTTTCTCGTTGTTTTTGATTAGATTCTTTCAAATAACCAGCACAATGATACTTGCACATAGTTGGCTCTCAACAAATATCTGTTGGATAAATTAATCACACGAAGAATGGATCTTGGCAACCAAAGGTAAGATAGATACCTGCATGGACATAACTGTGCCTTCCATGCCTGCATATCTCTTGAAAGCCATTGCTACCATTGCACTTACCAGCAGACATTGTGAAGGTTACATCTGAATTTAGAAATCTGAGAGGTGCCATCTGAGTTTATGATCAGATATGAAGGACCTAGAGCAACTGTTTGCTTTCAGAGATGCCCTAAGGAAAAAAGAAACTATGCCTTAAATAGAAGTCAAGAAAGCTGTGTTCTAGTTCTGGTTCTGTCACTAAAAATCTGTGATTGCTTTTGCTTCAGGGGCCTTATTTGTAAAATGAGGAGATTAGCATCAATTAGCTGTACTGCCTTCCATCAAAGAATCAATGACTTTATGACCTTCCGTAAAGAACAAGAAGAGACAGGCTTTAAGAATTCGTCTTCATTAAAATGTACAGTCTTCTGAAAATGAGAAGGAAGTTATTAACACACAGTAACCAGGATAGTTCTCAGTTGTTCTTCCACTTGACAAACAGGTCTTTCTAGTTACCTTCACTGAAAGAATGTGGTTCCTCCCCTTGCAATGTTTGCTAATTGTATTGAAAAGCTGGAAAGGAGAAAAGAACTGAAATTCTGTTTCCTGAAATATTTCTTAAAGGGAAAGAGGAAATTAACTGGTTCTGACGTTTTGTTGTCAGGAAAACATTTACTTCATCACACAGTCTGATAACTCTATTTCTTTTTCAGCTCCATAGTTCTGCTTCAGATACTCAAATGGAATTTCCAGATGGTTGCCTTCTCTAAGGTATGATGCTTCTTTCCATAAGCAATCTTTACCCTCCTTCCCTCCCACATGCAATATGTTTCCTACATACTTGGCCCTTAAATTGTTTTCTTTTATGTTTTAAAAATAATAGCTGATGGTTTTGATGTGTTCTTTAACTAATACTTGACACTTGGGAGGGGTGTTTTGTTTCTATATCCCAAGTGATGCCACAGTCTCAGTAGAAATCTGCTTTAGAGGTTGATAGGGAATTCTTCCATCAGTCAATGTTAGGTCAGCGACAGTGATAAATCCATCAGACTTGTCCTTCACTTTGATTCAGTTAAGACTCCACAGCATCATTTGGTCCCTCTTGTATAACCTGGGATGGAGGGAACAGAGACAACTGTGGCTTCAGCTGGAAGCTGGAAAATGGGCACATTTCATTGTGCTGACTGATGCTGCCTACAGCTCCGAAGCCAGCATATACCATCTTTTTTTTTTAAAGGTTTAAGGGGGTGGGGTTGATGGCGGACTCTGGGAAGGCTCATGCCAAGGAGTACTTCCCAGAACTTCTGCTGCAAGTGTCCTTGTCCCCGCAGTAAGCCCAAGCCACGCCCCCCCCCCCCCCACTGCAGGAGACCCTCCAACACTAGTAGCTCCGATGGGGAGTTTAACAGTGCTATTGATCCACATCAGAGAGAAAAGTTCTTCAAGGTTGTTGGTCCCTGTCTCTCCCATGGGCTGCCCTCACCTCAGCTCTTACCCTTCCAAGTCAAGCTCTTTGTGCCCTAATCTGAGGGAATAGCAGCATCTTGGAAATCTTCCCAACAAGTCCTCTGAGTAAGGCCGTGTGGCTGACAGGGTCTCTGTGCTCCAGCCTGGAGTCAGGCCTGTGCCTGTGAGGTGGGAGAGCCGAATTCTGGACATTGGTCCACCAGAGACCTCCCGGCTCCACATAATATCAAATGGCGAAAAGTCTCCCAGAGACCTCCGTCTCAACGTTAAGACCCAGCTCCACTCAACGACCAGCAAGCTACAGTGCTGGACACCCCATGCCAAACAACTAGCAAGACAGGAACACAACCCCACCCATCAACAGAGAGGCTGCCTAAAATCATAATAAGGTCAAAGACACCCCAAAACATACCACGGGACGCAGTCCTGCCCACCAGAAAGACAAGATCAGCCTTATCCACCAGAACACAGGAACCAGTCCTCTCCACCAGGAAGCCTACACAACCCACTGAACCAACCTTACCCACTGGGGGCAGACACCAAAAACAATGGGAACTATGAACGTGCAGCCTGCAAAAAGGAGACCCCAAACACAGTAAGATAAGCAAAATGAGAAGACAGAAAAACACACAGCAGATGAAGGAGCAAGGTAAATACCCACCAGACCTAACAAGTGAAGAGGAAATAGGCAGTCTACCTGAAAAAGAATTCAGAGTAAGTATAGTAACGACGATCCAAAATGTTGGAAACAGAATGGAGAAAATACAAGAAACGTTTAACAAGGACCTAGAAGAACTAAAGAGCAAACAAACAATGATGAACAACAGAATAAATGAAATTACAAATTCCCTAGAAGGAATCAATACCAGAATAACTGAGGCAGAGGAATGGATAAGTGACCTGGAAGATAAAATAGTGGAAATAACTACTGCAGAGCAGAATAAAGAAAAAGGATGAAAAGAATTGAAGACACTCTCAGAGACCTCTGGGACAATATTAAAAACACCAACATTCGCATTATAGGGGTCCCAGAAGAAGAAGAGATAAAGAAAGGGACTGAGAAAATATTTGAAGAGATTATAGTTGAAAACTTCCCTAAAATGGGAAAGGAAATAGTCAATCAAGTCCAGGAGGCACAGAGAGTCCCATACAGGATAAATCCAAGGAGAAACACACCAAGACACATATGAATCAAACTATCAAAAATTAAATACAAAGAAAACATATTAAAAGCAGCAAGGGAAAAACGACAAATAACACACAAGGGAATCCCCATAAGATTAAAAGCTGATCCTTCAGCAGAAACTCTGCAAGCCAGAAGGGAGTGGCAGGACATACTTAAAGTGATGAAAGGAAAAAACCTACAACCAAGAGCTCTACCCACCAAGGATCTCATTCAGATTTGATGGAAAAATTAAAACCTTTACAGACAAGCAAAAGCTGAGAGAGTTCAGCACCACCAAACCAGCTTTACAACAAACGCTAAAGGAACTTCTCTAGGCAGGAAACACAAGAGAGGAAAAGACCTACAATAACAAACCCAAAACAATTAAGAAAATGGTAATAGGAACATACATACCCATAATCACCTTAACTGTAAATAGATTAAATGCTCCAACCCAAAGAAATAGACTGGCTGAATGGATACAAAAACAAGACCCATATATATGCTGTCTACAAGAGACCCACTTCAGACCTAGGGACACATACTGACTGAAAGTGAGGGGATGAAAACAGCTATTCCATGCAAATGGAAATCAAAAGAAAGCTGGAGTAGAAATTCTCGTATCAGACAAAATAGACTTTAAAATAAAGACTATTACAAGAGACCATAAACAAGATGAAAAGACAGTCCTCGGAATGGGAGAAAATATTTGCAAATGAAGCAACTGACAAAGGATTAATCTACAAAATTTACAAGCAGCTCATGTAGCTCAATATCAAAAAAAAACCCAACCCAATCCAAAAATGGGCAGAAGATCTAAATAGACATTCCTCCAAAGAAGATATACAGATTGCCAACAAACACATGAAAGATGCTCAACATCACTAATCATTAGAGAAATGCAAATCAAAAGTACAATCAGGTATCACCTCACACCAGTCAGAATGGCCATGATCAAAAAATCTACAAACAATAAATGCTGGAGAGGGTGTGGAGAAGAGGGAACCCTCCTGCACTGTTGGTGGGAATGTAAATTGATACAGCCACTATGGAGAACAGTATGGAGGTTCCTTAAAAAACTAAAAATAGAACTACCATATGACCCAGCAATCCCACTACTGGGCATATACCCTGAGAAAACCATAACTCAAAAAGAGTCATGTACCACCATGTTCATTGCAGCTCTATTTACAAACCAGGACATGGAAGCAACCTAAGTGTCCATCGACAGATGAATGGATAAAGAAGATGTGGCACATATCTACAATGGAATATTACTCAGCCATAAAAAGAAACGAAATTGAGTTATTTGTAGTGAAGTGGATGGACCTAGAGACTGTCATACTGAGTAAAGTAAGTCAGAAAGAGGGAAAACAAATATCGTATGCTAATACATATATATGGAATCTAAAAAAATTTTTAAATGGTTCTGAAGAACCGAGGGGCAGGACAGGAATAAAGATGCAGATGTAAATAATGGACTTGAGGACATGGGGAGGGGGAAGGGTAAGCTGGGACGAAGTGAGAGAATGGCATGGACGTATATACACTACTACATGTAAAATAGATAGCTAGTGGGAAGCAGCTGCCTAGCACAGGGAGATCAGCTGGGTGCTTTGTGACCACCTAGAGGGATGGGATAGGGAGGGTGGGAGCGAGGGAAACAAAAGAGGGAGGAGATATGGGGATCTATGTGTATGTATAGCTGATTCACTTTGTTATACAGCAGAAACTAACACACCATTGTAAAGCAATTATACTCCAATAAAGATGTTAAAAATTTTAAAAATAAATAAAAATAAAAAGTAAAGGTTTAAGGGAAGGGATTTGCTGGGTGATGTTTATCACAGTCTTTCAAAGAGCATCTGTATTTGAAATGAAGGTAGGAAAATGGAGATGAGCATAGCTGGCCTCGCACTATGAGTCAGTTGCCCAGCAAGATTTATGCTGGCAGACTTTGATTTTACAACCTGTTGACTCTTCCGTAGACCCATAGCCCACCACCCTCACAATCACAGCCACCCCTACCAGCTCCAGAACCTACACCGTTTTCAATCTGACAACGATTATTTTGGCTACAGCATCGTCATCATCTGCTCTTCACCCCACAATCCTGATATCACTTTAATTCAATTTTATCAAGAGCCTCAGGACCAAAATTTTATGATGAAACTCTCTAAAATAATAATAATAATAACATTGATTGTGTCCATTTTGCTTTATATAATTTAACTCATTTAATCCTCACAACAGGTTTTGAACTGAGTAATACTATTAACTGCATATTGTAGATATAGAAATTGAGGCTCCTGGAGTTAAGTAAGCTACGCAAAGTCATAAAGCTAGTATGTGACGGAACCTGGATTTTTAACCCAGAATCAGAATTTTTAGCCACTAATCTAAGCAAAGATTTGTTCACTGAGAACACTCGGATTTGAAGTTTCAATAGCTTTGTCACACACAAACACGCAAAAGCACTACTTTGGACAATAGCTAGTAAACTCATAAAGCGCATTTCCCTTTGAATGTGTCAAGCTAGAGTAAACTATGTATCAGGTACGAATGAACCTTGAACTATCAGTGGCTAAACATTACAAAGGTTTGTTTCTTTCTCCCAGAAAGTCCAATGCCAAGTGCCTGGCACTCCAGGGCACGGCACCGCCCAAGAGCAGCGTGGGAATACCAGCTCTCTGCAGGGTTGCTGGTGCAAGGGGAGAGAGCATGGAAAACCGGCCTACTTTTAAGGACCTCAAATGGAGAGTGACACACTTCCCATCTGTTCACAGGCATTAGCCAGAACCAGGCACATGGTCCCAACCTAACCACGGCGGCTGGGACGTGTAGGAAGAGAAAGCACATGGAATGTTCGAGAGCACTACCATGTCATATTGCTGGACAAACATAATCCGTTCAAGTAAATAGTTGAGTCATAATTAATATATCCATAATCGGAATGCCAAGAGACCCGGAACAATTCTGCTTTAGAAATCCAAGTCTCTTACTCATTTGTGACAATCCTTTTTTCATCTGAAAAGTGTATGGACTTGATAAACTCTCGTGGGATATTATAGTGTCCCAAGCCTTCGGCTGCTGCATTCCTAAGTGATGATTTATATAATTAACCATAAGGGGGAGGAAGGAAGGCATGAAATCTTCAAAATCTTGCTATCTTACTCTGTCATGTCACATGCTACTCTTTGATATTTCTAGACGTTGGAGAATAGAGGAAGTCCCATCTCTCAGAGCTCCACATGAGAAAGGAAGACTTATAACTGGATCTCATCATTGTCATTTCTGTTTGGTATAAAAGAGGGTGACATGTCATCTAGCCTACAGAGAAGAAGAAACCAGGTTATGTCCACAGAGCTTGCTGAAGGGAAGACCTCTCTTTGTCTAACATTCCTGACTTGGTGGAGTGGTCTTCACTGTTTAGCCTTTTTTTTTTTTTTTTTCCTTTTTGGCAGTACGCGGGCCTCTCACTGTTGTGGCCTCTCCCGTTGCGGAGCACAGGCTCCGGATGCGCAGGCTCAGCGGCCATGGCTCAGCCGCTCCGCGGCATGTGGGATCTTCCCGGACCGGGGCACGAACCTGTGTCCCCTGCATCGGCAGGTGGACTCTCAACCACTGCGCCACCAAGGAAGCCCCACTGTTTAGCCTTTGGGAATAAATCAAGGAAAGAAATTTCACCAGCAGAAAGCTGAAAAGCTAGAACTGGAGATATTTGATTGTTATTTAATATTATTTTGAGTAGAGAATAAAAAGCACTATGCTATAAATCTCTCTAATAGCCTAAGTCTTTCATTCACTGCCTTAAACTAGAGAGAAAGGAGTTGACTCTAATCTTTGGGTAAATAAAAGGCACTGGAAGTTCTCAGGGTGCTTCCCAGTCTTTGTGGACAGTGTCATGGAGGGCAGAGCTGCTGTGCTTACACTCAAGCCGTCTCAAGGTCAGGCTGCATTGGTTTCTGATCTGACCTTCCGGGAAACCACCCATGTTCTTACGTCCCACACCTCAGTCGTGGGTGCTCTGCTAAATGAAGAAGGCATGAGCCTCCAAGCTTTGCCCCACAAAGGGCTAGAGCCACATCTCTTGGCTCAAATTTAGCAACTTTAAATACTGGCATCCCTCCAAAAAAAGATACAGTGTAATCTAGACTAAATGTGCCCTGCTTATCTCTCAAATACATAGGTGACTGGCTGCACTGCTTGTAGTTTTTCTGCTGTGGCTGCTACCTCTCGAAGTTTCTTTCCTGGAGATGGAGATTTGGAGAATGAATAGTTCCTCATCATCCCTGTTCCTTGTGATTGTTCCTGTTTGGTTGGCTGGCTAGGCCACAGAACTACCTTCTGTGCTGTGAAAACATCTCACGGTACAAACTATTTTCAGGAAGGTAAGTTATCCATGCACGGTCATGTACTTAAACTAGCTCACTGTCTTTATCTTCCGGCTCTTCTCTCTAGCCATCACATATTGCCTTTTCCAGTTACTCTGTAATAGCTTTATTTTCTCTTTCACCATCAACCCCTTCTTCCAGAATTGCACAAAAGAGTCTCCAGTCCTCTGTCTTGTTTACTCCTGGCCCATCAAGTCAGGTTTATTCTCAAGAGAAGTGCTCTGACTGTGGCAATCTCTTCTCTGTGAAGTGCCTTAAACACACTCACATTTGTTTACAATATATAAGCATTATATTGTTAAATGATAAACTTATTTCATCTATCTTTGTTGTGAGTCAGTCTTAGGTTATGTCTGTACCTATGCTAGAACTACTTGAGCCCTTTAAACACTGTAAATGGAATCAGAGAGAATAGAGATAAACTCTGTACTTGGCCGGGTGGAGGTCCCTGTAAATAGGAAACTGGGTAAATATTATTACGTAGAGATGAACGGCGGCTTAAGCTTGAAAGGAAGGTCTAGGAACTGAAATAGACAGAGGAAACATCCTTCCTTAATGTCCAATGAAGCTGAAAGAGAAAAAGTTTCTTTTCTCCAGCTTCACTGAGGTTTAATTCACAAACAAAATCATAAGATAAAGTATACAAGATGATGATTTGATAATTGAACTCATGGAAACAGAGAGCGTTAAAAGTGACTGCCAGGGTCTGGGGGGTGGTGGAGATGGGGAGAGCTTAGTAAAAGGGCACAAACTTTCAGTAAATAAATAAATTCATCTTATAAATAAAACCGTTTATTTATAAGATGAATAAAATCTGAGGATCTAGTGTATAACATTAGACTGCAGTCGATAACACTGTTGTATAATAGAAATAAATTTAATTCGGTTTCAGAATAGGAATGTGGAAAGACTAGTGATGGAAATTGGGGATATGTAAGGAGCTGAGCTAAGAAAAATACAAGTATAATTAAGATTGAGAAATAAAATAATAAACTAGGAAAGCTGATTTAAAAAGTTTAGCTGTGTCCAGCTAGTTTAAGCACCAGGCTGGACACTCAATAGTAGTATTTTTGCAAGTAAGTTAAATTTTTTATTCTGTCAGTTTCTATAACTCTGTTTGCCTAATATGAAGCCACAGGAGCAAATGAAAACAAAGCCGCTCATTATAAACTTTAAAGTGGGCTTAAGAAGAAGTATCAAACTTGTCTCTCACACATGACTATGGCTGACCAAGGGCAGATAAGACCATGGCCATGTGTGCAATCAGCTTGTGAACCAGCCCCTCTACAGCATGATTGAGGCCATGGACATTCCTGGGATTGAGCCAGTAACAAAGCCAAGTACTTAAACAGTACGGGTCCATTTGTGAGAAAATCCCAGTTGGAGGAATTCTTTAGTGACTACTTTGCCACCATGTATGTGAATATGTCATAAGTACTGTGAAATAGTTATTTCATTAAAGTTATTATTGCCTTTACTGTAGGTCTTTTCACTGGATCCGGTTTTGTATTCCTGTTGGTTATGGGGTAGTTCTAAGCTTCAAAAATTACTCTGGAAGAGAAGAATGTTCTCCCTCTCTCCTTGTCATTTCACTTCCCTAAAACCAGGATCTTTTAGTTTACTGACGAGGGATTCTTTTTCTGCAACAGGAAGATTAGTTAACTGACTCAGTCATATTTTCCCATAAATGGCAACATGAGCTGTCCTGAGATTTATTTTTAGATACTGGATTAGTCTTAGAATGTGAGTTCTGCACTGTGGGAAAGAATGACATGACCCTGCTAAGATGTGAACCCTGCTTTCTGTTGCCACGGTTACCATTTGATCATCCTAACTTACATACTCAGAGTCCAAATGAATAAATCTAAATAACAGCCTTTATAGAAGACAGGAGTCAAACTACAAAATACGTCATCCTTTATATGAGCAAATACGAACCATGCATAGACTGTAGGACAAAAATGCCTGCAGAACAAAAAGGAGCAGGGATACGTTTTGCCAGAAAATGCAAAATTTGGATTGGTCTTTACAATTTATTGTTTAGGAAACGTAGGTTTCAGAACTGCTTAGTAAAAGTAAAAATATGATAATAAATGTAGCAGACCAAATGTTTTAACAATGGGCCATATGGAGCATTTTTACCTGTATCTTGTTGCATTTTAAGCATCTAGCCCAATATCTTGTTATCTGAATGACTGCATCCTGTTTCCTTTGCATTCCTTATTAAGAACATCAAACTGAAAATGGAATAAAAATAGACTTTATTAAAAGCTATAAACATGATCTTAAAATATGCTAATTCTGAAACATCTGAAGCATGACCACCATTTCATGATCATTCATTCAGTCCTTATCTTTTGTGAGCATGACTCTGTGACATCAATGGCAAGATTCTTATTCTCTCAAAGCTAGTTTTCATGGAAAAGAATTGAAGAAAAAGGATATAGATATATACATATTTATACGTATAACTAAATCACTTTGCTATACACCTGAAACTAGCACAATATTGTAAATCAACTATACTTCAATTTTTAAAAAAAATGAAAGAGAAAGGGCACTGCAAAAAAGTGCCTAGCAAAGTGTATAGTGTATATTCAATAAATAATGGTTATGAAAAACCCTACTTTTTTTTTTTTTTTTTTTTTTGCGGTACGCGGGCCTCTCACTGTTGTGGCCTCTCCCGTTGCAGAGCACAGGCTCCGGACGCGCGGGCTCAGCGGCCATGGCTCACGGGCCCAGCCGCTTTGCGGCATGTGGGACCCTCCCGGACCGGGGCACGAACCCACATCCCCTGCATTGGCAGGCGGACTCTCAACCACTGCGCCACCAGGGAAGCCCAAACCCTACTTTTTAATGATTAAATTTCAGGAAAAGAAAATAATCATGAATACAACTCATCCCCTTCCCCCAATAAATAGCTACTTATAAGGGAGCAGTCAACTTTTTACCCACACAATTTGTAATGTTGAAGAGATCATCACCTAACATTCACCGTGCCCCCTGCAGTGGAAGCGCAGAGTCTTAACAACTGGACCACCAGGGAAATCCCGCTAACATTCTTATTTTACAAAGCAAACCTTACCTCTCAGTGGCAATCGTAACAAAGTTTCTTATTTGAATACATTTTACAGTTTAGGTTCTTCTTTGAACCTAGTGCTCACTAGGCAAGAAGATAAGTTGAGAGTACAAATTCTGCTTTTCTGAGATGACAGCCTTTTGAATTCCCCTCTGTTTCAGGGATTATGGAAGTGCTTGTTGGCAAACATTTTGAGTAGACTGGCCCCATTCTGCATGACTTGTTTTCTATGACAGTAGCATGAATTCATGCACGTCGGGCTGTGCTCACGATTGAGTTTAGATGAGTAAGGGCCGTGGTTTCCCTTGAAGGGAGGGGTTCAGTCGTAGAACACAGGTTGGAGGCTGATCCACGATTTCCTTTCACTGGGTTTAATGGCTTTCATTCAGGAAGCAGTGGTGCTGGACAGTTCCCTTCCAAGCAAGCAATGAGAGGCCAGGACCGGGTCCAGGATTTGGGGTCATAATAATAAAAAAGGTGGTGTTATTGTGGTCTTGGACAATAACTTTCTCCTTCGACTCATCATCCATCTCAAGTTGAAATGATACTTTAAAATTTTTATCTGACACTGATCTATTTTTGCAGTCCTGTTGAATAATAAAACATTTGAATGTTGGAGCTAGGACTTTCGAAACAGTGCCAGTTGTTTCCAAGAGTGGTCAGGAAATGAGATTTCTCCGTTCAAGCTCAGGTTGCCCTGATGTCCAGATCACTCCACCCACATACACCACTGGCCTTCTCCAGGGCAGTGATTCCACCATTCCTTTGGGTTGGCATAGTTGTTCCAGGACCATTTTGTGTGTGTGTGTGTGTGTCTAGAAATCTGAATTTTAACAAGCATATCAGGTGTTTCCAAGGTAGACGGTAACTGAGAAACAGTGACATTTGAAGAACAAGCTTCTAGTTTGCATTTGTCTATTCTGTCAAGGAGATTGTTCCAGTTACTATTGCTATGCAACACACCACCCCAAAAGGTACTGGCATAATACAGCTATTTTATTACAATCCTGGATTCTGGGATTCAGAAATTCAAATGGGCACAACAGAGACAAGCTTTCTCTGTTCTGTGATATCTGGGCCTCCACTAGTGAGATTTGAAGGCTGAAGGTGACTCTACTGCTTTGGGCTGGAATCATTTGAAGTCTTCTTCATTCACATTCCTGGTAGTTGATGAAGGCTCTTGGCTAAGACCTCAACAGGGCTGTTGGCTGAAACACCTTCATATGGCCTCTCCATGTATCTCTTCAGAGGATAGTTTGGGTTTCCTCACAGCATGGCAGGTGAATTCTAAGAGTGAACATCCCAAGAGAGAACAAAGTGGGAGTGTGTGTTATTTTTACAACCTAGCTTGGAAGTCACATAATATCACTTTTATCATATGCCATCAGGTTGAGGGAGTTACAAGATCTGTCCAGGCTCATGGACTGTCAAGAGGACATTATAAGACACCATGAGGGATGGGAGTATTGTGGCTATCTTTGGAAGATAAAATCTGCCATTGAGACCAATCATTTAATGGAAAACTATCGAAAAATTAGTAAAGACAAATAGAAGCTCAATACAGTTGAAAACATTATAATAGAACACTTTTCTTGCTGTGAATAAGTTAAAATCTCTTCACCCAGTGAATTACATCCTATGGTACTAAGAAAACTCACAAATCATATTACTGAGACATATGAAAAATAAGAGACGTTGGCAAACTGGGAAGTTGGTACATATCATTCCGTCCACAGGAGGAAAAAGATGGACTCGATAAATGGCAGGACAGATAAGATTCTAGAGTCTAGTAAATTAAGGGCTAGGGTTTCAAAATCCAGGCCAAGGATGACATATAAATCTGCTAAAAGTGTGCTACCACATTCTTACCTCGTATATCCATGGAAGATATTGCAAAATAATCAGATCATGGCATCCCTGACTGCTGTGTTTGGACCAGACCTAGAATCATTGTCAAAATTATGCTCTAGGCAGCCACAGCCAATTAATTGTTATTGATACATGAGTTAAAACCTATTTCTTATTTAGAAGCAAAAAGTGGGGGTTCCTAGATCCCAGTATCATTTCAGTAAAAGTAAATCATGTTGTACCAATTCTATTTATTTTTTCGTTATAAAAATTATCAGACCGACTAAGTTACTACCATAGACATGGTGTTCTTTGGCCTGTATGAAGGAATTTGACACATTCTTGCTCACGATAGTCTTGTAGAGAAAATAGGAAGCCACTGGTTGAATGTAACAACAATGGAAGAGACCAGTTATTGGTATGACAACCCCTCACAAAATGTGATGACTCCAACTTGGTTGGAACATTCTTGTGTGTTCAACATTTTGTAAAATCAAAGACTTGAAAAATTTAAGGGTATACTAATCCCATTTAGAGATGATATGAAGGTGGAGGAGACCAAATAGGTTGCATGACAGAATAAGAATTAAAAAATGTCTTGATATGTTGCATCCAACAAGATGAAATTCAACAGGATATATAGTCTTGCATCTGTTTCCCCCCCAAAAATACAGAACATATAAACTTGACTTTGCAACAGCGTGTATAAGGAATACTTCTGTATTTTAATTGAGTAAGATCAAATCAACAATGTGAAATGATCTCCAAAAATGTTTGTTGAAGTTCTTTCTGGAACAAAGATGGTAATAATTCTATTCTCTAATTCCTTACTCAGATCACAATTGGGAGAGTTCATTCAGTGGTGAACACTCCAGTTTAAAGGGGTATAGAAAAATCAGAGTATTAGCCAGGATTTGTGTTCCCTGGATAAGGAAAACTCAGGAAATTTCATATAAATTTAAGTCATCATATATGCAAATCATTGTGCTAAGAATTTTACTTTTAAAACCTAAATTTTTACACTATTTATTTAAAATTAATTAATTAATTTAATAATTTTTTTTTTGGGCTGTATTGGGTCTTTGTTGCTGCACATGGGTTTTCTCTAGTTGTGGCGAGAGGGGGCTACTCTTCATTCTGGCGCACGGGCTTCTCCTTGCGGTGGCTTCTCTTGTTGTGGAGTGTGAGCTCTAGGCACACAGGCTTCAGTAGTTGTGGCATGCAGGCTCAGTAGTTGTGGCTCGCGGATCTAGAGTGCAGGCTCAGTAGTTGTGGCGCACAGGTTTCGTTGCTCCGTGGCATGTGGGATCTTCCCAGACCAGGGCTTGAACCCATGTCCCCTGCATTGGCAGGCGGATTCTCAACCACTGCGCCACCAGGGAAGTCCCAGGGAAGAGTTAGTGTAAATTCACTCTTACCCTAATCCTGTAAGGTAGGTATTATTCTGACCATTGTATAGATGAGGAAGCGGAATCACAGTGTTTAAATAAAGTATAATAGCTTTAAATAGCTATAAAGTGGAAGAGCCAGGATTGTAACACAAGTCTGTGCCACCCTGAGTCATCAGAACATCTGTGACAGTGGTTCACAAAATTCTAGCACACATATGCATCTTATGAGGATCTTGTATAAAAATGCAGATTTTCAGGCCCAGATGTTCTGAGTCAGTAGGTCTTGGATAATTTTCTTTAAAATATTTCAGCATAGACTGTGTGATATGAACATGTATGTATGATTTAGTTTTAATCTAGACCCTTTTTGTGGTTAGTTGTCTTAATCAGAAATATATACTCCAGGGTCATTAGCTAACATTTAATCAAAGGTCCACAAACCAGGGGAATTAAATTATATTAATCTCCAGTGAATACCAGAAATTCTGTTATTTGACTAATGAATATCAGAACTGGGTATTTCTTGATGAAATTATTAGTTTTCATTATATGTGGATTTTCTGGCAGTATTGTAGAGACCCTCACAACCTTGCATACGTGGGCCATAAGAATATAGCAGACCCAGCAGGCCGCATCCTCAGAAATGGCACCCAGAGCTTGATTCGTCAATGGCCTGTTTCAGCTACTAATTTGGAGACTTCCTGGTCTCCTGACTCTGACTAGATAGTTGGCTGAATCCTGCTTCCTTTGCCTCCAGTGAACTGTCCATGAAATGTTTTGTCGGAGCCCTTAGAGGAAGGAATTGAGAGCTGGAACTCCATCGGGCTTTGCCAAATTGGTGGTGTGATTGTCACAGGTTTGCTGAGAAATGTGTGTGTCAGGATTCAGTCTGAAGCTTGCTTTCAGGGGGTTGTGGAGATGAAACCCATAACTTTCACCTATAACTAAGTGTTAGTGTTTACCAAAAACCCCGTGAAAAATGTGTGCATAACTAAGTTGATCAGGATCTGAATTATTAGAAGCAAGTTAGATGATTCTGATTTGAGAAGCACTGAGTTATATCTCTTTCCTTGTTTAAATGGAGGACCAATGAATAATAGGTCATGGGACGTGGGAGTGTTTCAAACATTGGATGAAGACCAGATCTTTCTTTTTCAAAAAGTCCTTTATAATCTTGAGATTTAATCAATTAAAAAAAAGAGATTTAATAAAAAGTATTTGTTTTGGTTGGTAAAAAAGAAAAAAGCTTTGTGATCCTCAACATCTGCTTAAAGCCCCAGAGCCAGATAAAGTTTTCTGAGTGCTTCAGACTGAACCATTGCCCCTATCTATGATCCAATGGACTTTGCAAAGTCCCTGTAATTTCAAAAGCAAACACAATTAAGTGAATCATATGCTTTGTTTTTTTGAAAAATTACTTTCCTATCTTAAAGTGATATCAGGAAGCTAGATATATCTGGTGAAAAATAATGTTTCATTAAAATGCTGTGCTTATGATTCTATCATGATTGTTTGTGCTTGAAATTATGTTAAGTATGATATTTCAAGGCTAGTCTAGAAAAAAACCATGACCTATCATTATTTTTGCAAATTTCTCATGATGAAAGGGCATTGGTATTCTTTTTGGAATAAATCTTACAGGAACAGATAACCTCGATTTTTGAAATATTTAAGCCTATTCCTTCATACTCAGACAATAAATGCAATGAAAATAATATGCCTTACATATAACCGGAACTGTATTAATGTTTGTGGACAAGCTTTTTGATATAGAGCAAGTGAAGGAAGTATTAAATGTGGGAAAAGTTGAACAGGAACATAGCAATGATATTACAAAACTAGTGTGTGGAGCTTCTGAATACAAAAGGATATAGAAGCTTCTGAATCTTGAGATATTAATGACTAGGAAGAGATTTTAGTGTAGAAAACAAAATCATTAGGGAAGACACCCCTTCAACCTAGATGGAAAAATGACTGTAGCTGAAAGCCAAGGAGGCCATTTTCTGCCTGGGAATTTGTATTGAAGAGAGAAAGGGAATCATTAAACCCATAGCCGGGGTTCTTCAAATTTTAAAGTGGTGCCCTTTGTTTTCACAAGATCACATCAAGCTTGTTTGTATCTCAGCATTGTTCAGTAGCAAATGAGGTCATGTTTATCAGAGACAGTGCAGAGTTTTATGGTGGCCACAGAGCAATCAAAAGAGGATAAATTACGTTGCATATAGTTTTAGTAGGTGTAATGATAAATTGAGTTATTTGGCTCTCAGAATCTAACATGGAATCTAGTTCCGTCATGATTGATGAACCTGAACACTCCATGGACTTCTCAAATCCTACAGGTGATGGTGGCTGCATATTCTTCCATGTGGCTTTCTTTAATAATATTTACTGCGCCTAGAAAAAATGTACACTGAAAAAGACATCCTTTCTTTTCAGGAAAGAGTAAAGGCTGCTAATTTGATATAATAGATTACCCAGCTTGTTGATATTTGTTAAATATACAAACATTATATCTGATTATACATTTGATGCCAAGTAAACTACTCAACTTAGTTTGATGATTAAAAGCATGCCAGTTATTTGGTGACATGAAAATCAAACAACAATTTGAATAAAATGTTCATTTCTTAATCAGTTGCTTGGGTTTTTCCCTTCTAAAATTGTAAGTTGTATTAAAGAACTTCCTGTTTTGTGTGTTGCAGTTTCCCCAGAGAGCAGAACATTAAGAGCAAGAATAGTTTAACAATGAAAAGAGA
This sequence comes from Neophocaena asiaeorientalis asiaeorientalis, assembly GCF_003031525.2. Classification (NCBI taxonomy): domain Eukaryota; kingdom Metazoa; phylum Chordata; class Mammalia; order Artiodactyla; family Phocoenidae; genus Neophocaena; species Neophocaena asiaeorientalis. The sequence goes on along the minus strand of NW_020174050.1, from coordinate 3,591,495 downwards.
CTGGAAAATGAGTGGGTGTTGTATGTGTACTATGTCAAGAAGATAGCAGAAATGCTGGTTAGCTTTCTTGATCTGTAGTGAACAAAATATACTGCTTAATCACACTATTGTATAGAATATTTCTTTAACGCGTCATGACTTTAATGATGAGCATACTATTTGCCTTAAATTTTTTGAATTTCAAATTGTTTCTTTGTTCATCTCATAACATGTTATGTTTAATAGATGCTAGGTTTGTGGGGTTTTTTCTTATTAGTCATCAATTTTATACACATCAGTGTATACATATCAATTCCAATCACCCAATTCATTCACACCACCATCCCCAACCCCCGCAGCTTTCCCCCTTTAGTGTCCATACGTTTGTTCTCTACATGTGTGCCTCAACTTCTGCCCTGCAAACCAGTTCATCTGTACCATTTTTCTAGGTTCCACATACATGCGTTAATATACGATATTTGTTTTTCTCTTTCTGACTTACTTCACTCTGTATGACAGTCTCTAGATCCATCCACGTCTCTACAAATGACCCAATTTCGTTCCTTCTTATGGCTGAGTAATACTCCATTGTGTATATGTACCACAACTTCTTTATCCATTCGTCCGTCGATGGGCATTTAGGTTGCTTCCATGACCTGGCTATTGTAAATAGTGCTGCAATGAACATTGGGGTGCATATGTCTTTTATAATTATGGTTTTCTCTGGGTATATGCCCAGTAGTGGGATTGCTGGATCATATGGTAATTCTATTTTTAGTTTTGTAAGGAACCTCCATACTGTTCTCCATAGTGGCTGTATCATTTTACATTGCCACCAACAGTAGAAGAGGGTACCCTTTTCTCCACACCCTCTCCAGCATTTGTTGTTTGTAGAAATTCTGATGATGCCCATTCTAACTGGTGTGAGGTGATACCTCATTGTAGTTTTGATTTGCATTTCTCTAATGATTAGTGATGTTGAGCAGCTTTTCATGTGCTTCTTGGCCATCTGTATGTCTTCTTTGGAGAAATGTCTATTTAGGTCTTCTGCTCATTTTTGGATTGGGTTGTTTGTTTCTTTAATATTGAGTTGCATGAGCTGTTTATATATTTTGGAGATTAATCCTTTGTCCGTTGATTCATTTGCAAATATTTTCTTCCATTCTGAGCGTTGTCTTTTTGTCTTGTTTATGGTTTCCTTTGCTGTGCAAAAGCTTTTAAGTTTCACTAGGTCCCATTTGTTTATTTTTGTTTTTATTTCCATTACTCTAGGAGGTGGATCAAAAAAGATCTTGCTGTGTTTTATGTCAAAGAGTGTTCTTCCTATGTTTTCCTCTAAGAGTTTTATAGTGTCCGGTCTTACATTTAGGTCTCTAATCCATTTTGAGTTTATTTTTGTGTATGGTGTTAGGGAGTGTTCTAATTTCATTCTTTTACATGTAGCTGTCCAGTTTTCCCAGCACCATTTATTGAAGAGTCTGTCCTTTCTCCACTGTACGTTCCTGCCTCCTTTATCAAAGATAAGGTGACCATATGTGCGTGGGTTTATCTCTGGGCTTTCTATCCTGTTCCATTGATCTATCTTTCTGTTTTTGTGCCAGTACCATACTGTCTTGATTACTGTAGCTTTGTAGTATAGTCTGAAGTCAAGGAGTCTGATTCCTCCAGCTATGTTTTTTTCCCTTGAGACTGCTTTGGCTATTTGAGGTCGTTTTTGTCTCCATACAAATTTTAAGATTTTTTTCTGTTCATATTTTCTATTTCTTCCTGGTTCGGTCTTGGAAGGTTATGCCTTTCTAAGAATTTGTCCATTTCTTCCAGGTTGTCCATTTTATTGGCATAGAGTTGCTTGTAGTAGTCTCTTAGGATGCTTTGTATTTCTGTGGTGTCGGCTGTAACTTCTCCTTTTTCATATCTAATTTTATTGATTTGAGTCCTCTCCCTCTTTTTCTTGATGAGTCCGGCTAATGGTTTATCAATTTTGTTTATTGTCTCATAGAACTAGATTTTAGTTTTATTGATCTTTGTTATTGTTTTCTTTATTTGTATTTCATTTATTTCTGCTCTGATCTTTATGATTACTTTCCTTCTGCTAACTTTGGGTTTTGTTTGTTCTTCTTTCTCTAGTTCCTTTAGGTGTAAGGTTAGATTGTTTATTTGAGATTTTCTTGTTTCTTGAGGTAGGCTTGTATAGCTATAAAATTCCCTCTTAGAACTGCTTTTGCTGCATCCTATAGGTTTTGGATCATCGTGTTTTCATTGTCTTTTGTCTCTAGGTTTTTTTAAATTTCCTGAATGTTGTAGCATTTATTGTTTTCCCAGAGGTCTCTTAGGCTGTCTTCATTTCTTTTCATTCTTTTTTCTTTATTCTGTTTTGCAGCAGTGAATTCCACCATTCTGTCTTCCAGGTCACTTATCCATTCTTCTGCCTCAGTTATTCTGCTATTGATTCCTTCTAGTGTAGTTTTCATTTCAGTTATTGTATTTTTTATCTCTGTTTGTTTGTTCTTTAATTCTTCTAGGTCTTTGTTACACATTTCTTGCATCTTCTCGATCTTTGCCTCCATTCTTTTTCGAGGTCCTGAATCATTGTCACTATCATTATTCTGAATTCTTTTTCTGGAAGGTTGCCTATCTCCACTTCATTTAGTTGTTTTTCAGGGGTTTTATCTTTTTCCATCATCTGGTACATAGCCCTCTGCCTTTTCATCTTGTCTATCTTTCTGTGAATGTGGTTTTTGATCCACAAGCTGCAGGATTGTATTTCTTCTTGATTCTGGTTTGTGTTTTTTTTTTAATAGTATTTAATAGTATTTACAGAGACTATTTATGTAGATTCCCCTATGCTATGGTAGCCTGATTCTTCACATGGCCCCTGCTGTTTCAATAGCTATGTAGACCAGGAGCAGCTCTGGAATCACTCGGCTGTTGGGGCATTGAACATTGGACACAGGGACATTGGAGATGATCTTGTCCAACCCCATTTCATAGTTGGTGAAACAAAACGAAAGAGGTTGAATGACTTGGCTCATGCTTTTTATTGGCAGACCTTGAGCTAGAGCCTGGTTTTGTCAGTCTCAATCCAAGGATTTCTTTTTTTTTCCTCTTAAATCAAGCTCTTATTTTGAGATTGTTGTATATTTGCATGTAGTCATAAGAAATAGTAGAGATCCCTTGTGTCTTTCACCCAGTTTCCCCCAGTGATAACATCTTGCAAAACTACAGTACAATAATACTATAATAGTGCTACAATAGTACTATAATAGTACCATAATAGTACTATAGTGCAATGGTGCAACCAGGATATTGACCTTGATGCAGTCAAGATGCAGAATAGTTCTATCACAAGAATCCCTCATGCTGCTATATTACAGCTACACCCATTTTCTCCCCCCCCGCCCCGCCCCCCTGCCAACCCACTCATTAACTGTTGGCACTCACTCTAACCTCTTCTCCATTCGTATAATTTTGTCATTTCAAGAATGTTATATAACTGGAAACATACAGTATGTAATCTTTTGTGATTGACTTTTTTCCACTCAGCATAATACTCTGGGGATTCATCGAGAGTGTTGTGTGTATCAGTTTTTTTTATTGCTAAGGAGTAGGGAAGGACCACATCAATGTTTTTCTCACTGATGATTTCTCTTCCAGTCTTGCGGAATTCTCAGCCATTTCCACTTTCAAGGTTAAAAAACATATTTTTAAAGAAATAGTTCAATTTTGACAACCCTCCTTTTATGCTTTGAGAACCTTAGGAAAAGTAAATGTAAAGACAGTAGAGAGTACAAAGTGCCCCAGCTTCCTTGTTTTGTGGTAAGAATGGGGAGGACTTCAGAGAGAGCCTCCAAACTTCAGAAGACGCTTCCTGATGGTACGATGAGAAGAGACCATGTCCACGTGAGGCAATATCCTCAGGGACCAACACCTCAGCTATTAAACAGGGCAATACAATTGCAGATCTCATCCCCATGTCACGAAGGGGATTTGCGGGTGCCAATCATCATTACTGTAAGTGGAATGTGGCCAGAAGACATGATTTAGCACCTGTCCACTCTCCAAATGTGCTGCGGGTTTTAATGACCTGAAATAGTTGAGATTTGGCTCCTGCCTTAAACTCTAAAGATAGGTTCATTAGAAAGGCAAGATGCTTGTAGGTGAAGAACATGTTTTAATTCTTGACTTAAATTTTAGTTCAACTCACAGTGAGCTGCATGGCCTGTGTCCTGTGAACATTTGGAGATATACTCAGAGGTCAGAAAAACTTACAGAATTTCAGAACTGTCAATTAAGAGATGGTAGGTCATAAAGCCATACCCCAACCTTTCTTCTCTCAGTGTTTTTATCTGTTCTAACCATCTGTGGATGACTTGAAGAAACAGTAGTGGAGGGAGGAAGAAGTGGTCTAGAGAATATTGGAATTAAAGTATGGGGTTGGGGGAGCACAGTTATTTGAAGAATTATTTAGGTAAAAAAACAAAGACTTTGGAAACATAGAACAAGTAAAGGGGGGATATGATATAGCTTACAAAAATCTGATAGACAATTTTTAAGAAACTGTTTCTTAATGTGAGGTACCTTAAAGTGAGGTACCCATTTGGTGTGAACCTAAGAAAGTTTGGGAATGAAAGGGTGGGGACATAGGGAGCATGGGAGAGAGCCTTGTGCAGGGCATGAGGGACTCTTCTGGCTAAGTTGGGTAGATCTCAGGCAATAGAAAAGACTAAAAAGAACCAGAAGGAAAATACTGATTCATTTGGATTTTAATCTTCACATCAGCAGTTTTAATTTGAAGTTGCCCGTCTGAGAGAGGCCGATAGATTTTCCTGCCAGTGCTGTGAAATCCATTGTGAATCTGAAGGGGTAATCTGAAAGGTACTAAAAAATGAACAGCTTGGAGAATCATTTCTGTAACTTCTGTAACTTCAGAAATAATTTATCGTCCTTCAGAAAGCTAGGCTGCTTGTATCCCCGCCTGCTCTGATTTCAGATGCCGTCCCTGTGGTATGGGCTGGCTTTGAATTTTGCCAATAAACACTTAAACATGATTTTTATGTAACTTGTCCCTCTCTCTGGTGTCTCTCACTCCCAGAGGCCTGTGCTCATAAAAGTTAAGTCCAGTCTTCCTGGAGTACAAAGTCACAACATATAGGAAGTCATCAAAACATCTCGGCTGCTGGTTGGTTGGGGCAGCTGGGTGTGACATTTCAGATTATTACATTTCAGAGATTATTACAAATTCCCTGGCACTGTCCACATTGAATGGTAAGTATGAAGGGTTCACTGGACTCCCCTCTGAGAGTCTGGCTCAAATCACTCTATCCTCACCCTCCCAGAAGTCCAAGTGTGCCACTTCTGGGCCCTCCAGGTGGCTGCTGTGGAATTGCCGATGAATATTTACACAGTTTCTGTCTTCAGGCTTCAGATTTAACAACAAAGCTTGTTGGTTTGGTAAAGCACCCTAGAGAAATTGGTGTTCTCCAGAGGTTCATTCTAGGGTCAGGTAGGGTAGGTAATCCTCCAGGTAAAGAAGATGATGCAGAGGAGAATGGAGTGAAATGAATGGCTTCTCTGGGGCTGCCTTCAGCCCCAGCTCCTGGCATTGCAGGCCTGGAAAGGAATTGGCGCTAGTTTCCCAAAGAAGTTTATATTTGCCCAGTCTCCCAGGTAGGGACGGGAGCTCATGGCTAAAGGAATTTTGAATTGATGGATGCCATCTGCTTGAAAAAACAGTCCCTCTTCCATCCCTTCCAGCACCGATTTTTCACTTTTCCTTGCTCTCAGTGTCTTTTCATGGGGAAGAGGGGCTTAAAAGAAGCAGCATAGAGATTAAGAGCATAAGCTCGAATAAACCAGACTCCTTGGGTTTGAAACCAAGCTTTGTCACTTACCTTGTGCCCCTGACCTAACCATTCAATGCCCTAGTTTTTCCTCAGCTGTAAAGTAGGGATAACTTATTTCATGGGTTTTTATAAAGATTAAGTAAGTTTATAAATATATTCCAATTAGCTACTACTGTATAATAAGTCCAAGTTTAGTGTGTTAGAAAGAGAACACTCCTTTTATTTTGTTGCACGTGGTTCTAGCAGTTGATTGGGCTCAGCTGCATCACTGAGGGTCTGTTTTGCAGTTGCAGTCAGATGGAGGCTGGGGCTGGAGTCACCTTGACCTCAGCTGGGGCTGTTGGTTGGAAGACTTCCATCCGGAGCCTCCACGTGGCTTGGGCTTCCTTGCAGCATGGAGACTGGGTTCCAAGGGCAAGTGTTCCAATAGACCGACTTGGAATGTATATCACCTTTAATGAATTAGCCTCAGAACTCACATGGTGTCACTTCTTCCATATGCCTTTGAATGAAGTAGCCATAAAGGTCCTTTCTGGTTCAGGCTATTGTATTCTTTGGCAGTAAACCTGGAGGTGAAGGATGAGGAAGAAATTCAAGGCAGCCTGGAAAATGTGCCTGGGTCATTTGGTCATAGCATGATGAATGGCGATGTAGGAAAGCAAGTCCATTTCATCCCAGCACAGGTCACCTATAACTCTCCAAGTGACCCAGCATAATTAAGCTCCAGAAGGAGCTGACTACAGTCCTGCCCTCATGTTCACTGAGGCTTGTAAGCTTAGGATAAAGTTGAGTAAAATCTTCCTTGGCACTGTGTAGCGTGTCTCTGAGGTTGAATGCCCCCGAATACAATCACCTCATGGACATCCTGGGAAGCGTTTGTTCGACTTTGGGGTGACCCTCATCTGAACCTGAATCTCAAAGGCAAATGGATTAGATAGCTTAGTCATGGGAACCCCAGTCCAAAGGCAGAGCTTTAGTGCTTTTGTTGAAAGCAAATGAAACAGAGGAAACAGCTTCTTATGGGCCATCTGCTTCTTTACAGACCAAATAGCACCAACAACAAGGCTTGGCCCCGGGGCAGTGTTGACAGACTGAAGCAGCTTTCTCCAGATGTGTGTGGAACCTCCATGACTCCTTTACCTTTTCGTAATATAATACCTGCCAATTTAAAACAAAAAGTTAAACAGTAGCCTTGTTCCTTTTCTTTGCAGAGTAAGGAATCTATATGACTGAAACAGAAAAGTAAAGCAACTAAAAACTTTAGAGTTGCCCTAAAAATATTCAAATGTAAAAATCACCAGGAAGGCTTGCACTGTCTCTGGAGATAGCACTCAGCTATGTGTAAATTTACCTAAGGTTTTTGTCACTTATGTGTAGCTCTTCTAAAGATCCTCATGGGGATTCTGGGATTAAATTAAGTACCTGTTAAAATTTTGGTAGTAACTCAGTAGTTCATTAAGTCCTTGTGGATGGATTGCATCGGCTCGATGTTGATATGTAGGGAGTGAGTAAGAGCAAACAGCACAGACCTCCAGATGAGAGTCTCCCATTGGCTTGTTCCATCTGCTGGTGGCCTCAAAAGGCATCCTGGGAAGAACAGCCTTTCTGTAGACTGGCTGAGGGAGAAGTGAGAGAATCAGAGGAGGTTATGGGTAGGTGAACGATTCCAACTGACTCATGTTCAAAGAGCAGAGGCCAACCAAGGATGAAGGGGGAATAAAGAAGAGGAATTAAAAAATAATAAGAGAGTTTACCGTATGAGATGGCATTGCCACCTGCAGACTGATAACATCTGATTATTGCTCTGGGCTGAAATTTCAGGTTGAAATTCTTATCCCAAACCAAACCAAAGATTAATGTGTAATATTTTTGTAGCATCTGTGTCTTGGTTTGATTTCACCCAAAACAACACTGAGATAAGGACTTGGGTGCAAGTAGTTTATTTGAGAGGCAGTAAGCCCAAGTGAGGCAGTAAGGGAAAAGCAATAAGAAGCATATTAATGAGCTGTGGGCATCTAGATCTCAGTCCTCCAGGGGACACTTTGAGGAGCCATGTATAGCACATCTCAGAATTGTCCCACATAGGGATAAAAATCTGGGACATTTAGTCTTTGCTTCCAGTCCTTATTGGTTGAGGTTTGCCCCGGGTATATTAAATTTCCATCTTTCTCCCTCCCTTTCTCCCTCCCTCCCTCCCTTCCTTCCTTCCTTCCTTCCTTCCTTCCTTCCTTTCTTTCTTTCTTTCTTTTTTTCCATCCATACATATACTTTAGGCTTATGTGTTAATTGACTAGACTCTAGTGATAATATGAAAACCATGCCCAGTTAAAGTTTGATTGAATATATCCAGATAGATAAATAAATAAATATTAATGGAACTATTCAGAAAAGCATAGGTGGCCTGTCCACACTTTATCATATGAAGCAGTATTACCTCATCTATCTGGAAGAAAGGGAGAATATATTTTACCTTTTCACCCTCTGGTCTCCAGATAAAATCTCCAGTTTGTTTGAAAAGATAACTGGCCATTCATTCCCCTACTCCACGGATTTTACTTTGGAAAGAGCCAATGTGTTATACCTTCCCAAATTCACAATGCTTCTTCTGGATCCATTCAGAAGCTGAAACTTTTAGAAAAGAACAAAGCAGAAGGTATTCAGGGACTGAGATAGGGCATTGAATCTTGAGAGATTTGGGCCCCTTGAATAAGACTAGGGAACTAGGGGAAGAGACTAGGCAGCGTTATATCCTGGGTATTGCTATTTGTAGCATACTCCAGTAATTTAGAGTATCAAAGAATGAAGTAATGGGGTTAGAAGGTCATTTTAATTCAGTGTAGTAAAGCTGCATATGATGAAGGCCTGGTCAACACAAGAAATGAGAAAGAGGGCTTTGCTTATCATGTTGCTTTCCAGATGTTGATCTAAGAACCAGCACTCAGGAGGACAGGCAAACACTGAGGACTCTTTCCTCATTTGATGATGAATAACGAAAGAGAAAAATCAAGAACAACAATATAGAATCTATGGGAAGGCGAGGGAAGGGAAATATTCTGAATTCTCAGAGAAGGTATATAGTTTCAAGAATGAAGACAGTATCTACCTAAGGATATATAAGGATAATTATGAATAGGAAACCAGAAGAAGTTTAAAAAATGTTGGGAATTCTCAATATAATTCAAGAAGACTCAGACTCCATGAAATAGAAATAGGAAATCATAACGAGTGAAAAGACTGAGATAGGAAGAAAATGTGTTTATGGAAAAACAATATAAGCCCCTTTTTACAAGGGAAAATATGAAATCTGAAATACATGTCTTCTTTTAAAAAGAGAGTCTGCTTTAAGGAATACTAAAAGGCAAATCTTTTGCAACTAAAAATGCTATGTTTATTTAGTTGCTCTGCTACAAATTCCCTGCCCTGTTTTATATGGACACTGAGTTTATGAATTAATAAACTATAAAGAGCCTTTGTTAGTTGACTAATTAGCTAGAGGAAATGTTCTCTACTACTTAAATTTGATTAGTCTCTCTTATTTATCATAAGTGAAAAAGTCCTCTATTGTGTTTTCCTGTCATTCAAAGAAAAGCAAAATGATGCCCTTGTCAAATTATTTTGTTAAAGAGTTAGTATTCATCAGTCTGAAATTTAAACATTACTGTTTTTATAAATATTAAAGTTGGTGAGACAAATTTTAGAGAATTGAAAAAAGATGTGGAACTTGGCTAGTGTAACAGTAACAGTTACTTCATGATGACTATGTAATTCATTTCATATGTAAGAAACTTATATTGAACTTACTGGATCTTTTCTCCTTTCTTCTATCCTGCTTCTTTCTGTTTTATTTTTTTTCCCTCAATATAGATATACAGGGTAATTTCTGAAATTTGAGACAATAGATCACTCTTATATTTCCTCCACAATGGTTTAAAAATAAAAGTGCTTCTAGAATTGCCTAAACCAAAAATATAATAATGGGACACTGGAAGTTAACGGAGAAATGAAGAACACAATGAAAGTGAAAGCAGAATTTATACTGCAGAAACATGATTCAAGCATGAAAGATTTTTGCAGGTTCATGGGAAAAAATGTAAATTCAAAGAAAAAAAAACATTATGAAAGTGAACATTATTGGCATGGAAATAGAGAATCAGTGATTTATCTTTAGAATCATAGGTTTTCCATGGAGGGCAGAAACAAAAACAATGAGGACAAAATCTGTGATCAAAGAAAAACTATATGGAAATTGAGAAAGAATGAGAGAGATCGTTTTTGTTTTTGTTTTTCTTAGATTCCATATATATGTGTTAGCATATGGTATTTGTTTTTCTCTTTCTGACTTACTTCACTCTGTATGACAGTCTCTAGGTCCATCCACCTCACTACAAATAACTCAATTTCGTTTCTTTTTATGGCTGAGTAATATTCCATTGTATATATGTGCCACATCTTCTTTATCCATTCATCTGTTGATGGACACTTAGGTTGCTTCCATGTCCTGGCTATTGTAAATAGAGCTGCAATGAACATTTTGGTACATGACTCTTTTTGAATTATGGTTTTCTCAGAGTATATGCCCAGTAGTGGGATTGCTGGGTCATATGGTAGTTCTATTTGCAGTTTCTTAACGAACGTCCATACTGTTCTCCATAGGGGCTGTATCAATTTACATTCCCACCAGCAGTGCAAGTGTGTTCCCTTTTCTCCACACCCTCTCCAGCATTTATTGTTTGTAGATTTTTTTGATGATGGCCATTCTGACCGTTGTGAGATGATATATCATTGTAGTTCTGATTTGCATTTCTCTAATGATTAATGATGTTGAGCATTCTTTCATGTGTTTGTTGGCAATCTGTATATCTTCTTTGGAGAAATGTCTATTTAGGTCTTCTGCCCATTTTTGGATTGGGTCGTTTGTTTTTTTGTTATTGAGCTGCATGAACTACTTGTAAAAAAAACGGTCATGAAGAACCTAGGGGTAAGACAGAAATAAAGACACAGACCTACTAGAGAATGGACTTGAGGATATGGGGAGGGGGAAGGGTAAGCTGGGGCAAAGCGAGAGAGTGGCATGGACATATATACACTACCAAACGTAAAATAGATAGCTAGTGGGAAGCAGCCGCATAGCACAGGGATATCAGCTCGGTGCTTTGTGACCTGCTGGAGGGGTGGGATAGGGACGGTGGGAGGGAGGGAGATGCAAGAGGGAAGAGATATGGGAACATACGTATATGTATAACTGACTCACTTTGTTATAAAGCAGAAACTAACACACCATTGTAAAGCAATTATACTCTAATAAAGATGTAAAAAAAAAAAAAAAGAATGAGAGAGAGAGAGACGCAGACTGATCTGGCTCCTCACATTCCAGGCTAAATCAGTGCTAAGATCCCAGCAAAGGGCCACATCCAATGGTGTGCTGGAGAAAGCTCATACTAGCTTGTGAAAGCTGACTTTTAAATTTTCAGAAATTCTATGAGCTGGTCATTAAACACAGCCACTATTAAAAGTGAAAAGTTATCAACTTACAGTTAAGTAAATTGTATTAAAAACAAAGGTAGACATTTAGGTTGCTTCCATGTCTTGGCTGTTGTAAATAGTGCTGCTGTGAACATTGGGGTGTGGTATCCATACAATGGAATGTTACTCAGCCATAAAAAAAGAATGAAATAATGCTATTTTCAGCAACTTAGATGGACCTAGAGTTTATCATACTAAGTGAAGTAAGTCAGACAGAGAAGGACAATTATCATATGATATCGCTATATGTGGAATCTAAAAAATAAAAGATACAAATGAATTTATTTCCAAAACAGAAAGAGACCCACAGACATAGAAAACAAACCCAAAGGGGAAAGGGGCGAGGGAGAGATAAATTAGCAGGTTGGGATTAACATATACACACCACTATATATAAAATAAATAACCAACAAGGACCTACAGTATAGCACAGGGAACTATACTCAATATTTTGCAATAACCTATAAGGGAAAAGAATCTGAGAAAAGTATATATATATGTGTGTGTATATATATGTGTGTGTATATATATCTGAATCACTGTGCTGTACACCTAATATATTGTAAATCAACTATAATTTTAAAAATAAATAAAAGAACCATTAAAAAACAAAACGAAGGTAATACTCAAAATACCATTCCGTAATTATTTTACTACATGTTACTGTTATCCATGCTCTCGAGGTTATTGACGCCTATGGTAACTGTACAGAGGAAATGCTGTATGATGATGTACTGCCATGCATCCTTCCCTACTCTGGGCTCAGTGATGTCACAGTGGTAATTCGAAATCCGCCATGGTGGGAGTATTTATACCATTGGAATCAATAAAAGCTAAAAATCAGGGCTTGGTTTCTTGTTTTGTTGATTGTCTAGACTGCAGAAAGTAGATGGAGAAAACATTAATAATGAAGATTAAACTTAAAAGTGTGCTGTGTCTATAGTCATCCTATTGTGAATAGCACCAAAAAAATTGAAGAAACATTCTTCTGGTATTCTAAAATTATCAACTAAGAAAAGAATTCACTCAGGTCACTGACAGATAAGTGAAGTTCTGACATAAGTTTCTGTGGTTTCACTTCTTATTAACATAAAAGAAACTATTAACCAGCATTCATGTTGGAACTACCCTAATTTTTTGATTGCAGCCATAGGATGTCTATATAACGAGTGTTCAGTAAATATCAAAGTCATTCAATAAGAACCAATTAGCTATAGGAGATTTAAATAGAATTATAAATTTTATTATTATTTACCACTTGTGTGCTATGCATCCTCTCTATCATTAAAATTTACAGTAAACACACAGAGGTATATACACATTCTTTCTTTGGAGAGTTTTGTTTTTAAACATTTACCAGGACACTAGACGCCCCCTTACTTGCAGCTTCACTTTCAGTGGCTTAAGTTACCTGCAGTCAATTATGTCTGGAAATAGTAAGTGGAAAATTCCAGAAATAAACAATTCCTAAGTTTTAAATTGTGCATTGTTCTGAGTAGCGTCATGAGAGCTCCTGCTATGAACCTGTGTCCTACACGGCACAAGAATTATCCCTCTGTCCCGTGTATACTGCCCATTCATCACTTAGCCACCTGTTGATCATCAGATTGCCTGTCGTGGTATCACAGTGTTTGTGTTCAAGTTATCCTTATTTTACTTAACAATGGGCCCAAAGCGCAAGAGTAGTGACCCTGGCAATTTGGATCTGCCAAAGAGAAGCCATATAGTGCTCCCTTTAAGTGAAAAGGTAAAAGTTCTCGACTTAATAAGGAAAGAAAAAAGATTGTATACCGGGTTTGCTAAGATCTACGGTAAGAACGAACCTTCTATCTGAGAAGTTGTAAAGAAGGAAAAAGAAATTCGTGTTAGTTTTACTATCACACCTTAAACTGCAAAAGATACTGCCACAGTGCGTGATAAGTGCTTAGTGACGATGGAAAAGGCATTAGATTTGTACAATATGGAAGATATTTTGAGAGGGAGAGAGCACACATTCATATAACTTTTATTACAGTATATTGTAATCATTCTATTTTATTATTAGTGGTTGTTAATCTCTTGCTGTGCCTAATTTATTAAATAAACTTTATCATATGTATGTATAGAAAAAACATAGTATATACATATAATGTGTATATATATATGTGTGTGTGTGTGTGTGTGTGTGTGTGTGTGTGTATGGTTCAGTACTATTCGCGATTTCAGGCATCCAGTGGGGGTCTTGGAATGCATCCCTGGAGGATAAGCGGGGATGACTACATATAAATTGCCATGTTCAATTTTCATGGATTACAAGGACAAGGGAAAAAAATTGCTCAAGCAAAGGATGACACGAACAAAGGGAATAAAGATGGCCTTTTTCAGATGATTTTTGGAGACACCAAGAGCTAAGAGACAATGAAGCCAGCTACAGAGTTTGGGGTGGACACTTTGTGATCCAAGAAGAAACATACAGTCAGGATATCTTTTGTATGTGAAGGTCAGGGAATGACATCTTATGTTATCCAGGGACTCCAGAACGATTTCACCAGCATACCCTTCTTGAAAAACTTACACGACAGTCTTCTCACTAGCCAAGAAATAATCAAAATGAGGTCAAAAATGGGAAAACTTCTAAGAGGAAGCCCTGAAACAGGCTAATAACAGAAGAGGAAATAACTGCTGTACATTTTGTTGCAAGCCAAATGCAACTAAAATATTAAAAATTACTAAGAGGATAGAATAAAATAACTTAAAACAATTAAAAAGAGAACTGAGGGCTTCCCTGGTGGTGCAGTGGTTGAGAGTCCGCCTGCCGATGCAGGGGACACGGGTTCGTGCCCCGGTCCGGGAAGATCCCACATGCCGTGGAGCGGCTGGGCCCGTGAGCCATGGCCGCTGAGCCTGTGCATCCGGAGCCTGTGCTCTGCAACGGGAGAGGCCACAACAGTGAGAGGCCCGCATACCGCAAAAAAAAAAAAGAGAACTGAATAATGATCATAATTTGTTAGTGGTGTATTGATTTCCTGGTTCAAGGTGTCTAATATGTAGAGAGAGCCAGGCTTTATAAGCTCTGTAATGTTATTTCTTGAATGTTTCTAAAAAGAATTCGCTTTATTCCCTCAGGTTCCTAAGAAATATCAGTTTTTCTTATCTTGTTCTGCTTGCCATCTTTTTGTCTTGGATTGTTTGTTAGTTGAGATAGTTCTACTTTCTATGGCACTTTTGTTGAATGACTTTATTCCCTTTAATTTAGAACCATATTGTGGCTCCTATCCTCTTCCATTTATAATAAATTTATTTTTTTTATTCACCATAAAGATTATGTTTATTTGCTTTCAGTAACCTTATTCGGATATTCTTGTTTAAAAATTTTATTAAGACATTGTTTTAGAGCACTTTTAGGTTCACAGCAACATTGAGCAGAAGGTACTGAGATTTCCCATATAAATGCTGTCCCTACACATGCATCACCTCCCCCATTGTCAACATCTCCCACCAGATGGGTACATTTATTACAATTGATGACCCTACATTTGATACATCATTATCACCTAAAGACCATAGTTCACATTATGCTTTACTCTTGATGTTGTACATTCTATGGGTTTGGGCAAATGTATAATGACATGTGTCCATCATTATGGCATCATACATGGTATTTTCGTAGCCCTAAAAATCCTCTGTGCTTCACCTGTTTATTTCTCCCCTCACCCCCAGCACCTCGCAATCATTGGTCTTATTACTGTCTCCATAGTTTTGCTTTTCCAGAATGTCATATAGTTGGAATCATACAGTATACAGCCTTTTCAGACTGGCTTCTTTCACTCAGTAATATGCATTTAAGGCTCTTCCATGTCTTTTTGTGGCTTAATAGTTCATTTCTTTTTAGTGATGAATGATATTTCACTGTCTGGATGTACCACAGTTTATCCATTCACCTACTGAAGGACATCTTGTTTGCTTCCAAGTTTGGGCAGTTATGAATAAAGCTGCTATAACATCTGTGTGCAGGTTTTTGTTTGAACATATGTTTTCAACTCCTTCTGGTAAATACCAAGGAGTATGATTGCTGGATTGTGTGGTAAAAGCATGTTTCTTTTTGTAAGAAACTTCCAAGTGTCCTCTAAGTGTCTGTACCATTTTACATGCCCACCATCAGTGAATGAAATTTCTCTTGCCACACCTTGCCGGCATTTGGTGTTGTCAGTGTTCCAGATTTTGGCCATTCCAGTAGTTGGATTGTGATATCTCATTGTTGTTTTAATTTGCATTTCCCTGATGACATATGATTTGGAGCACCTTTTCATATCTTATTTGCAGTCTTCTTTGGTGAGGTGTCTGTTAAGGTCTTTGACCCATTTTTTTATTGGGTTGTGTTGAGTTTTATTGTTGAGTTTTAAGAGTTCTTTGTAAAAATATATCTATATATTTTTTCTATTGCTCCCTCTTCATCATATTATCTGTAAGGTCTAAGATATATTATTTACCAAACTTCATTTTTCCTGAATGCCTAAAACCCAGGTAACACTGAATAGGCTCACCTCCCCCCAGGTATAATTTTAAGATCTCTTCTCTATGCAGTGTCAGATAGCATGTTATTCAGGTAGAGGAGGTGAGGCAGAGAGCCAAATAGCATAACAAACTTTGCTAATATTCTTCATCTTGCCAATCAGTACCTATTGATGCAGTACCTATAGACTCCAGGTGTCCAGCTCTTGCCTTAGAGATAAGGAGATGGAGAGAAAGAGTTTTCAAGGGAAACTGTTGGTTAATCACAGGCCAGAATCTAAGGCTCCCTACTCTCAGTTAACTGGTTAAAAAGTGACCTTGGTTTTTTACTTAGAAGTGAGAACTAACAATGATGAAGCATCGAAGAGGAAGGAGATAGTAAGGGCTAGAAGGGGCCTCCTGATGAGCCTCTGTTTGCTGTGATCTAACCAGTGGTTAAATCACCTCGTGGGTACCTCTCCTGCGGGTTCATTATCCCTCCACTAAGCCTACTATGGTCTGGTCCATATTTTACTCTCAGATCCATCCCC
Organism: Neophocaena asiaeorientalis asiaeorientalis; assembly: GCF_003031525.2. Lineage (NCBI taxonomy): Eukaryota > Metazoa > Chordata > Mammalia > Artiodactyla > Phocoenidae > Neophocaena > Neophocaena asiaeorientalis. The sequence continues at coordinate 3,575,129 of NW_020174050.1, read as the reverse complement.
TCATATGAGTGACTTTCTTGGTATTTGATGTTTTTACATCCCTTGTAAGGGGTCCCTTTGTTTCTCCTGACAATTCCTATCACTTCATAGTTCATTCTGAGTTACATTATGTTACTCTTAATGGGCTTATTGCCAAAGGGCATTGGCTAGATGCATCTTCCAATGTATATGGCATGCTTTCTTTTTTTTTTTTGTGGTACGCGGGCCTCTCACTGTTGTGGCCTCTCCCGTTGCGGGGCACAGGCTCCGGATGCGCAGGCTCAGCGGCCATGGCTCACGGGCCCAGCCGCTCCGCGGCATGTGGGGTCTTCCCGGACCGGGGCACGAACCCCTGTCCCCTGCATCGGCAGGCGGACTCTCAACCACTGCGCCACCAGAGAAGCCAGGCATGCTTTCTTTATTTCCTTTTCTTCTTTGCTTTTTCTGGGTTTATTTCAATCCCAGATTATTGGAGGCTCTTCGGATTTAACTTCTAGCACTTCCTAGTCTGGGCTTGAGTTTTTTAAAACCCTGTTAGCAATCTTTAAGTGTACGGTTCAGTGGTGTTAAGTTTATTCACATTGTTTTGCAACAGATCTCCGGAACTTTGTCATCTTACACAATTGAAACTCTATACACACATTAAATACCAACTCCCTCTTTCCCCCTTAGGTCTGATTTTACTTTATGGAATTCTATACATGGAATAAGAACATGTAACAAAACAATTCTCAGGGAAGGAAGCAGCTCCCAATTCCTAGGACCTAGTCTTTTGTAAAGATGGATATGTTAGGAGGGTTATTTTTAAATTATGGAGAAAAGGCAAAAGATTTATTCGATCTGAAGAGAAACCAGAGTAGTTTCTGCTTTTAAAAAAAAATTTGTTGAAGTATAGTTGATTTACAATGTTGTGTTAATTTCTGCTGTACAGCAAAGTGACTCAGTTAAACATATATATATTCTTCTTCATATTCTTTTCCATTATGGTTTATCACAGGATATTGAATATAGCTCCCTGTGCTGTACAGTAGGACTTTGTTGTTTATCCATCTTATATATAATAGTTTGCATCTGCGAATCTCAAACTCCTAATGCTTCCTTCCCCCACCCCCTGTCCCCCTTGGCAACCACAAATCTGTTCTCTGTATCTATGAGTCTCTTTCTGTTTTGTGGATATGTTCATTTGTGTCATATTTTAGATTCCACATGTAAGTGATATCATATGGTAAATTATGGAGGAAAAACTCATCCTTTAGAAATTTTAATCTCTTTGGGTGCAATAGTCATCACATATCTATATCTGTATTTATATCTATATCTATACCTACTGGTTGAATGATACTTGGCCCCTGAGTCATCAATATTTTAAATACAAACCCACCATAGCCAAGAATGATGTGCAGCACACAGGACCCAGACATTTTTGCAGGAACTCTTAAATATATTTGTAGTTACAACACCCACTCCTCCTGGTGTTCTAACTTTATGCAATTTCTATCTATGAGACAGCCCTAAATCTTTCCATTCCCAGAGGAAGCCTGCCATCTGTTCATCAAACTTAAGAGTAGTTGGAGGGAGCAGCTGCAGTTTCTATCTGGATTTGAGTGTGTATGTGTTAGTCATTAAGAAAAAAATGTATGCTCATTTATGTTTTGAGTCATAACTATGCCATCAGTTGACTCCAACAAAACTGTCAATGCCAGTCTCAAGGGAGCAAGGTCTGATTTCTGTTCCCAGCAATACTTTCCTGGTGGATTTTGGGCAACTCATATCAAATTCTTTCTCGTTGTCTCCATCTAAAAATGGAGAATGTTCTTTAAAAAATTTCACCTCTTCCTCTTGTCGAGAATAAAGAGGTAGCTCTTTGATTTCCTTCCTTATTTTTTTTTGAATAGAGTAGCTTAAGTTCAGCTCTGGGAGTCAAGTTCTCCTTGAAGAGAGAGTCTAAGGAACTATCGTGGCTGAGGGCTAGGAAGAGCCTTGGAGATCCAGTGGTCCAGTACTCCTCAGGCTTCAGAACTGCATTTTTTCTTGCTAATGTTTGCAGTATCTTTATATCACCTATTATATACTGAATATATAAATAGATTTCAGACTGACTTATTTTTAACACTCATCTTTGTCCTATGTAAGAATATCTGTAAATTATAGTTTAGATGTGCTATTAAGCTTATATTACAAACTAAAAAATATAGAATTTATAAATGTACATATTCCCCAAATTGCATTAAAATAAACACATGATTCTTTTTTAAAGTTATTTAAAAATGTTTTGATATGTAATTGACATATAATATCAGGTTCAAGTGTACAACATAATAATTTGTTATGTGTGTATACTGTAAAATGACCAGACAATATGTCTAGTTAACATCCATCCCTACACATAGTTACAATTTTTTTCCCTTTGATGAGAACTTTTAAGATCTATTCTCTCAGCAACTTTCAAATATACAATACAGTATTGATAACTATAGTCACTGTGCTGTACATCACATCCCCATGACTTACTTATTTTATAACTGCAAGTTTGTATCTTTTGACTCATTTCACCCACCCCTCTGCCTCTGGCAGCCACCAATCTGTTCTCTGCAAACAGACAATTTTATTCTTAAAATAAAAAATAATGGATTGTGTGCCACCTAAAATCAGTGGCTCGCATGTCATATTTTGGGAAACACTGATCTAAACCAGCTCTGTCAATTTGTACACATGGAAACTGAGCTTGAGAAAGTATAAATGACTTCATAAAGTCCTTTAGCTAATTAGAATCCAGAGTTTCTGACTTCAGTTTTCTCAGGCATGGAAAATTAAATGGGAAAAGCATTCTGGGTGACAAATCTACTTGGAATTTAGTTAGGAGAATTTGGGGAGATGAGATAGCTGGGAAACATAGTTTGGGAAAATTGCAGAGGCTCTTGGATGCTAGGTGTAGGAGTAGAAACTTCTCCCTGGGCTACAAAGTCTTAACCCTGGGATCCAAGGAACATCTAAAATTATACGTGAAGTTTAATGGATTTATGCATGTGGATATTTGGGTGGGACGAGAGCAGTCCTCCATAAAAAGTTAATAACCATTGCTCTTGGCAATGGAAGCTATTTGGGTTCTCACATAGGGGAATACATGTGTTTTGGAAAGATCACTCTGGTACAAGATGAGAAATGGAACAGAGTGAGGATTGCCTCAAAGAGAGACAGCAGCAGATGACTGAAGCCATTCCAGCAAAGGTACCTGAACAGGGCTTAGGGAATCACCCCTTTAGGGTGGACTCAGGAACACAGATGTAGGTAACAGTGAACCAGAAGGGACTCACATTGGTTTTCTTCCTCTATTTCCTGAGGATCACCCAAGGAACCAAACTGAGTGAGAAAATTACATAATGCAAATATTATCAAAACGACTCTTGGTTTTTGTGTGTGCCTGGAGGTGGGGGTAGGGCAAAGGAGGAAGAGGAAAAGATGGTGAAAGGAGAAGCTTCTGCATCATTGGATGTTTTCGGTTACTTTTGCTTGAGGGTTAATCATTTTAAAGCAACTGTTGTCACCTACCTCTTTGAGAGTGCTGTAGTTCCCCAAGCGTGAAAAACGTATTTAACAAACAAGGTAGCCCCATGAGTCCCCTGCTGCTCTGCGTGCTTCTGCAGGTTATTTTACTTGGAAAGCACAACTGAAGAAAATTGTTTCTATTGAACATTGAGCAATGCAGAATGAGGGTTTATTCACTCGTTTACCAAATGTTTATTGAGTGCCTATTATGCTTACGGCACTGATGGACACTAGAGCCGCAGAGAAGAAGTCAAGAGTCCTTATCTTTAAGAAGTTTACAACGTATTAGGAGTAGCAAAACAAACGAATGCATTTATCTACACACGTGGACACATTGCATAGCAAGTTAAATTAAGAAATAAAAACAGTCATACACCTGATGACTAATTATATATCATCTTGTGATAGCTTTTCTTAGGAGGAGCATCAGTGCTTTTATTCTCCCCAGAGATCATCATCCTAATTTTTCATTGCAGTTTTATTGAAAAACTGAAAAAAATAGACTATACAAGGGATGACAAAGAAGAGTAAATGCAGAAAGAGACAGTTACTTGGGGACTTATTGATTAACAACATAGCCTTCACTTTGAATGAATAGCTTTGCATCTACCTCAGGTTGCTACCGAAGGAAAGCCACCACGATTATTATTTAATACTTTGGAGATGACATCTATGTTCAAGAGACTGTTTCATAAATAACAGGCTCCCATAAATAATGAAGACCTAGTCTGCTTTAGAAAATTGCAACTGAAAGTCATAAGTGGCTCAGAGTAAGAGAAAATAAATGATGGAGCATTCAGTAAAGCCATTTGTGGCTGGGCTGACTGGACTCAGGAAATGCTGATGGAGGAGGTCACAGTGGGTAACAGAAAGCTAAGATTGAAGCTGGGGAAACTAAGGTGAAAGTTCAGTTTAGGAAAATCAGGAATAGATTTTCTCTGGCTCATATATATCGAATATTCCAATGAGCCTTTTTGACTTCCCAGCAATACCTTTAAGAACTTTCTCAAAGATGGCAAGCTGATCTTCTGTGTTACCACCCTCATGACTGCAAAAGCAAGTATTTTTATATTTTTTTTATATTTTAATTTTTTTTTTTTTTTTGCGGTATGTGGGCTTCTCACTGTTGTGGCCTCTTCTGTTGCGGAGCACAGGCTCCGGCCGTGCAGGGTCAGCGGCCATGGCTCACGGGCACAGCCGCTCCGCGGCATGTGGGATCTTCCCGGACTGGGGCACGAACCCGTGTCCCCTGCATCGCCAGGCGGACTCTCAACCACTGCGCCACCAGGGAAGCCCCAAGCAAGTATTTTTAATGAGAGTAATATGAATAATGTCAAGCTCAAGCTGTTGATAGCATGTGCATCTGTTAGCTATTGCTGCAAAACAAACGAACCCAAAACTAAGTGGCTAACAATGACACTCATTTAATATTATAGCTTTTATTTCTGCAGATTAGCTCTGGGTTTGGTGGGTGGCTAGGCTTGGCTGGGGTGGCTCTACTCCATGTGACTCTCCTCCTCTTGGGAAATACCTGGACGTGTACTTTTCATGGCGGTGGCAGAGGTCCAACAAGGCAAGTAGAAAGCATGCAGGGACTCTGAGGACCGTGACACATCATTACTTACCCCTCATTCTATTGGCCACAGCAAGTGAAGGGGTGGGAGGATATACTTCATCTACATAATGGGAGGAAGTAGGAAGTTATATGCAAAGGGTGTGGATATAGGGAAGTGGATATAGGGTGGTGAAGAATCGGGGGATAGTAATTCTCTCTCCCTATTGTGTCAAGATGGGAAAGACTTGGATACAAATTTCAGCTTTATTGTTTATAATTAAATGTCTCAGAGAGGTTGCTTAATCTTTCTGAGTCTTCATTTACTCATCTTTAAAACTAAATAATAAAATGTTCAGATTTTGTTTGTAAAACTTCTGGGACTTAAACTAAATTATCATTTTTTCCTTTTCTTATTTTGTGTGTATGGCCACATGTTTGCTATTATCAAATTCTTGTAATTATGCTCACATCCACTCTTTTATGCTGCTCAGGACTGACTCTATCACCTTTCAAAGATCTGTTACTGACAAAAAGAAAATGGAAAAAAGGAGAAAGTGGAATTGTTCTCCAGGAACGTAGTGTCTAATAATGCAAAGCTGATTCGGTGAAGGCATTCTCTTTTGGTTTTCAGAGTGACTATCAACATCATATAATAGCTCATGCCCCTACTCAGGAATCTGAAGGATTTACTTTCCTGAATAATTAGTATGTTTCCAATATAACCTCCAGTGATTAATATCAGACCACTATTTGATATCGGCAATGACAATAATGTAAGCCCTACTTCCTTGTCCAGTCCAAAGGAAGGTCTCCAAGGGAATGTATAATTTCTGCATGGAGGATCATTTTATTCAGAGATTAGGAACATCAATTAAGTAGCTGGGTGTGTCATATATTGTATCTCATTTAATCCTTAAAACAGCTCTGGGAGGTACTTATTTTACAGATGCAGACTTTCAAGCTTAGAGAGGCCGGGTAACTAGCTCAAGGTTGTATAATTAGTAAGTTGTAGAAGCTAGCCTCAAATACAGATCTAATTCTAAAGTCTGTTATTAAGCACTTAAAAAAAAATAATAATCTGGAGTTGAATTCCCGATTTAAAATTTAGAATTAAATAAACAATAGATATCATCTTTGATGTCAAAAGAAAAAATACAACCTATCACCAAACACTAACCACAATGAGTGTCACTTAAACATTCAAGTCACAATAATTTTGCTTGTCTTTGAAAAAATTTTAAGGCCTGTTTGGAAATGATTTGAATGATCCAGTTCTCTTTTTAAAGCAGGGGGAATCCCAAACTGATAATTTCCCCTTTTTTTGTAAATTTCCCTGAGGCAAGTAGAGGCCTTCTAAATTATTTGATTGATCTTAGGCCAAATTGAGATCATTCTTTTCCAAAATAGCCATTCAGCATGTAAAGATTTGAAAGCCCTGGCTAAAGATTGTAATAATGCGAGTCTGGTATAAGAGACATCTCTCTAAAGTAATTCTCTCTCTCTCTCCTTCTCTTTGTCTTTTATTCTTTGCTTTCCAACATCTCTCTTTTAGTTCCTCTTCTGCACCAACTCCTCACTCAAGGAAGTTTCAAAGTTAAATTTGGGGGTAGGGAGGATTTGAAGCTATGAGCTTTGTCTTAGACCAACTGGTAGTCCCTAAGGTCTTCTCTTCTTTTTTTTCTTGAGCAAATGCCCAACAAAACTTGTGTTGTCTGCAACCCAGCTGGGGAATGAGCGGGTGAAGTTAGTGAAATGTGAAGATTTATAGGATGGCAGAGAGTGGAGAAGTATTAGTACCCAGAATATGCCAAATGTGGGGTGAGTTAGCTCTAGAGAACCAGATCTATTCTCTAGATCCAGAGAACCAGATCTATTTCCTAAAAGCAAATAGGGAGCAAATTGTTTTTTTCTTGGATTTCATGGCACCCTGGTCCTACTCTCCTCTCCCTCTTAGGCCACCACTCCTCATTGTCTTTCGCATTTTCTCTCTCTCTCTCTCTCTCTCTCTCTCTCTCTCTGTCTCCTCTGCCTCTAAATGTAGACATTCTTAGGATTCAGGCCTGGACTTTTTTTTTCAGTTCAGTTTACACTTATTTTGTTGGGTAATCTTATCTGCTAACAAAGTTTTACATATAATTTATAACCCAACAATTTAAAGTCATTTTCTATCTCTAGCTTGGATCTTTCTTCTAAACTTCAGATACGCATATACAACGGCCAAATTGATGCCCCACCCAGGTACCTCGCAGGAATTTTAAATGCTACATGTTTGAAGCTTGCTTACCCTCTTTCATCTGCCCCCTTTAGACCATGCGGTCTTAATAAATGCTAACTCCATCTACCTGGATTCTCATGCCAGAAACCCAGGAGTCATTCTTTTCCTTTATTTTCTCTTTTAAAACAGTAATTTAAAGTTTATTCCAGCTATAATACCGGTTTCTCTGTCATGTTTCAGAGCCCATTACCAAGACATTCTGTTGTACTTGTCTGTCTGATTTATGGATCCGTTCAATTTCTGGCACTAGGGCATCATCTGAGTTTCGGCCAGACAGCAGTGATAAAATGGGTGGAATAACTTTAGAAATAGTTAAAGCAAGAGACCATTGTGTTTCTAAGACAAATGCTCTCATTATTACTTCATGTTTGGGTGATAAAATAGAATCATTACCATTTAAATTTCTAAATATTATTTAAAATTTAATATTATGTTAATATTTGGATGATGAATTCTTGTTGTAAGTGCAATTGTCAAAAAGAATATACATTGATAAGGGCTGTCATTAGGGCCTGTAATTGTGGCCTGCCAATCAGTCATAGGCCAAATGGCTATGTTCCTTATTAGTGGTTTTAGTGCCGGGTCTGTGATTTTCTCTTTAGTTTTCCACTCTCTCAGTGTGGATGTCCAAACTCTAGGGTGGTGGACAGAGGCTGTCCTTTTGCCTCATGCCATCTTTGCTGAACTCAAGTGATAAATGGATGGTAAGTTGGAGGGGTGATGGGTTGGGAAGTGGATCAGGAATGAGGGCAAAGAAGGGAAAGTGGAAACCTTTATACAGTAGAAGTCATCCGCAACACCTCCTCCCCTCAGCCCACTCTCCACATCCAATCCATCACTTGACCTGGCAAAATAAAGCTCACACCCACCAGTCTTCCCCATCCCACCAGCCACCATGATCTCCCTGGACCATTGTAATAGCTTGGTAGCTATCTGGAGCATCTTCCCTCTTTCATCCTCAACCACCTTGATCCATTCCTTAAACTGTAGCCAAAGTGAGCATTTAAACAACGTAAATCAAACTGTCTTTTTCTTTCTTCAAATCGTTTCATGGTTCCCCACTAAACTTATGATATAATCTAAAATTTTTAGAGTGTCCCCCAAAGCCCTTCCCAACCTGACTGCTTCCCAGACTCCTTTACCAGAGCCCTCCCTTTTCCTCTTTACACTCCAGTCAAGTTTTCTTCAACACACACAAGGCTTCCCACCTCCAGCGGGGGGTGTGCTGCTCTCTCTGCCAGGATGAGCTTCTGTTCTCTGCAGAGCTAATTAACTCCCACTCTCCTCCAGGGCTAGGCTTAAATGTCACTTTCTCAGAGGGACAGTTCCTAAATTTATTGATCTGAATTATCATCCTCTATTATATCCTCACACAGTGCTTCTCTTTATAATCTTTATCAAAATTTGTAATTTCATATTTATTTATGCAGTTACTGTCTCCCCTACCAGCCAGCGGCTCCAGAGGGCAGAAGCAGTATCCACTTTATTATCATTAGCACATGTCTAGCATGTGGTAGATTGGTAATAAATATTAGGTGGAATAAAGGTAATATAATTTTTATTATAAATTTAAAAATATATTCTTTTTCCTAAAAAATCTAACTTTTAGGGGGATCTTTGAAGAATTTATCATGTCTTCATATAAAAGACATTATTAGATAGTACAACAGATAATGTATGCAGTTTGGATTTATAAGAAATATGGAAATATTCATTAAATTGATATTAAAATTAAATATTGGCTATGTTTTAATCATAGAAAGAAATACTTGTGTAATTGGTACCTTGAATAGCAGGACTCTTGGGATACATTCAAAAAGTATATTTATTTTTTATTTGTCTGTTTAAAATATATTCAATGGAAGAAGTGTTTCCCTGCCCTGGTTTACTTTTACATACTAACAATAAAAACTAATTGTACAGGGCTTCCCTGGTGGCGCAGTGGTTGAGAGTCCGCCTGCCGATGCAGGGGACACGGGTTCGTGCCCCGGTCCGGGAAGATCCCACATGCCGCAGAGCGGCTGGGCCCGTGAGCCATGGCCGCTGAGCGTGCGCGTCCGGAGCCTGTGCTCCGCAACGGTAGAGGCCACAACAGTGAGAGGCCCGCGTACCGGGGAAAAAAAAAATTGTACCATCACAGCCTCAGTTTCAATTCAGAAATTAAGACATCCAGTTCCAAGAAATGTTCTATACTCTGAACACGATTTAAAGATAAAGTATTTCCACTTCCCTGGCTGGTAGTTTTCTTCAGGCAGGAAGGCAGGGAAAGGGAGGTTTCACCCTTCTCTCTCCTTTCCCAAGTTGGGCTTGCATCCCTCCTTTTTCCATCCCTTTTTGAGAATTCTTGGATGCATGTCCTGTGAGGTGGGCAATACACATGTATGTATGGAGAGGGAGAGAGAGGGAGAGGAAGAGAGAGAGGGAAGGAGAGGAAAAAAGAGAGAGAGAGTTATTTTAAGGAATTGGCTCACGTGATCATGGGGGCTGGCAAGTCCTTACTACTTGCTTCTCTTGCCATTTTGATGATAGTCATTCTAATGGGTGTGAGGTAATACCTCACTGTTGCTTTTATTTACATTTCCCTGATGATTACTGATGATGAACCCCTTTTCATGTACCTGTATATCTTCTTTGGAAAAATGTCTATTCAGTTCTGTTGCCCATTTTTAAAAAAAATAAATTTATTTATTTATTTTTGGCTACATTGGGTCTTCATTGCTGAACACAGGCTTTCTCTAGTTGCAGCAAGTGGGGGCTACTCTTTTTTGTGGTGCACGGCTTCTCACTGAGGTGGCTTCTCTTGTTGTGGAGCATGGGCTCTAGACGTATGGGCTTCAGTAGTTGTGGCATGCAGGCTCAGTAGTTGTGGCCCATGGGCTTAGTTGTTCCGTGGCATGTGGGATCTTCCCAGACCAGGGCTTGAACCCGAGTCCCCTGCATTGGCAGGTGTATTCTTAACCACTGCGCCACCCGGGAAGCCCCCATTGCCCATTTTTAAATCAGATTGTTTGAGTTTTGCTATTGAGTTTTAAGAGTTCTTTATATATTTTGGATTTTATCCCCTTACCAGATATGTCACTTGCAAATATTTTTTCCCATTTCATAGGCTGCCTTTTTATTTTGTTGATTTTCTTTTTCTTTTCCTGTGCAGAAACTTTTTAGTTTGATGTAGTCCCTCCTGTTTATTTTTGCTTTTGTTGCTTTTGCTTTGTGTGTCCAAAAAAGTCATTGAAAAGACCAATGTCAAGGAGCTGACCCCCTATGTTTTCTTCTAGGAGTTTTATAGTTTCAGGTCTTAAATTTAAGCCCTTAGTCCATTTTGAGTTGTTTTTTGTGTATGGTGTAAGATTATAGTCCAGTTTCATTCTTTTGCATGTGGCTATCCAGTTTCCCCAATATCATTTATTGAAAAGAGTATCTTTTTCTCATTGTATATTCTAGGCTCTTTTGTCATAAATTAATTGACTATATATCCATGGGTTTATTTATGGGCTCTCTATTATGTTCCACTGATCTATGTGTCTGGTTTTATTCCAATACCATACTGTTTTGATTACCATAGTTTTGTAATATAGTTTGAAATCAGGACGTGTGGTGTCTCCAGCTTTCTTCTTCTTTCTCAAGGTTGTTTTGGCTGTTGGGGGTCTTTTGCGGTTCCGTATGAATTTTAGAATTGTTTGTTCTATTTCTATGAAAAATACAATTTAAATTTTGATAGAGGTTGCATTGAATCCGTAGATTGCTTTGGGTAGTATGGACATTTTAACAATATTTGTTCTTTCAACCCATGAGCACAGGCTATCTTTCCATTTATTTGTGTCTTTTTCAATTTCTTTCATCAGCGTCTCATAGTTTTCAGTGTACAGAACTTTCACCTCCTTGGTTAATTTATTCCTAAGTATTTTACTTTTTGATGCAATTGTAGATGGGATTTTTTAAAAAATTCTCTTTCTGATAATTTGTTATTATTTACATATGTCAAAATCCAATCAAAGATTGAAGTCATCTGGATGGGGGTTATAGGCTCTAAGCTAACTTGAAGATTAATAATAATATGAGCAAATTTAGGGGATGTAGGTTATGTGGCCTTCTTTTTAAATTTTGGCACCATTAAAGCAGTTACTATAAATAGAACCCTTCCTATCAGTATAAGACAAAGATTTAGTCCAATTTAAGGCTGATGTCCTCTGGTTATTAGGAAACTTCAGCAAACTAGGAAGATAATCAATGCTCCTTCCCCCCAGTTATTTGGAATGAAACATTTGCTTCATTACTGGATATGTTGGCATATTCTCTTATTCACTGTTCACTGTTTACTCTTGAGGTTCATGTTTCTCTTCTATTCACTTTACTTTGTGTTCTAGGAGGTTGAGATCTATCAACTGGACCAACCAGGCTCCTTTCCTTTCTGAAGTGCAGAGGGTGCCAGAGGAGATAGAGACAAAGGTTTTTTTGTTTTTTTTTTTTCCCATATCTCCCTCCCTGCCAGGCTTTAGGTTGGTAGTGACCGAGTTCGCTACCAAGGCCACAGTTCCTGTCAGGTGACTGTCCAATAACTACAGGTCTTACTGCACTCTGCTAACTGCTCCATTTCTTTAGACCTAGGTATGATAGTCAACCTCTTGTTGCTAGCCCTGTGGTTCTCCACCATTCTTGTGCGTAACTACCACACTTTTGTCAATAGTGTCTTAACTAAACTCTTCTCCATTACCGTGTTTGAATGTGCCATCTGTATCCTGCCAGCACCCTAAATAGATTACATAATTGGTACCAGGAGGGGCCCCTGTAATGAGCTTTTAAAATGGGTTTCTGGAATTGAGAGTCTGACATATTTGATGAATATACGAATAAACTTTTTCCTTGCTGGGGGGGAATGGGACATTGGTAATCCGTAGTATGTGATGCCATCATGATTACTCAAAGTATCACCCGTAGCAGCATATGATGGAGTACAGATGGAGGGCAAGGTACTGGGAGACCAAGTTATCCAATTCTCCCAACACCATTTATTGAATAACCCTATCTCTCTTACTGATTGAAATGGTCTTCTTTACCATAAACTAAATTCTTTTGTGTACTGAGGACTGTTCCTGGGCTGTCTATTTTGTTCCATTTATTTGGGTAAGTCTCACATGATCACTTTACTTTACCGACCCACCATGTGAGTAAAGGACAGGACACTGATTCGTAATAATAATACCCTCCACTTCGATAGTGCTTGTACCAGGCACCGTTCTAAGTGCTTTAGGTATATTAACTCATTTCATCTTCAGAACAACTCTATGAATAGAAGCTGTTATTATCTATGTTTTGCAGATGGAAAATGAGATACAGAAAAGTTAAGTGACTGGCACCAGATCCCACAGCCTGAAAGCAGAGGAGCTGAGATTTGAGACTAGGAAGTCTGGACTCAGAGCCTGCACTCCTATCAACTATCCTACACTACCTCTAACCGTGAGTGAGGGCATCTCTTTTGGGGACTAAAATGATACAGTCCAGGTGCACTGCTCCTGATGATTTAAATTAATCAGATAGAACTTAGATAACCTAGAAAAATTGGTAGTTATGATATCTCCTAGACTGTCTCTTTCAATTTTCTGTTTCTCAAGTAACCTTCTAGTTACTGTCAGACTTCATCTGCATCAGACTAGCAAATCAAGTCTAAAACATTTTATACTTGCCCATCTTCCCTGCTGTTCATATCACTGAGTTAGCCAAATAAATTCAATTTTTTTCTACGGCAGGTTTCTCACAAATTGTGACTGGCGTCTGTATATTTATGAAGTTTCTATTGCATTGCTAGTTTCTCATTGTATTATTATAATAGATCACAGATTGCATTGGTAAATGCCATGACGAGACATGATAAACACAGTCCATTTTTGATGGGGTAAAGTTCTCTTTAATTTTCCTGGTCTATAAAACAAGGATTAGAACAACTGACTCATAGTGTTGGAGTACATATTAGAAGATCACGTATGTGAGTGCAATTAATAGTGCCTGGTGTATGGTAGGTATTCAAGTAATGTTGGTAGAGTCTGAATCATCAGAGGCTACAGTTATTACAGGGCTCAAGCTAAAAGCAGGGAGGAGACGTGGAGTGAATCATACTTACTGAGCATCTCCCATAGTCCAGGCATTATGCTTGGTGGTTTATATGCATATAGTCTGATATGGTGGAATCGGTAGGTGCTTTTATAAGATGACATCCCCATGTTGTACAAAATTACGGTCCAAATGTTATGTGCTACTTTGACATCTGGTGAAAGAAGGATGCAAGGGGGACCCTCAAATATCCTAACCACAAGTTCCCTTCCAACTCTACTCCTCAGGTAAGCTTCCCAGGCCAAACAACCCTCTTTAATAGCAAACAGACCAAGTACAGTTCCCCTTTATCCCCAAGTAGCAGGTTTCAGTTCCTGGCCAGCCCACAGAATTGTTCAAACAAGCCAATTGCATCTTCCAGTGGGAAACAGAGGGTGTATCAGTCTCTTGATACTAAAAGCTTATCTCCCGGAGCCCCTGGTTATTCACTCTGTCACTGAGTACAACCCGCATGTGGTCTGTGAGGCATGTGATGTCTTCCTGCATCTGAGCTCTGAGTATATGTGACTAACGAACTGCTGTGATTCATCTGTCCAGTATTGGGTGTTGGCCATCCCCATAGCCTTAGGACCAGAATTCCTCTTTCACCAACAGAGTGAATAGGAGGTGGTCAAAAACCCTAGAAGAAACTAAACTGAATGAGTTCCACTGATTGCCCTAGATCATTGCTTCTCAAACTTTAGTGTGGAAACAATGACCTGGAGATCTTGTTAAAATATCCATTCTGACTTAGTAGGTCTAGAGAAGGTCTCACATGGGGCCTGAGATTTTGCCTTTCTAAAAAGCTGCCCCTTAGACCACATAGTGAATAATAAAGCCCCAAGGGAAAGAGAATCCAGGCCAGGGAGACCTGGAATGTTCACTGCATCACTCATCAATGACCTTCCAATCATCTAGGAATCTGGCACATCAAGGAATGATGGATAGTACCTTCTAGGAACTGGGATATTCAGCCTGAGGGATTGGAAACTGACTAAGATCTGTGTAAGATGGAACAAGCCACTGGAACCAGAAGAAAGAAACTTCTTAGGGGTCACATGGCCAGGAGACCCACATGTAGCTGTGAGAAAGGGACTTACCAGTCTCTGCCTTGCTCTGGCCACTCTGTGATCCAATCCTACTGCTATTTTAAAGATGGAAATACTGGTCTCCATAAAGCTTATCACCGGACTTTTTAGTTCTTTAGGATTAAAGAACTTTGCTTATTTCTATTAGTTTTTTTTTTTAGTAAGTTTCATTGGGAAAATGTCTGATTCAGGGAAAGGGGGAAAGGAGACAAAGGATTTGCTACAAAGGGCCCTACTAACAAGCAAGACAGATACTTGTCATTGAGAAGGACAGGAGGAGGAGGAGAGAAGCAGAAGAAGAAGGGCTGGATGAAATCAAGTCATGTTTTCTCCAGGAAGCCTGACCTCAGTGAAAATCCAAAAGCAGAGGCTCCCAAGGAGTCCTTCTGCTCCCAGGAGACAGTGCAGATTAGATTGGTTTTATGCTTAGCAGACAGGCCTTGATGCTAATTTCTCTTGACCTTCTCATGTGAGTCTTGTCAGCCTGGCCCTCATCTGTTAAGCTTGCTTTAATTATGTGCATAATGGCTCATTATTTTTTATAAAGGAAACAGCAAAGGAAACAATTATGCAAATGAATGAGGTTTGTTGTTTATTGTAGAGTTGTGGGCTAATTGGACACTGGTACAAAAACACCATTGTCAAAGACAGTGCCAGAAATAATCCACTAATCTCTACCTCTGAGATCTCTTTCTGCACATCAGTACCTACAAGATAAACTTCATGTCCGAGAACAAATATGAAATGCCAGAAGAACTCATCTAGTGTAGTCAGATGGGTTAGGGGGTCCCCAGAAAAAGAGAACCAGACATGGCTTTCTTGACAGAAGAGAAGCCGTTTTGGCCTAGGCCATTTGAGGACGTAAGCCTGGCTACAACGCCTTCCCTTGAACAGGTCTCAGTAATTAATGACCTTGGGGAACAAAGGAATGCAGGAACAGAGAAAAGGCAGTCAAACGGGAGCGCAGTGATAAAGCAGAGCCCTAGTTCCTCCTCAAGGAAGAACACATATATATAAGAAGGGAATGATGATATTGACCCTTCTGACTTCAGTCAACTAAAGCTTGGACTCTGTCGACCTTTGTCCTAATTCTATGCTGAATTCTCCTCTGCTCAAGCCCCTTCATGAATATGCATGTTCCCTTAGCTTGAAACGTCCCCAGTTTTGCTGTTTGGGGAGACACTGCTTCGGGTAAGATCCCTGGTGTTCTTCTTACTTGCTGCAAATAATAAATCCTTCCTTCTTCTGACCTTCGGCTTCATTGCGTCTATTGGCCTGACACCCACCAAGAGGCAAGCCCAGTTCTGGGGTAACACTAGGGCAGGGGCTTTAATCAGAACAGCTACTCTTCCTTGCTAAGGCTGAAGGCTTACCAAGCTGTCCAAGATCACGCTTCTTCAACTAGCACCTCCTTTTTGGTTTGGTCTTCGATTGTTGTCAAACAGAAAAGATTTGTGTGTTTGGACCTAGTATTCTTTCTTCTGGTCTCTGCTTTGGAATGTCTCATTCATTCACTCATTCATTCATTCATTTTGCCTGTTTTAGTTCTATCTAGTTCAATCTTTACCTGAAGGCCCCTGCATTTGTCTCCTTGTCTTACCCAATGCCACTTCTTTTTGACACAGCTCACTCATTACAGGTGGCCTTCTTTTAACCTTAAATATTCCAACCTTCTTTGATCTTTGGTCTTTTACCTATAATAAATTAATTTCCCTCCACCCTCACGTAACCCCTAATTCTGATTTATTAGATTAGATCAGGAATAGATGTCATATGCTTCCATGCTACCCTGTATTTCTCCCTTAGGGCATTTATAACATTTGAAATTAATTGCTGTTGTAAAATGACTTGGGCTAACTTGGTCATTTATAATTATTATATCTTCTCAGGAGCTCACAACCAGCAGGTAGAGTACACTGAAGGCAAGTCCTCAAATGGATTCTGCACAAAAAATATCACTGAGCAGGCACAAAACACATCCCACAGCCTGTTCTGTAAGTTCAATGAAATCTTAGCACTCTGTCTTTTCAGGCACCCAGACAAGCTCTTAATTAAAAGGTTCATTTGAGGCAAATGTGAAAATATACTAGGAGCAGGACTCAGCTAAATTTCTACTCAGTATCAAATACTGCCTAAATGGTAGGATATGGAACCAGAAGAAATATCAAGCCCTAGGGCATCATTTCAAAAGATATAAGGCTACTAGATTTGCTAGATTCCTAGATTTTTTTAATGTAATGATGGTAGAGTCTATACAATATTCTTAGCCATTTCCTAAAACTGGAAGATCATTTATTTCACCAAAGAGAAATTGTCTCCAATATCCGTTATACCAAGTAACATCTTCTGCTGTTGATCAAATATTAAGGTAACTGTAGTTTTATGGTAGCTGTCCTCGGAGGGTGGATTTAGATTAGAGTCTTTCAAATACCACCCCTGGAATGTGTATTTCTGATTAGAGTTGTTTAGATATTAACCAACCACCCCCAGAATATAAATTAAAATGTCCATCTATATATCACACAGTATAAGTAATACAAAGTAAATTGCAGACAATATAGCAGTTGTTAAATTTGCAGGTTCACGTCTGGTGTGCTTACTGGAATATAAGTTCCATGGGGGAGGGGGGCGACATTCATATCATATACCCAGAGTCTGTGCACTTCTAGACCCAGAGCAGGTGACCAAGAAATGTGGTTGGAATAAATGGAGCTCATTTGCCAAACTTTCCCCCTTCCCTCCTAATGCTGCCTTTTTACTTCTCATTTTCTTCTGCCATTCTCCCTTCCTTCCTTCCTTCCCTCCCTTCCTCCTTCCCTTATTTCCTTATCCCTCTCCCTTTCTTTCTGCTTCTCTCTCTTTTTTCTCCCTTTGGGTCTCTCTCATCATCTTCCCCTCTCTCTTTCTCTTTTTATTTGTGTGAGAAAGTCACGTGGCTTCTTCAGAATTCTGACTAAATACGCTGCCATTGAAGAACTAGTGTTTGAAGACTGGCTTTAGCTTGATTTAGCTGCTTTGAGGCTGTGCACTTTCTTTGTTTCCTATTCTGTAAAAGGAGAATAGCAGTGATGCCTCAGTCAGAATTGTTGTTTTGAGAATTGGTGGAGTATTGCCAGCACACTTAATTCTCTCCCGCCACCCGCCTCTAAATTTACCCTTAGCCCCCCCTTTCTCATTAATGATTAGATTGCTTTAATTTCCTTAGCCATGAGGTCATTCACTTCTTTCTCCAACTGGCCTTGAAAAGGTGAAAGTGTAGCATCTTTGCTGGTTGTGTTCGTGCGTGTGAGGCGTGTGGGGCAAGGCTGGCCGTCAAGGAGAAATGTTTTGCTCCACTCTTCTTTCTTTCCAAGCTGAGTTCTCTTAGATGAGCCAGTTAATCCCTTTCAGCTTTTGTTCCCCTATCTGTGAGAGGCAGTTACGATGCCCATCTCACATAGATGTCATGAGGATAGAATGAGATTAGTATACGCGAAGACAGCTGACCCAGACACATGCTCAGCAAAGGTGAACAGAACTGAAACAATCCTTTCTAACCAATTGTAACATCAGGGTTCAACCAGGAAGCTGACGTCTCTGAGCTATGGGTAAGGAATAATGACAAGAAGCGGACCCTGTAAATTGTGGGAGGCTGGGGAAGTGAAGGTGTGCAGGGTGAGTTAGAGGATCGCAGGAGACATCAGTCAATCTGAGAGCCAGGCATATCCAGTTGACAAAGTGAGACTGAAAGGGGAGCTGATGGGAGGGCTGTAGGGAACTATTCTCTCTGGATCCACAACCGCACACCTTTTGAGGAACCTGGGATCTCTGTTAAACAGAGGTGAGCAGTCAGGTGGAAGAACTTGACCTTGAGTGGAGGAGAGTGACGGTAATGTGGAACCCACTGCACCTGCCTCTGTCACTCATGTCTAAACCTGAGGACCTTAGAGATAATGGCTGATGCTCTATTTCCATCTTGCAAATCTCATGCAAATCCCAATTTTGACCAACTCTCGCTCTGTATAATACCCAGAATTCTGGGAAATATAGTTTCAGCTTTACCAAGTTGACCTGGAAAAACCACCATACCAGTGTTTTCCATTTTACAGCTAACTCCTTTTGGCTTTGATGTAAATTACTTTTTTTTTTTTTTCAAGAAATGCTAAAAATACTCCTTAACCATGATCTTAAGTTTATGGAGATACATAAAGTAATATTCTAATTGGGTCAGGCCTTGTACTTTGCACTTGAAATGCAATGTCACATAGGAGAAGGATTTTTAATGTAACCTGTATTAGTTTCCTTACAGATGGGAAAGGGAGATTTTTACTGAGTATAATTTGGGTTTAAATTTCAAATATACACTAGTAATGACCATATCTAGGGTCTGTAAATTTTATTCCTTTGTTTGTTATTTGACGAATTTAAGTTTTAAGTTAAATTTAACTTTTTTAAGTTTCATTGTCTTAAGATTTTAAGTTTCATTGTCTCTCTTGCCATCTCTTCTTTGAGCCTCTTGGGACTGTGACATGAGAAACCTGGACTCTTTCAAACCTGTTCTTTTATATCTCCAGTGGGCCCAGACACTGGTATGTAAAGACTAAAATAATAAATACCACTTCTAATTTGTTGAAGAGAAATAATTGTTAAGGCTCTTAAGTACTTAAGGTTAGGTCCTTAAAATTTTCTTAATATAATTTTCTCCCCTTTCTCGAGGCTAATAACACACCTGTGAGGCTGCTTAGTTCAATGTAGTTTAAAGCATTAATCATCTTCCTTGTTAAGCAATGGAAACTGGAGAGAGGAATAAGATGCTGGCACTGTCCCAAGGGATTTAAAATCTGGTGTGTTTGGAGGGAGAGGGAACAAAAATGATAAGAAAACTTTGTGAGTGAGGTACTCTGGGGGAACACATGGCCAGTTCTTAGGGAGGAGAGGGCAGAAATCAGGGGCAGCAAACCAGTTGTCATTCCTCTAAGATTTCATTAAGCATTAAGCACATTAAGGAAAGTAGGCAGGGTGTTTATTCCCAGTAGAGGAAACTTAAGGAGAGCTAAACATTTAATTAACCTTTTAACAGCCTTGGTTGAGTGAACTGAGAAGTTTCATTCTTATTTTAACAACTTAAAGTCTGACAAGCATGGATATGGTAAAAGAGAGAGAGAAAGCAAAATAGAATGAGTAAATGGTTAAGGGAACGAAGTTTATTTTTAGCATCACCATTTATCTTCTGGGGCCCCCAACCCCCTTTGCACTGGGGTCTCAGTGACCTTCTGCTATCTATCTCTGGTCACTCCCCCTGCTTTGATGACGTTCGTCTGACTCACCAGGACCCTTTCCACCATTAAACCTTACTTTACCTTGTCAACTGCATTAGTATGAATAAAAAAATCCCACAGGGACTCAGAGGCAAAAAATATACAAATAATTTTCCCTGCAAAGTAAAGGAGCTGTTACCTTGGAGGATTCCTGGACTGAATGTCAATATCATGACATGGTATGAGTGTGTTTCCTGTTTGGTAATTGCAGTCATTGTTGCTTTTGTTGTGGTCATCCATTTACAATGCTTGGTGTCAGTTTATTTCTCTCTTGTAAAAATGAAATACAGTGTGTGTGTGTGTGTGTGTGTGTGTGTGAAAAAAACAAAAACAAAATAAAAAACCTTACTTTACCTGTCTTCATCTTATTCTTTTGAAGCTCTCTTTATTAGAGTACCTCTTTACCAGGCACTCACTATCATCATTCAGATACCTTACATTCATAGAGTTCCTTAAAGTATTCTAACTGTTTTTAAGTATATTACATCCTTTAATCAACTAATTTGAATGGATTAATATATTAACAAATAGGTCTCTATAGGTAACATATTGATATGTTAACACGGGACTACTGGAAAGAGTACCATTACTCTCCCAGGTCCCTTAGATTTGCATAGTTTTTTATACTTTGTAAAGTGTTTCCCATCTGTTTTTGATAAGGCTCTGGGGTAGTGGGAATTGGGCACTGGGGAGATTGGAAGAGAAGGTTCTTAAGGCACAGGGTCCTTTGGGGCCAGAGCCACCGCATTGCACAACCCCGGGGCATGCCATTGACGCTGTTGACCCTGGGATGGCACCCTTGCAGCTGTGCAGGGCACTACCTGTGAGTAGCCAGCCATAGCAGCTCTGTTTGTGGTCTTCAATTCACTCCCCTGGTGCCTCTGCCCGTGCCCCAAAATGTTGGCTTACACCTACCAGCCGGTAATGACTAGGAAGGGGCTGGATGGAGGGAATCCTAACCCTATGCTTCCCAGGATGGAATAACTAAAGCCCCCATAGTACGCCCTTCTTCCAGGGGCAGTCATAAAACTATGCTTGGCAGAGACATTTTTCTCTCAATGCTCATAGTAAACCTTCCTGGAGTTACAATTAGAGCAGAGGCCAGACATATAAATCCATATGAAGCACAACATGGTTTTTTCCTTTTAAAATACAATCCCATTTCTTAGGCAGCTGTTGTTTACAGCCCAGCTACTACGCTCACGTTGCCAAGGACCTGCACACAGGCTGCTGCGATTTTCAGTTTTCCTGATGAACTCAGAAGGTACCTGCGCTTTAGAACTAGTTTGTTTGAGTGCCATGTACTGGCTGTCAGAGTCCCTTCTCATCAATCTTTCACACCAAAGTAGTATTTTCAGGGCTTCTTGGTTCTTTTGCTATAAACTTTCTCACTGTGACATTTCTGCTTCATAGGGCCAGGAGGTCTGAATGGGTTCCCCAGACCACTGGTTGGCCCAACAGTTTATCAAGAAGTCTTCAGAAAGTGTGACACCTTTACAGGAAAAAGCAATAAACATTTTGTTCATATCTATTTCACATATTTGCAATGTAAGATTAATTATAGGCTTCAGAGAGATCCTGTTATATTCCTAGCAAACCAAAATATTCTAAAAGCATTGCTTGTGTCAAAAGGTCATGTGAGTCAGCTGTCCCTGCTAACATTTGGTTCATCTTCATTACTGTGTGTGTGCTGGGTGTGAATTTCAAAAAGTTTGCAAGCACTACTTCACACACAGACAGATCTTGCCCCAGATCACAAAAGGACCAAAAATAAATGGCAGAAGCAAGAGTTCTTTAAACATTGAGGCATCCCCTCCTTCCCACACCTCTCTTTGCCCAGGTAGAGTATATAGAGGCATGTGACCTTTTCTTAATCTAGGCTGGAAGCATGGAGACCCACGGAGATAATGTGATAGAGCTATGAGGGGCTTATAACAAGTGGACACAGCAGATGCTCCTCACGTATACTTAAGTGGAGAGTGTCCATAATGCCGCTTGATTTGAGGATGGTTTTGAGAGTTTGAAGGGAGGAGGGTCTGTGGTTGTAGGAGCCTGACCTGTAGTCCCAGGTGCCGTAGCCTTGGCCAGAATGGAGATTCCATCCTCCTCTATCTGTTCACAACTGTTTTCTTTGAACTGTACTCTAACATTCAATTCCTGTGAACACTTAAATGGCTTTTACTTAATATTACAGATTGAAAAGTATGTAGATATTATCTTAGTCATCAACTTCTGATCAACGTTCTAATTAATGTCATTCTTTGTCATCATCTTAGGTAGTTTACAGAGGTGAGCTTATATTACACACATGTGCACACCTTTGCGCTGTCACACCAAGAACTTCTTACTTTACGCTTGTCACACTCACAAGCTCTCTCTCCACCTCAAACCTAAACTGGACGGGAGACCATTACAAACCATTATGCATAGAAAACCTGGCAAGCTGAATGGATTTCCCCAACCCCTCTTTACAATTGCATTTTATCTGGTGTTCTCGTCCATGTTTGTTATTTTTGATTTTGGCTGTTGTGTGATATCTTGATTTGACCAAAATAGTGCAAAGGCTTAAAAGGACTTATCAAAGTATAAATATAATGATAACAATAGCCACATCGATGCTGTAACTCAGAATATATGAACAGAACTTCTCAACAGAGAAAGTGGATATCATGAACATACACTGTGAACTTCTATCAACCGGGACAAGAAAATCCACGGGAACAATGAATTTTCACACACATAAAAAGGTATTGTTAGAAATAACAATAATTATCTGAAATTGGAGTGCTACTGGACTGACAATTTCCTCTAGTACTTAGTGTGTTATATATTGAAAAACGTCAAATAGAGACATGAAGACATAGTAGCCTTTGCATCTTTTTAAAACAAAGTATTATAATATATCCACTAGGAATAATTTCAGCTGGATTTAAGAAATGAACCCCCAAATAACAGTAGCTTGAATGGAAGGATATTAATTTTTTTTTCTCAAAGAAGTCAGAGGGCAAGCAGTCTAGGGTTGGTATAGCAAGCATATGGTGTCATCAGAGCCCCAGGCTCTTTTCTCTTTATTCTACCATCTGAGGGACTAGCTCCTGTTCTTATTGTTACTTCACGGTCAAAGATAGCTGCTGTAGTTCCAGACATCACAATCCTACTCTAGCCAGCAAAAAGAAGTAAGGATAGGCACACCTGTTCTCTTTCAAGGAGACTTCCCCAAAGTCCTACACAAACACACCTATTTATATTTCACTGAGTGGAACTTAGTCACATGACCATCCTAGCTGCAAGGGAAGTGGGCGGGTAGTCCTCCATCTAAGCAGCACAGCATCCATCTAAAATGTGAGGTTCTGACGCTAAGGAGGAAGGGGAAAATTGGCATCGTACGGCAGTTTCTTCCACAAATGACCTCCAAAGCAAACTAATACATTTTCCAAGGATAAGCATACAATGATGCTTTCTAGTAGAATATCAACAAATTTTGTGGCTAAAGGCAAAGAAGAGACCAAAAAGGAAAAAGAATATTTAAAGTAGTACTACTCATGACAAAAATGAGCATTTATTGTACAAATCACAGGAATTTGTAAAACTGGTCACGAAGTTGATAAGTATTATGTTTGAGGGTTAGTGGTAAAATTCCTTTATGACATGGTTCTGTTGTGTATTGCTCAATTATCAAAATGTAATGTGAAGGGGCAATTACTATCACAAGTGCATAATAACAGCTTGCTTTGCAGCTCTATAAAACCACTGCTTTCAGAGTTTTAAAAAGCTCCTGACATTTGTCACATTAAGGGACAAGTGAGGGAAAATTGCTTGACAAGTTTTCGTTCTCTTTATTCCTGAAAACCCACGATGTAGGGAGGATTTTGTTCCTTTAGTCAGTAATAACTTTGTAAGTCATGATGTAGATAGGAAAATATACATTGAGCTTAGTTCTGAAGGAGGACTAGTCATGTTTATAGCTAGTAAAAGAGATGCCACTGAAACATGAAAACACTTACTGTTTTATTCACCTGGAATAGTTGGCCATGAAATAGGCCACAGGTTCTAATTTTAAAAAGTAGAGTGAAAGTCGTAAATACAAATAGTGGCTACTTAGTGCATTAAGTTCAGTGTATTATGCAAAAAATTGGGCAGATACTGATGGTGGGCAGAACACAGAGAGCCTGTTGCGTGGGTGGCAGTGGAATTGTTCAATGTGTAAACAGTGGTGATCTGGGATGCTACGTAGCTGACACCATGACTTTGGGCCCCAAGAAGAGAATCCAACTGGGTCTGCCTGTCTTCTGACCTATAGAACTGGGTGTTGTTTTAAGCTGTTAAATTTATGGTAATTTTTTTACGGCAAAAGAAAATGAATACAATTTGTTCCAGAGGGTTGGAAATAAACCCTAAGGAGATCCAGGGGCCCGCAGCATCAATGTAATTTTTAGTCTAATGGTCTGGAGCACTCTGGAACATTCTCTCTAGCTGTGGGCAGATTATTGCCTCTTGCACTTCCCACCACCAGGAAAGAAGACAATGCCTGATAGATGTCTCTGCTATCTGGGTGCAGCACACTGGGAATGTTGATTCAATCCATTTACGGGGTGACATGGAAGATGGCCAGCTCTGTGTGGGTCTCAGAGCAGACAAGGGATCTGCAGTAGGTCCAGGCTCACGGGCCTTTTCACACTGGGTTTGGCACCTATTCCAAACATGGGTTTGCCTTTTCTGCTGGCAAGGCCTCGGCCAGCACCACTGACCGAGGCTTACGAAGTGCTTGATCCATAAACGTGGGCTCCCACATAAAATTGCATTGGCTCAAGAGACCAACCCTATGCAGCAAAGGAGGTGAATGGTGGGTATGTGACCATGGTGTCTACAGTCCTATCACATACCCCACCCCCCCCCCACAGGCTGCTGGACCCACAGCACACGGGCGCAGTCTGCTGGAGATCCAGCTGAGGTGCCATCTTGGAGAGAACACTCTGTGCATATGGGACGCTATCCTCTAAGATGGAGCAGATGCTTCAAGTCATTACATATTATACGGTGCTGTGTTTGCAAGATGTGGAAGGTATGGATCCTGAAAGCAAAAGGTGAAAGCAGTAGTGACTTTGCTAACATCAGCCCCGGTGGCCCCTTTGGGGGGTTTGTGCTTCCCTTCTCCGCAACTTTGGATTCTAACGTTTCATTGTCTTGGTTCTTAAAGGGATGATGGGTCCATCAAGGAACACAGCAAGACCCTCTTAAGGTCATTAACAGGATTAAGCTCCTGCTCGGTTACTTGAAAGCTCTTTCTCCAAGAGACCAGCAGGCAAAGAGAGTAGTCACCATACTGGCAGGAGTAATTGACCCTGACCATCAGGCAGAGGTAGGGCAGCTAGTGGCAGGAAGAATATATCTGACACTCAGGTGATCCACTTGGGATGCTCTTGGTAACTGTTTGCCCAGTTTTGATGGTAAATGTAGCAGCAAACACAGCCTGGGAAGGTCATGGTGACCAGTGGCCCATGGCCACTCTCTTTTTAAAAAATGTATTTTATTGAAGTATAGTTGAATTGCAATGTTGTGTTAATTTCTGCTGTATAGCAAAGTGATCCAGTTATACATATATATATATATGTATATATATATACATTCTTTTTCATAGTCTTTTCCATTATGGTTTATCACAGGATATTGAATGTAGTTCCCTGTGCTGTACAGCAGGACTTTGTTGTTTATTCACCCTATATATAATAGCTTGAATCTGCTAATCCCAAACTCTCAATCCATCCCTTCTCCCCGTCCCTCCTCGGCAACCACAAATCTGTTCTCTATGTCTGTCTGTTTCCGTTTTGTAGATAAGTTCATTTGTGTCATATTTTAGATTCCACATATAAGTCATATCATATGGTATTAGTCTTTCTCTTTCTGACTTCAATTAGTATGATAATCTCTAGGTCCATCCATGTTGCTGCAAACGGCATTATTTCATTCTTTTTTATGGCTGAGTAGTACTCCATTGTATATATGTACCACATCTTCTTTATCCATTCATATTTCGATGGACATTTAGATTGTTTCCATGTCTTGGCTATTGTGAATAGTGCTGCTATGAATATAGGGGTGCATGTATCTCTTCGAATTGTAGTTTTTGGATCATATGGCAACTCTATTTTTCATTTTTGAGGAACCTCCATACTGTTTTCCATAGTACTGTAGCTGCACCAATTTATATTCCCACCAACAGTGTAGGAAGACTCCCTTTTCTCCACACCCTCTCCAGCATTTGTTATTTGTAGATTTTTTAATGGTGGCCATTCTGACTGGTGTGAGGTGATACCTCACTGTAGTTTTGATTTGCATTTCTCTAATAATTAGTGATGTTGAGCATCTTTTCACGTGCCTGTTGGTCATGGCCACTCTTATCCAGAGATAAGTGTCTGTGTCATCTCTGTAACCTAGCCACCTAGACCAGCAGAGGCGCTAGTTGAGGGCAGAGAGATTCTAGAATAGGTGGTGGGGGACAGGCAGAATGAGTGTCTGCTGCTGCCTGTTCAATGGCAGGGATGGCAGCTTTTCTTACTAACATTCCTCTTGTAAGATTCTCCTAGGAAAAGAAGCCAAACAGAATACTGGAAGATTTTCTTCCAGAATTTATTATACGAAGCAAGTGGATCCAGGGGGAGCAAGGAGTTGTCTACACAGGATGCCACGGTGTGCCACCCAGATCCCCCTCCAGCTTGTTTCATTCATTCCCCCAGCTGGAAAAAGTGTTGGTGGCAGGTAGCTCTCAGAGAGTTCCCTTTCTGGGACTTTCTGTAGGATGGAGAGAGCTGCCTTGTGCAGAGTTATGCAGAGGAGAGCCTGTAATTACTACCCCAATTTGAGACAACTTTGGAGGATCACCTCAGCCCCAGAGCTTCCTGTGGGATTGACTGAGACCTTTGTTGCCATGGTATGGCAATTCCAATTCACCTCTCCCCATCCCCAATCACTCCCCAATAAGCCTCCCGCACACAAATCTCTATCTGGGAGTATGATTCTTGGATTTCCGACCGGTGACAGAAGGATTGTGCCAGATTGTATCCCACTAGAAATACATGAAATGATAGTTTCATCGCAGAATCTCTGGTATTGGATACTTTGGTTTTTAAAGTTGAGGATTTTTTTATCGTGGTTATCTATAAACTTATGACGCAATATGGTACACTAGTTTTATTTAGAATTTAAAAAATTACTAGCAAGGTTGAAAATGTTCTTACATGTTCATTTGTAAAATGTTTGTAGGCATGACTACTATTGGACCTGGTCTTTATATGTCATCTGGGTCAATGGCCATTTCTTTGTCACTTTCCTACTACTTTCACGTGGCATACAGCAGAAGATTTTGACGCACGCTCGTCTTGTTTACCATCAAATAAGACACTACTTTGGCCTCCAACTTCGCAAATTCCTAGAAGGGCAAATTCATGAAATTGGGTTGGGAATATGCTCAATATAAATAAGTTGTTTATTAAAGGGCTGTGAACATACCTCGTGGCTTCTCTTCATTTAAGCTTTTCAAGCTTGTGACTTCAACTCTTCCAAGGCTAGGCTATTTTCTCTGGATTCAGGGCTACATATTTTAGGACTAAATGTGCAGACATGTCACTCAGCATCCATGGCTCTGTATTGGGATCCCCTTCAGACTGACAAAAACTTCAGCTTTTATCTAATTTCATTAGGAAAGATTAAACAATATTAGGATATTTAGAAGCCTTTTCAAAAGTCAGAAATACTTTAATAACCCTCCAAACCGTACTGACATTTAAAAACTTGATTATGCAAAGAACTTCGTCTCTGGGACATGGGATTACTGACTGCCAAAAATAATTCAGTTGAGACCTGGAATCTTTTTTTTAGCTCCAAGAGAAGCGCTGTTAGTAGGATTAGTTAACAGACCCGAATCCCCATTCTGAGCAAAGACATCATATGTGATTAATGTAATATTTGGAAACAGATACCCCATAACTTAGGATGGCTTAACTTGAGAAGTTCAAATCTTTACAGGCTTATCATAAATAGCACTTTAACCATAATGAACAAACTTTGTATTTATGAATACCTAATAGCTGAAGCTGATGTGCTTTTCGAATAGACTTAAGTCAATGCAAATAATCAGTGACAACACAAGGCGGTGTGTTGATTTGAAAGGTGAAAACAACTTTTGATTATATGAATTCATGATTGGCTAAAGAGCATGCATGCTCTGAACTAAGCTATAAATTCTTAGCTTATCAATAAGGCATTGGTTGTCACTTTAAAAAAATCTTACGAACAGAGCTTGGGAAACCAACAGGAAAAGGTGGTAAGTGGAGTAAAGGATGGGTTAGTCATTCAGAAAGATACCTGGCTGGCAGATTTCAGATTCCAGGGGAAGCTGAATGGGCTGATATAAAGACAGGGAAGGCTTCTCTGGAGAAGTGAGCTGATGTCTTCAAAGATGAAGGGTACTGTTAAGATAGGTGCTTCATGCTTTTGAAAAAGGAGCAGGGTGGTCTCTGTAAGAGAAGTCACCTTTGAAACTCCTCCCTTAGAGTTGACCATTAACACTCATTCACTCATCAGTGGAAAATTCTTCCCCAAGAGAACCAAATATTGAACACTTCCAGGGTCCCTAGAGCAGTGAAAACTGCTGACTGTGATTACTAAGAAAATTCCCAGGAAAAGACAACATCTTCAGTCCAATTTTCAGGAACCAAACAGCCTATGCCCAACCTCACCCTCAAGATATTTTAAAATATAGATTTATATTCTGTGTTTGTTTCTACATATTAAATATGTTTGTCAAAGTGTGTATCCAAAGCGAGGGTGTTTTCCCATGATTATTTTATATTTTAATTATATGGAATGGATTTTATGGAGTGAAAGTCCAATTCAAGAGTCAACTCTCGGACTCTTCTAGCTGTCATCCACAAACTTTATTGTATATCATGTGTCAATAATATTTGCATTTCTAATTCCAGTTTTTCATACCTTCTGAGGCACGGAGAAAGGAAAAGAAGAAATGAGGGTTAACAGCCATTGAGCAGTGCTCAGTTTGCCGACAATATGCATAAAAGATCTTACTTAGTCTTTATAAGCACCATTGCCAAGTAAGTATTATCATTTACATTTTTTTAGGGGAGGAATCTGAGGCTCAGGGAGGTTAAGCAGTGTGTCCAGGGTCATCAAAGTTAGTAATTGGCAGAACTGAGACCTAACTGCAGGTTTATTTTTGGAGGCTGCTTTTACCAATAATCTATCCTATCAGAAGATAAAGGTATGGCATTACATTATTAATTTGAAAGTGACCTTTGTGAGTTTTACTTCTTTTTATCCAAAATATGCCTAGCTCCGTGCTGGGTACACAGTAGAAGACCAACGGGGGTAGGTGAGGAAATGGATAAAGCATGCCATTTGGAACTGTAGTCTCAGGCTCCAGAGCCAACCCCCCGGGCTCAATTCCTGGATTCACCACTAAACAAATATGTACCCTGTGGCAAGTCTGTTTATTCATATGGCAAAATGGGGATAATACTACTTATCTTTCAGGGTGGTTGTAAGGATTAATTGAGTTCATGCTACTAAATTACTTAAAATAGTGTCTGGTATATAATCAGTTCTCAGTGAATATCACTTTTTTTTTTTTTTTTTCCGATACGCGGGCCTCTCACTGTTGTGGCCTCTCCCGTTGCGGAGCACAGGCTCCGGACGCGCAGGCTCAGCGGCCATGGCTCGGGGTCCAGCCGCTCCGCGGCATGTGGGATCCTCCCGGACCGGGGCGCGAACCCGTGTCCCCTGCATCGGCAGGCGGACTCTCAACCACTGTGCCACCAGGGAAGCCCTGAATATTAGTTTTTATTATGATTGATCAGATAGATTCTGTCAGATTGTAGGTATGTGAACTTGGGTAAGCCTCAGTTTCCTCATCTGTAAAATATGGAAAAATAATTTGTCTTGCATGGCTATTTTATTTAGCAAGCATAGCTTTTGTCTGCATTCAGCAGGTATTAATTCACTTAACGCTGGGTAGCAGCCTAAAGAGGCAGGTACCCTTCTGATCCCCATTTCACAGATGAAGAAACTGAGGCACTGAGAGGGTAAATGTTTTTTTCAAGGTAATACAACTGGTAATTAGTTGAATTGAGATTCAAACCCAGACACTCCAGCTCAGAGTTTGAATCTGTAATGACGACTCAATGCTACAGATGCAATGAAATAATATTTGTAAAGCATTTGTCCAGTTCCTGACACATAGCAGAAGCTTAGTAGGTATCAGCTCTTCTCCCATCTTCTCAATAAATACCTTTTGAAATTCTCATGGGATGCAAAATGATGTGAATTTATCAGCTGGTCTACTTGCTTTCCTAACATGTCCAAGCGTGTGTGATAGCAACATCTCTGTGCTCTTTGGGGGTACCCAGAAATATGTGAACATATTTCTCTCAGATTAGGCCCATCTTAGATCATCTTTTCTGTTAACGCGTTGGAGTACCAGGAAGAAAGACATCAACGTGCACTCATGCGTGTGCAGTGATATCCTGGAGAGCAGCTGTCAGCGATGACAGTTTGCAGCACAACAGCTGGAGGGCAGAGCTGATGTTTCTAATGACTGAGAACAAGTAATGCAAGTAAGGCAGCCAAAGAGATGGTGCCCGCAGCAGTGCACACCGCCCCACGCTACTGTTCAGAGTTCCCTGATGAGGAAGCCGTAAGAATTCCAGGTGGGACGATCCTGTGCCGTGCAGGACTGTCCTTAGAAAATCAACCCGGATTATTTCACACGTCGTCGGATTTGTAGCATTCTCCACTCTCAGATACGAAATGCCAGTAACTCCACTGTCATACCAACGACTAAAAATCAAAACTAATCTATGCTTCCACACGTTGCTTCCCTGCCGTTAAGAGGTGGTGTATCACCTCTGTTGAGAACTGCTTCTGGTCAGGCCCACGGGGTTCACCTGGGATTATGAGTAGAAGGCTTCATTTTTATATTGCCTTGCAGCTGTCAGGGGGCAGCCTGGAAACCTTAGCATCAGCGCCCCCTGGGAGCTTATTACAAATGCAGAATTTATGCCCCACCCCCAGACTATGACTCAAAATCTGCATTTTAACAAGAGCCCCTGTGATTTGCACGCACATTAAAGTTTGAGAAGCATTACCATCCTGTTAGAAGATGGGCTTTGGAGTAAGAAGGACGGGATTGAAATCGAGACTGCCTCTTACTAGCTCTGCGACCATGGGAGGGCCACTTAACCTTTCTGAGCCTCAGTTTCTCCATTCTGGAGGAGAAGAGGTCAACAGCCAGGTGACGCTGGGAACCCTTGAAAGGCAACGGAAGTCTCAAAACTGTGCCCCCATGAGGAGGGCTGCTCGGTGAGCCTGACTGCTTTTCAGAAATGG
Organism: Neophocaena asiaeorientalis asiaeorientalis; assembly: GCF_003031525.2. Taxonomy (NCBI): domain Eukaryota; kingdom Metazoa; phylum Chordata; class Mammalia; order Artiodactyla; family Phocoenidae; genus Neophocaena; species Neophocaena asiaeorientalis. The sequence continues at coordinate 3,543,908 of NW_020174050.1, read as the reverse complement.
ATGTTCAGGAGGAGACAGCACAACTGCTCAAACAGCCTCTGGGCCTCAGGACCTGAGATTTAATCCCGTATTTCACTGATCACTTATCAGTTCCAGAGCTTGTTTTCCTGGCTCGGCAAACCCATCTGCAGCCTGGAGTGTCCTCATCGGTGGGAGGTCGATTGGAGGGATGTGGACGGCAGTGTGGCTGTTGGAACTTCCACGGTGAAAGTGAATAAATTAAAGGAAACGCTGCTCATCCCAGCAGGTCTCTTTATCATGCTCCAGCTTTCGGAAATCTGCATCCTTCTCCTCACAAGACCCCAAGCAGAGGCAGGGAGCTGGGAGCCATCGGTGGGTGGATGGGGCCAGGGATGGCCATGGCTCTGCCTGCAGCAAGCAAAATGCTGAGAGGGGTTTTGAACCCTTTGTCTATCTTCTCCCACCACCTTTTTTTTTTGCGATACGCGGGCCTCTCACCGCTGTGGCCTCGTCCGCTGCGGAGCGCAGGCTCTGGACGCGCAGGCCCAGCGGTCATGGCTCACGGGCCCAGCCGCTCCCCTCACCTTCTATTTTTTGGGAGTGGATGAGTGGGCTGGAGGGCTAGTGGGAGGGGAGAGAGAAGGGCAATGAAAGTAGGGAGGGGAGAGGATTTGGTACATTATATGCAACGTGAGCTGTTCTCTCTCCCTCTCTCTCTTCCGTGTTCATTTAAAATTTAGGTCAAAATAAAAATATATGCATTTTGTGGGTTCATAAAACTTCATTTACTGTATCTTTAAAGAAAACAGAAGTAACAGAAATAAAAGTAATGATTTAATGACTATAAGACAAAGCAATGGCATTATAAAAACAGCGTCCAGTTCAGTAGCTCCCTTTCTTTTCTCCAGTCCCCAAGTTGTACTCACATTTTGACAGAACATTTGCGTTGCCACGTAAAGAACCACGACCAGAGGAGATGGTGGCTGAGGATAAAAGGAGCCTGCGAGTGGAAGAAGCAAGCTGTGGACAGCAACGTGTCACGTGACTAGCTGCTGAAAGGAAGTTTTTTGTACCTATGCATGTTCTCCTCCTTGCTTTGATAGAGATATAGGTATATATATTAATCAGTTCCTTTTCTCTCCTTTCTCATGCCCCCTCTAGCCAATATAAAGCAGCTAACCCTATAATTCGGCATTTAAGTCACAGGAAAGCAAAGGAATATTGCATCTGAACTAGGAATGAATATTCTCAGAGATAAGGTGACACATGGGAGGCAGTGTCTTTCTTTTCCAGGAGCAGGTGAGCGCATCCTCAGTTATGTAAGGGACAGTTGTATCACATTAGGGATAACATGATGTTATGTCTTCTGGGGGAAGTTCTAATCTGGGGAAAGACGAATGGGCTGTACTGTCAGCATCGTTACCACCCTGTGCTCTGCAATACAGAGGAGAGGGCAGGAACCATGCTTCTTGCAATTCCCTTTCCTGAAAGGTTCTGGCTAGAACTCGTCCGTAAGAGGTTCTCAGGTACAATATGGAAAAGGCAAGGCCATTCTCCAGAAGCTGTCGCCAGCAGGTGTGTGGGCAGCTGCCCGCCCCCCCTATGAACTGAGTCACTGCTGCAGCCTGAGACATTGCAGCCTCCCGGAGACCCAAGAGTGTCAGCAGTTATTTGGCACGGCTTCCCTCAACTCTTCTCCTCCCGCTCTCGCAAAGCCTGCGTAAGACTCTCATTTCTATCTGAAATCCTTAACTTCATAGTAAGATTTTAATATACATCCCAGAAATTCAAGGAAAAGTGTTTTTTGTTTTGTTTCGTTTTTTCCCCTGGTGAACCCTAGTTACAGGGCTGAATGTCCTGGCACAGGGGCTGAGCTGTGGGCATTTGTGTCTCACACCACCCGACAACATCTGGCTTCTGACTGACTGGAACTTTTCAACACTCTGCCCAGCAGTGTTTGTTGCGGTGGTTTCTGTCCAAGTGTCAAGGGAGACATGGTCAGTGGGGGAATAAGAGGGCAGTCTGGACCATCTCACCGTAGCTGCTGTGTGGTCTGGGGCCTGGGAAGGGTCAGCCTGGAGTCCCCTGTTGTTGATTACAGTGGTTGTCAGGTGGGTGACCTTGGCTGGCAGTGCCAGAATCTACACAGAGGCAGCTTAGAGTCTGGTCGGCCGGGTGCCCTGAGAGTGGCCCCCTGGCTACTCTAGAAACCTTCCTATAGGCAGGGATCTTGCTTCCGCAGTGGGTACCCAGCCTCAGGTTGTCCCACTGGGTTCACTGGGATGGCTGGCCCAGTGTACGTGCCAGGAACCTCTGGCACACAATGAGGGCTCTGTGGAAGTGGTCAAGAGCATGGACTCTGGAGGTCCACTGGTGATATCTGAATTCTGCCCCACCACTTACCAGCTGTATGACCTGGGGCAAGCTTCTAAACCTTTTGGCCCTTAGTCTTCTCATCTGTACCGATGGGGATATTAACAGTATCTCTTCACAGGGATGTTAATCCATGTAAAATGCTTAGAACAGTATCTTTGACACAGTTAGTCTATGTGAGAATAAGCATTATTATGACCACCCCAAGGAAAGATGAGTTAGCGCAATGATGGAGCCTTCGGACAAGAGGGGACAGTGACACCAAAGGCAGCGTCCCTAGTCCAAGGCTGCTGGGGACTCACATCCGACCTGGGGAGAGCAGGGAGGCTGCATGGGGACAATAAGAGAGAGGTTTTCACTAAAATGCTGGGTGACAGCGGGGGCCTGTGCTCTGGCAGAACTGGGGGGAGGGGAGGCAGTCTTCCCCTTGGCAGAGAACACTGCCCAGCAGGGCAGCAGGAGTCAGCAGAAAGGTGACAGTGCTTGGCAGGGGGTACGTGCTCAGGAGCTGACTGGGCTCGCTCTGGGCTCCATACCAGGCACCCTCGAGATGGCCCAAAATAGCTGAGGGGGACTTTGCAAGGGATCTGACAGTTTTAAGACCTGGGTTATATTTACATCAGATACCAGTCCCGTGGGTGGAAATGGCTCTGCTGACAGACAGACCTGGTTTGAATCCCACCTCTGCCACTTATTAAACTGTAAATGCTTGGATAGCAGGGGGCGTCGCATTCACTGTGGAGCACACAGAAGGATTCAGTCCATGCGTGAATGAATTTAATATCCTGGAACTTCAGTTTCCCCATCTGTAAGATGGCGAGAGCGTAATGACCCCTAAAGCTGATGCAAGGGTTACATTAGACAATTGCCCACAGGCACCTAAAATTCCTAGTGAATATACATTGCTTCTTTTGTTTTTAGTAAATATTCAGTGTCTTGCTTAAATAGAAACACATTTGTTGACTGGAACGGATTAATGCTATTTTAGTGAAGAAAATGTAGTCCATTCTACACTTGCCAAAGACTACATCCTTTTTTTTTTCGGTACGCGGGCCTCTCACGGTTGTGGCCTCTCCCGTTGCGGAGCACAGGCTCCGGACGTGCAGGCCCAGCGGCCATGGCTCACAGGCCCAGCCGATCCACGGCATGTGGGATCTTCCCGGACCGGGGCACGAACCCGTGTCCCCTGCATCGGCAGGCGGACTCTCAACCACTGCGCCACCAAGGAAGCCCCAAAGACTACATCTTTTTAAGAGAAGAGGTCATACCTCTTACAGGTGTTTTCCCAATCTGATCAGTGTTTTTCAGTGTCATTCATGACTCAGTCCTTTCTGACAAAAATCAAAATATAGCTACTGGCTATTGGTGCATACCGTTGAATATTAGGAGAGTAAAAGACTGAAGACAGGTTACTCAGTGATTGAAACAGATTATGACCTGACTTGGAAAAGCTATAATACAGGGAAAAAATTAATCTGGAACCAAAAATTCATAATATGTAAACACTACACATTATTATTAGGCTTTTTCTTTCTATACACACGTAATGTGTTTTCCAACCAATCCTGTTCGGGCAAGCTTGGAATAATGGAGTTGTTACTTGCTTTCGTGCCCATGGCAGGTCTTCGAGAAATGACCGAATGATCAACGGTGAAGGGTCTGTTTCACGTCTGGTTCTCTTTGTTCATCTTGAGTCCTCCCCAGCAATCCTCCATGCTGTGCCACTGGAAGCCAGGTACCTAAACATATTAAATCTGACCTCGATTTTAAATCCATCATCAAATCAACTTGCTCTAGCTTGCAGGTGGATCCGCTGCTCTCCTATGTTGCAAGATACATGGGCTTTGTTATTGCTGCGTTCTTCAGAATCAGAATAGTCTTTGGTTGGCTTCTGGAGGTGGAAATTATATTCTGGATGATTGAAATTGCTTGCTATTTAACTGTCGGATGGATGGGTATGCCGAATTATTTGAAGGAGAGCAAAGCAAGTATCAAATGTACTGCTACTGCCTTAACGTGACTTAACATGGATCACTAGCTGTTTATTGAATCAAAGTGTTTATTTTTATAACTATTTTATAAGGCATGGTCTACGGTTAAGAGTAAAATCATTGCTTGGAAGGTTTCTTCATTTCTGACATCCTTCAATTCTGTTTCAAGATCAGAGAGAACTTCCCACTCTGCAGAAAGTATTATTTATTGATGTGGGATAAATTTTCTCTAAGAACAAGCCAGGACTACTTTTTTTTTTTTTTTTTTTGCGGTACGCGGGCCTCTCACTGTTGTGGCCTCTCCCGTTGCGGAGCACAGGCTCCGGATGCACAGGCTCAGCGGCCATGGCTCACGGGCCCAGCCGCTCCGCGGCATGTGGGATCATTCCTGGACCGGGGCACGAACCCGTGTCCCCTGCGTCGGCAGGCGGACTCTCAACCACTGCGCCACCAGGGAAGCCCCAAGCCAGGACTACTTAATCCGAGCAGTACTGAGCATAGGAACCGAATGGCTTGAATAACAAAACATATCAAAATGTGAATCAACACTGTCAGATGCAAGCTTTTAAGAACTTTAATTGATATAATTATCATTAGTATGCAATACGTCTTACAACAAGTGTAGATACAATGAGATCAAATATCAAAGAACTTGCAAGTTTTTCCATCTTGAAATGATGTTGGCTAACTCACCCCAAAAAAGCAATCTGGCATTGGTCTCTTGGTTAGCACTATTACCAATATCAACTAGCACTTTAAAATCAAAGTTGAAATGGTACATTCATTTGCCAAAAAGAGATAAAAGGCAAAGAAGGTGAATCAACGTGCAAATTAGCATCTGGCCCGGTTGCAAAATTCATTTCCCAGATGCGAGGGATTGAACCATGTACCCTTGCAAGCAAGATAAAGGGCAAACAGATGACAGTAAACCAAAATCAACTCCACAAAGAACTCAGAAAACTTTGGGATGGTAAAGGCCAGGTCTACTGCTGTTAGCGTTCAGGTATCCATATGTGTTATCCTAACTCAATAGTCTGTGAGACCTATGTCCTGGGCCATCCTTTCATTCAGGGATGGAAACCATCCTTCATGGTCCCAGGAGTCAGGCGGCGGCACTGGGGGTTAGCTTGGAGTTGTAACAGCTGTCTGTATCTAGTTACTATACAGCTGTCGTTTCATAGATTTAAGTAAAAACAACACATCAGTCAAACAAGAAACTGAGATCACTTATACATTTATGTAATACTTAAAATGTCTATAAATAGTTTTCTCCAGAAACTGAATACACTGTAGACATGATTTCGTTAATCCTCACAACACATTTGTGAGGTAGCGTGGGGTGAGGTCCATAGGACAGCATCACGCCCGACTAAGAAGTGAAGACACAGACGTCCAGGGAGGGCAGGAGACTTCATTGGGGCCACGGTAAAAGAAAACAAACTTGAACCCCACTCTGTCATTTGCAATCTGTGACCTAGAAGAGGCTGCTGGCCTCTCTCCTGCTCTGACATTCTCTCTAATGCATTATGACTAGTCCGGTCCCTGGAGAGTACATGGTTGTTTTAGACCAACTGGAGCCATTTCCCTTAAGTAGGCCTGAACAGACTCGCTCCCTGAGGTAAAGGACGTCAGTTATTGGCATATATTTCAGGGGTGTGTGTGTGTGTGTGTGTGAGTGTGAGTGTGTTAAGCAATATTTGTTGAATGCAGTTGTTAACATTTTTGGCCAACTCAAAAATAGAAAAATGTACTTGGCAAAATAAGGTTCAACCCATCGGTATTTTACACTAACATAACAAGGAGTGTTAGTTTATGGGAAGCTGTCACCTTGCTGAATGCATCTGCCGTAGGTCCAGATCCCTCTCTCTACCTTAAGGATCCGGAAATTAATAAGAGCAACCAACCCATCAAGTGCTCTTGTACAACAGCAGCCTTGGTAGGGAAAGATGCTAGCTGAGTCAGGATTCCCTGGGAAGAGGCTGGTCCCTCTCACCCAGTATTTATGACTGAAGCAACACCTAGAAGACCACCTCTCCAAAGGTTCCTAATGGACGTTTTGTCAACACATCTGTGGCCGAGGGAGGAAAAAAACACATGGAATGTCCTGTCGTTGTTGAATTGTCCTTTGCCGAACCGAAAGCCTACAAAGGGGGTGAGGGTAGGAAAGAGGGATAATTACTCAGGCCAAGCATGGTCAGAAGGGGTACCCTTGGTCATTCCTGGCCATTTTTCTGAGAATGTCCACTTTCTCTGTCCGATTTCTTTCAGAGCGGGGGATTGGCACATCATGGAAAGTGTCACCGGCCCTAATGTCTCTGCCACCAGAGAAGTTTAGCCCAGCACGGTAGCGGCTGTTTTCATGTCAGTACTTTTGCTGGGCCACAGTGAGTGACAGGAGGAGTTGAGGGTCAAGTTTCTGGAAACGAAACAGAGTCATGGCAGCACGTCCAAGTTTAGAAATAAAATATGATGCAGTTTCAAGTTCTTTATGATAGCATAGGACACTATGACACATTCTGAAACAGAACCCAATGTATATTTTCTACGCTATGAAATCAGGACTAAAATGCCGGCTGCTAATACACAGGTGTTTCAGGAGGACAGGGTTAGAGCCATGAAATAAAGCTATCTAGAAAACACACAGAAATAAAAAGGCAACCATGCACAGCAAAAAACAACCCATCCGCCAACACTAAATACTTTTGAGATAAAAATTGAACGAATCGTTTCATTTAGGTAAAAGTAAAAACTATCCCTAACCTGGGGCGTCTTGTTTTGTCGCAACAAGCATCACAATAAATTAGGGTTTCTCACACTCGGCACTATTGACCTTTGGGGCCAGATAACTCTTAGTTGGGGTAGGCTATTCTGTACATCGTGGGATGTTTAGTGCCTCCATGGCCTCTACCCAGTGGTAGCACCCCCAGATCGTGACACTCAGAAAGTATCACCAGGCATTTTCAAATGTTCCCTGGATGGGGGAGGGGAAGCAAAATTACCTGCTGCTGAGAGGCACTGCTGGAAACGGATGCCCACAAAGATGATCAGCTCTTTCTCAAAATTCGTGACGCAGGATTTTAAAACTAGGTACCCAGGGGTGTCCATTTATCAAACAGCAGAATTAGTAAGGTAAACATTTGGGAAAAATAAACGGATCAATCACTGTGTCTGTACGGAAAAGCCTCACTGAGCAGCTGCAGACAAACTGGTGCCTTTAAAAAATTAACAGCAACAAGAACAACCCGTTTACAGCCTTTATCGAACAGACAGTAAGGCAGTGAACCAGTTGCTTTGTGGGTAGAAAGCAAGGAGTCTACTGGCTCCTTCAGGCAGTGGATGTCTCTGACAGTTACTGAGGGCTGCTCTTACCTTCCCTAATGAGGTACGCGGTGTATGTTACACGGCCCTTCCCCCCCACCCTCCTCAACGCCCCCATTGCACACTCACTTCACACGTCTCTCCCTTTCTTTTCTACAGCTCGCAGCCTTCTCCTGTGGAACCGCTGAAAGCTTGTGGGCTGGGGTCCCAGCTGCGGTTGACTAGAACAGGCAACCTCAGCAGAGACAGGTGTCCTGGAGGGGAGGCCAGGTAGCAGGCGGGCTGAGATCTGACAGCAGCCTACTACTCTGCCCCTCGGCCAGCTGGCTTCCCCACGGGCACCTTCTAGGTTCCTCTTTCCTTAATTAGGCAGCTAAGAAACTGGCATCCAGCTAGCAGAGCCGAGCAGGTGTCCTGTGGGACACAACCAGATAAATTGAGATTAAAAAGGAATCTGAGACACCCCTGCTTCCTTACCTGCAGGGCAAACTCCTCCCAGCACTCATTGCCTTTCCCCTCATTGAGACTTAATGTAATCTCCTAAAGAAAAGTTTAAGAAATACCACACACCGAAAGTTCCCCTAAAAGTGACCCTTGACGACACAACTTGATCCCTCTTCCTGTTTCTTCTCGCAGTGGGACCTGCGCTGGGTACAGACACCTCCACCGTGGCATCCGGCCTGGACGGCTTAGGGTTGGCCCATGTCAGCTGCATGTCAGACTCCACTCACTTTTAAATAATTTTCTTTCTTTCTTTCTTTTTTTTTTTTTTTTGGTACCAGAAAGGGGAAGTTGTAGCAGCCAGAGGAGAGGGAGGAAAACAAAACAACCACACATACAAAACAAGGCTTAGGATTGTCGCTTTCTACTGGATAAGCACTGATAAATAAAGACAGTTACTCCTCATCCCAGGCCACCGTCCTTTGTTAGGAGTCGTCGTACAGAGGATTGTTGTAGTCTCCCCAGGACCCGTAGTCGTGGTCATCCAAGAGCCTTCCGTAGGAGGAATGCCTGGTGGGAAGGAGAAGAAGGGTGTGCTTATTTGGAGAAGTTGCCCATCTGCGGACAGCCCCGTGCCCTGGGGCGTGAACCGGGGAGAGGAGACACAATCCTTCACTAGGACACCCCTCGGTAGCAGACGCACCAAGCCGGGAGGCCCCAGTCCGCAAACACCTTGTAAGTTATGACTGATCCACTGGGAGCCCAGCTGGGGCCTTCTGTTGAGATCAGCTGGCTCCTTGTCTCTCTCCTTGATCTCCAATGCTGGAGGAGGAAGAGGCCCCTTTTTCATGGCTATTTAATAAGAAGTAATGGGAAAGGGAAGGTTGCATTCCTGGCATTTTGGCTTAGGTCCCGGACTTCATCTTCCCTGAAATGATAACGACACAACCAGAACCGCTGTTGCTCTCACCACCCCCTCCTGACCTTTATATAATGTTTTATAATCTACAAAGTTCTTCTACGTTCCGTGTTCACTTGATCCTCAGAATAAAACCATGGGCCAGGTATTGTTCATCCTTACTTCTCCGATGAGGAAAACGGGGCTCAGAGATGTTAACTGACAGGCCCAAAGTCACCCAACTGAGCTATGAGTCGAACCCTCACCTCCGGGATCCGAACCCAGTTCTCTGAGCTCAGCTCCCTGGAGTCTGCTTAGCACCTTAGCTCAACGGCAATAGGGGTTTATCCGGCTTTGCTGGCTCATTCTGGCAAGCTGCTCCACAATTAACGTTATTTCAAAAAGAAACTGAAATCACTCTTCCGTTTGAAGCCTTTAAGTGGCCCGTCATCCCACATAGAGTCAAAGCCAAAGTCACTACGATGGTTTGCAAAGCCCTGCAGGGTCTGGCTCCTGTTGCTTTTCTGAGCAAATCAGCTACTATGCCAGTGCCTTTTGCTCGGTTCCAACCATACTGGCCTCTTTGCTCTCTCCTCTCATGCCTGACACACTCTTGCCTCAGGGTCATTGCACTTACTGTTCCCTCAGCTTGGAGCAATTGTCCTCCAGATCTCCACATAGCTCATTCCCTCATTTCCTTACATCTGCCCAAATGTCACCTTCTCGGGGAAGCCTTCCTTAGGAGCTCTATTTAAACTTGCCACTCCTCGCCCAAAGCACTCCCTGCTTAATTTTTCTCATAGCACTCACCACCTTCTAACATGCGATACAATTTACGTATTTACTTTGTGACTGCCTCTCTCCTCAAATTAGACTATACATATGGATTATTTGCCTGTTTTGTTTGTTCTTGCCTCTATCTCCAGCACCTAGAGGAGTAAGTCCTCGATAAATGTTTGTGGCAGAAACAGTGATAGGAAAAAATACATCCTGAACATCCAATCTGTTCACAAGGTGGGAGCTTCCTGGAAATGATTATGGCATTTTAAGAATAAAACCGATGACAGGATTTGGAGAACACCACAAAATGAGCATCTGGTGCCTCTGAGGTTCAGGCTAGCTTGTGAATTTTGACACCTCGCCACTGGAAATCAGGTAGGCTCTCTATAGTACAGGTGAACATACCCACACCCCCTAACTTTTTTCTCAGCTAGATATGAAAATTAAACAAAATGAAAATACAGCCCGAGAGGCACAAGAAGCATTTGCTATATACTTCTATCTGTTGCTAAAATAAGCGCTGTCACTCTTCTAAGCTTATTTACATCTGTCAGGTAGTTGAAAAGAGATGCTTGACGGGCTGGCTTCAGACTCTTAGCTTTCAAAATTCTGATTCCAGTCCCGAGGGCTGGCTCAGTTGACCCAGTCTATATACCCGGAAACTTCCACAATATAGTTTGTTTTCCCTGAAGACCCACACTCGTTTCTGTGGGTGTAAGAAGGAAAGAGGTCACAAATAACACACCACTGATCTACTGATGGGCAGGAATAGGGGAGGGCAGTGTTGGTAAATGAGGTCCCGCCCATCCATCGCCAACACTTCCCCCACACCTAAAACCTCCAATTCCAATCAAATTCTTTAATAGGAGGGTTGAGAAATGGAAGTTATAGACTGAACAAGTAGAAACCTAGGGATTACAAGACTGGAGCTGGGCCTAAGTTTCAGCATGACTTACTGTGACAAGTCTGGCCAAAAGGGACCCAATAGGCACCTTCTTTTATTGATAGGATACTCTGTCTCACCGCTGTGTGCTTTCTCACAGCATTTTTATATCTATCATATAATTTGATTCTCATAAAATGTCAGTTGAGCCTACAGATGTATGTCCTTGAATATATTTTTAACTCCCTGTTTCTTCATCTATAAAACGGAGAAACAAAAAAATTGCGTTAGGATTGGTGGGTGGATTAAATGAGGTAATGCATATAAAAGACCTGGCACGTAGTAAATGCACAATAAATGTTGCCCAATACTGCTTTTTAATTTTTATTATAATGAAGCTTACACAAGCGCATGACAGATCTGCAAATAGAAAAGGATACTGAGTGAAAAGTGCGCCTCCCTCACTTTCTCCAGGAACTCCTGAAACTATGCCCCAGGCATAGTTATAAAACCAGCTTCTTATATTATAACTTAAAAAAAATGATTATCATGCGAGAGTGGGGTTAGAGGATTAAAAATCTTCTGGGCGTCAGGTCTTACTGCTCGTGGTTATTGTAGGCAAGACTATTTGATCAGAGCTATACCTGAATCTGCTGTATTATAAGAGATGTCTACTAAACACACACTAGTAAAATAAAGGAAAAAGATGGAGCTTTCATTTTTCTTTGTCTTCTCATTTGAATGGACTGTGAGTTGAGCAAAATACTGATAAATGAGGGAAGCAAAGCAAGAAACAGAGATAAACCATGTTTGGGAGTATACTGAACCCGTAGGGCATGTTTTAATGTAATAATGACCCTAAACAAGAAGAACTGGGTGTGCTGGGATTTAAGCCAGGTTTGGATAAATCCTGTAATACTGTGGAAAGAGGAAGACAAACACATTTTGTGTGTGAGTGTGTGTGTGTGTGAGATAAGAAGAGAATCATTAATGATCACTTTAAACTATCTCTCTTGGTCAGAACCTCTTAAATCACGGCATGTTTTAGATGGAAATGGGGGAATTTTTCAGATTGGCATTTGTCAGGTCTAATGTGGTGAAAAAACTCCCACTCTCGGGGCTTCCCTGGTGGTACAGTGGTTAAGAATCCGTCTGCCAATGCAAGGGACACAGGTTCGAGCCCTGGCCCGGGAAGATCCCACATACCGCGGAGCAACTAAGCCCATGTGCCACAACTACTGAGCCTGAGCTCTAGAGCCCGCAAGCCACAACTACTGAGCCCATGTGCCACAACTACTGAAGCCCACGCACCTAGAGCCCGTGCTCCGCAACAAAGAGTAGCCCCCGCTCACCGCAACTAGAGAAAAGCCCTCACACAGCAACGAAGACCCAACACAGCCATAAATAAATAAATAAATAAATAAATAAATAAACAAAAAACCCCTCCCACTCTCAAGATTAAGAAGGTGGAGCTCGGACCAAGGGATCTGGAAGACTGTCACTGTGACGTACTGGGAGAGGTGGTACTAAAACTAAGGCCTGTTGGCTCTGTACTGCAAGGCTGCTGCATTTAATTTCAATCTTAAAAGCACTCTGTATGAATGACATCCTCGTCATGTCAAGGCAGTTTCATTTACTCCATTTCTTCATAAAGACCGGCACCCAGCAAGCCAGCATAGCTAAGTTTTCCATTTGTTGTGCGTTGGCTTCCTTAGACAGTAAACCTTCCGGGGGCAGACTACGTCTTACTTTGCTTCTCATTTTCTGAATGCCTGATATGTTGCTCTCAATGCGATGGTACTTTTATAAATACATGATAATAACTGCTTACATCCAGTAGCATATAAACAGTACACGGAGTAAATACACAGAGTTTACTTTGTCAATACCAGCGGGGATTAGTATGGCCTGTGGCAATTCATTGTGCCATATAACCATGGCAAAGTGAAAATACCTTATTAAAGAGGAGAAAGGGCCAAAGCCACCATTTTAACCTTAAAGATAGGAAGAGGAAAGAGAACTACAACTCAGTTTCTCCCGTGTGATGACACGGCTTTGAAGCACTCAGTATAGGCCCACAGTCCTTGTAAATCAATGACACTGTGCTTACTGTCACTATTCTTCTACTCTGTCGGATGATTTAGTTAGCTAAAAGCAGAACCTGAGGGGACAAAATAGGGAATGATTTCTGTGAAGCCCTTGCCTCATTGCTTCCTTCTCAAGTGGTTTTGCTCTAACAAAGCAACACTCCCCACTCCCCGCAGTCACCACTGGTGATGCTTTGTTGGTGACAACTGGTAAATGTGGTGTGACATTTATGGTTTGAGGCCTTCTCCACAACTGTGAAAAGGTACCTATTTTAAGATAGCTACAGCATCAATGCTTAATGGAACTCAACGCTCTTTGAAAATGAATGAGGTGTTTAACTTTTTTCTGTGTTGAGACAAACATATTTTAGAAAACACCTTCTCCTTTATAAGGGTCAACCCCGGTTCTCCAGCAGGTCTCCAACTTTGTTTATTACTACTCCTTCCAAAGTCCTCTCATCTCTAGTAAAGTGAGTCTTGCCATTCAATCACTGGTGCTTATTATGTGCTAAGAAGGAGAGTTATAAAGATGAATAAGATATGGCTTAGTGCTGGGAAAACACAACTGAACTTGCAGCTCCTTGGTCATTAGCCATTAGGCCTTAGGCTCTTAATCATCCATTAGCAAAGCTAGTTTGGTGCAGCTGTCACTGGCTCTTTTGTTTTCGTTGGTGGCTTTCTTTTTCTGATTGTCATTTCCCTGCCTGGCTCCTTTCATTTATTCATTGAAAAGTTATCATTGATCAGTCCTTATTTTGGGATTTGGGGAATACTTCAGTGAAGTAAGAGACAGAAATCCCTGTCCTAAGGGGGCTTACATTCTAATGGGGGAAGACACAATAAATAAGACATGAAAAATAATATGGCAGATGGTAATAAGTACAATAGAGGAAAATAAAGCAAGGAAGGGGAATGAGGGGTTCCATATGGGAAGTGGGGATTGTAATTTTGAATATGGTGATCGGGAAAGTCTCACGAAGATGTCATTTGAGCAGACACATAAAGGAGATGTGGATGAGCCATGGGGATGCCTGAGGCAGACCCTACAGACAGAGAGAACAGCACGTGCAAAGGCTCTGGGGCAGAAGCAAACAACACATCTGTGTGGTAGCTACTGACCTATAATTAAAAAAACTTTCTATATTGGGATGGTTTTAGATTTATAGAAAAATTGCGAAGATAGTACAAAGAATTCCCATGAGCCCTTCACCCACCTTCCCTTGATGTTAACATCTGACATAACCATGGCCCATTAGTCAAAACTAAGAAATTAACATTGTGAACTACCAATCTGAAGAAATCTGTGACCATTAGTGGTGAATTTATCTGCCCACAGTTAACCACTGCGAGTTAGTGGCAACAGTTAGAGTATCATAATTCAGTATCTTTAAATAATCACCTTTACTTTGAAGGGGCAGGTAAAATTTATTTTATATTTTAATATCACACTGGCAGACACTCATAACAGAAGAGGCCCGCACGTCGGAACACCTGCCTATTTGTCAACAAGTTCAGAGTCACGAGATAACTAGGGGAAATCTATGGTTTAACAGATTCCCATCGCTTCCCCTTCTCTAAACCTAGTTTCTCCTGATCTGGAATAAACCAACACTGCTGCTGCACCCCAAACTTTCTTACCCAGAATCATTCACTCAGCCAGCAAGTATCTATAAAGCAACTCTTATATGTCAGGTGTTGCCAGGGGCTCTCTGACCTTCTAGTGGAGGAGACTGGCAGTGGACGCAATGATTCCAGTACAGGGAAGTGAATGGTACGAAGGAGGCATGGGCAGCATGAAACTCACTGTGGAGAGGGTGAGGGTGGGAGCTTCCCAGAGAAGATCTCTCTTGAGCTAGACAACTTGGAATTAGCCAGATAAGTAAGGGGTGAACCAAACACCTCTGGCCAGGGATCAGTACGTTCAAAAAAAACAAAGGCACGAAACAGCAGAGCATTATACCTGGGAAACTTTAGAGCCAAGTGTGTTTGGAGTGTTGGGAGGAAAGGGTAGAGTGGGGTTACTCAAAGTCTGGTCCTTGGACCAGCAGTACTGGCATCACCCGTGAGCTGGTGAGAGCTGCCACTGCATGGGCCCCACCCTGACACACTGAGTCAGAACTTATGGGGCTGAGACCCAGGAAACTGTGTTTTTAACAAGCTCGTCCACTGGTTCTTTTTGTTTTTTTTTAAAATAAATTTATTTATTTATTTTTGGCTGCTTTGGTTCTTCGTTGCTGTGCGGGGCTTTCTCTAGTTGTGGCGAGCAGGGGCTACTCTTTGGTGTGGTGCATGGGCTTCCTATTGCGATGGCTTCTATTGTTGTGGAGCACAGGCTCTAGGCACGTGGGCTCAGTAGTTGTGGCTCGTGGGCTCTAGAGCGCAGGCTCAGTAGTTGTGGCGCACAGGCTTAGTTGCTCTGCGGCATGTAGGATCTTCCCGGACCAGGGCTCGAACCCGTGTCCCCTGCATTGGCAGGTGGATTCTTAACCACCACGCCACCAGGGAGGCCCTCGCCCATTGGTTCTTATGCACATTGAAGTCTTGAGAATCACTGAGGTAGAGAATCAAGTCAACTAGACCTACAGAACGCCAGAAGCTGACCGGAAAAGGTCAACCTGTAGCTAGCAAACACTAGAAGATCTTAGACTTCATGGCTGGCTCTTTATGGGCCTAGTTTTTCAACCTAACAACAACCAGGAAGAATCCAGTTGTAGAAAATGTCATCACTAGAAAGACTTAAAGCAAAACAGGTGACTTCTACAAAGATGTCTTAAGGGCCAGGCCCTGTTGTGTCTACAAATCAAGATCACATTTATTTTTGTGAAGGGAACAGCTGTGTTGTCTGTCTGGGCTACCAGCACACCTAATTATAGCAGCATCCACGTTGCTGGCGATAGCAGATATGGTCTCCTGCCCAGGAGATTATCTCGTGGCTGAGCAGTTTTGAGCCAACTTAAACAAAACACAACGGACTTACCTCATTCTTCAATCATCACTAATTAAAGACAACCTTCTGCTAGAGGCAGGCGGGGCTTTTGCTTTCTTTCAAAGTTGCCCTGGAATAAAGATTTCTCAGAGATAGCTTCTATTAATGAATGTATAATGTGGATGCCACTTCAGAGGCGTTTAAAAAAAGCACAATTGAAATTGCCAAGATGGAACATGGAAGTCTGCACGTCAACAGGTAATTAGAAAACGGAGCTTCTGTGCCGTCTTCCTCCTCCTCCACCTCTCCTCTCTCCTTTGAATCCCTGATGCCTACGGAACGGGGCTGCTGGTGGCTACAGTTTACTGAGCACCTAAGTAGGAAGCGTATGATGACAATTACAACGAGGACAGCAGTTGGCCCTTCCATGGCCCTCACTTCAACCCCGGAACTGCGTGTTTACCTGTATCATAGTTTAATCCTCATAACAAGCCTGAGTTAGGTATTAGTATTCTAGTCCTATTTTACAAACAAGGAAAGTGAGTACAGAGTGATTGATGAACTTGCCCTAGAGTCCACATTCTTTACCATGTTATACGGTCTTTCCAGGTCATCTACTTCATCTTCAAGACAACCTTGGAAGATAGGTGTTATCAGCTCTATTTTTGCAGGTGAAGAAATGAAGGATCAGGGAGATTATAAATTTGCCCAAAGCCACCTAAATAGTAAGTAGAAGGGTAAGTAGAAGGGTCAGTATCGAACCTGATTGCAAAGCCCACGTTCCTCCCTCCACCCCACATTGTTGCTGGCTACAGTGCGGGGGTGGATAGTAGAAAAGAGCCTTGGAAGGTTCTGGGCAGTTCATTTTTATAAATTGCATCCAAAAGCGGCTTAGGTTAGAGTGCCCTTTTTCTGGTGGTGAGGCTGCCCTTTCAAGCAGATCTTCTTTTGCCTTTGCCGGGACATCGGCTGGGCCTGGGGTGATAGGGCATGGTTGCAGGCCAGAAGCTAATGGTTCCCTCATGGGCTGTGATTTCAGTCACTTGCTGCTCCAGCCAAGTGAGCTAAAAAAACCACAGACAACATACCTCTGTCATGTTATTGTTCTCCGAAATGTGGGACAATAGGAATGGAGGAAATTTCCAGCCAAGGCAAAACTCAACCTTAGGTACACACACACACACACTCAGTTGTCAATTGAGCCAAGTGTATTTTTGATGAATGATTAGTGGGGCTTTCCAAGAATCTGGCAAAATAACACTTGAAGGGGTTTCAGCATAGCCTTGAGATGCATAAGAGCTATTAACCTCCTTATGTTATCATTTTTCCAAAATAATTACCAGAGCAGCAGAAAGAGGTTTTCCTTAGGGGGTTTCTAAACAGGGGTCTGATCACTTTATCCATCCTTAAGTTTGTAGTGCCAAAGATAAATAACAAACCTTATACTTACACCATGGGGGCCTTTCTACATTAAGAGGGAGGAACTACATTACAGGGGAGAGAAACAACAACTAGTTCAATTTAATCATTCACTGAATTTATCTAGTGATGAGAATGCTTGGAGAAAAAATATATTTAAAAAAATTTTTTAAATTAAAAAATTTTTTTTATTTAAAATTTAAATAATTTTTTAAATTTTAGAATTAAATTTTATTTAATTTTTTAAAATTTAAATTTAAAATTTTTTAAAATTTTTTAAGTAAAATGTTATACAATTTTAACCAGCACTCATTAAAACCAATTTTAATGGCATGCTAACAAAATTTTCCAAACCCAGTAAGTTCTGAGATGGCAGAACTGTGTCTCATGACTGATGTGACCCCATTGCTTAGAAGAGTTCCTGGCACATGGCTAATGCTCGGTAACTATCTATTGATCAGCTGTCCTACTGGCGTTCCTTCCAGCTGACCACTTTGATGATGATGATGGCAGTGCTATGTACTTGGGAAGCAGCATTCATTAATCCTTCCAACGATGCTACCAAGTAGTTAAAATTACGGTCCTCATCTTACAGAGGAGGGTAAGTGAGGGATAGTGAAGCTCTGTTACATGCCCAGGTGATGGTAGAAGCTGCTAGAAAGTGGTAGGGCTGAGATTGGAACTGAGATCTCCCTGCTCCTGGAGTCTGAGTTCTTAGTCACTGTTCTAGTCTGTCTGTCTATCATCAGTGGTAGGCTTCAGGTGGTGAAGTTGAGTTCTTGCCTGGAGTCAAGAAGAAGAGTCCTGAGGTTATTTTAACATCATTTCTGGCAAGTGTGTGGCGAGAAGGAAGTGTTTCTATTTTGTTCCATACACTGTGGAGGCATTTTTGGTGACACAGCCCTTTGGAACTTACCACTGGTGATTCCAGAATGTCTCTAAAATTTCTCTGTAAGTTCCTTTCTTTGAGCCCCACCCAGAATCTCCCAAACACAAAGAGAAACTCTGTTACAAAGTGGGAATGAGGTACCCAGACTAGTTCATAAAAGCCAATTTAACTAATAATTAAAATACAGTGTATCTACCGTGATAAACTAGTAATTAAGCCAGATGGAAAAGGGTAGCATTCAGTAAGCTATAATTCATGAAACTGTTCGATGCTCAAGGAAATATAGACTTAATGAAGAGAAAGATTGTTTTTTTAATTTGAAGACCACTGGATCCTTTCATAAAGGCTTTTAGACACAGGTAATGCTAGCACTTTAATTCCGTTTTCTCTTTGAAACCTGGCTTTCGTGTTCTTTGTACTTTAGGTAGGGGTGATATTACAAGGCACTCTCATACTTGACACCAGTCATTAGATTGATTTTGTTCATGTGTAGAACAAAAGATGGAGGGAGATAAAAGGGAAGGGGGAGGGGAGGGTTCCCCACTGGGCGCTGGTCTGGGCTGGGGTGACCGGAGGAGATGAGAGAGGGCAGCAGAGGGGATGTATGTGCAGAGATGAGAAACTAAATACGTGAGCTCATTTGTAATGAGATGGATAGACCTAGAGTTTGTCATACAGAGTGAAGTAAGTCAGAAAGAAAAAGACAAATACCGTATGCTAACACATATATATGGAATTTAAGGGAAAAAAATGTCATGAAGAACCTAGGGGTAAGACAGGAATAAAGACGCAGACCTACTGGAGAACGGACTTGAGGATATGGGGAGGGGGAAGGGTGAGCTTTGACAGGGCGAGAGAGAGTCATGGACATATACACACTAACAAACGTAGTAAGGTAGATAGCTAGGGGGAAGCAGCCGCAAGGCACAGGGATATTAGCTCGGTGCTTTGTGACAGCCTGGAGGGGTGGGATGGGGAGAGTGGGAGGGAGGGAGACGCAAGAGGGAAGACATATGGGAACATATGTATATGTATAGCTGATTCACTTTGTTATAAAGCAGAAACTAACACACCATTGTAAAGCAATTATAACCCAATGAAGATGTTTAAAAAAAAATAATAATAAATAAATATGTGAGCTCCACGTGGGGAACCAGGACACGCCTCTTGAGGGAGAAGCACAGCTGTGATGAGAAAAAGTCAAGAGTGTGCATGTGTACACAATCGTGCCTGTGTGATTGTGTGTTCTTACGTTCAGTTGTGCATTTATTCAATCTATCGAGCATCTTCTTTATGCCAGCTCTGTGCTCACAGATAAAGTCTGGGTCCTCAGGCAGTTCACATTTTTGTGGGGAAAAGAGACAAAAGACAAGTAAACAAGCATATAAAAAAAAAAACCAAATAAAATCACATACAGTGAAAACAGCCAGGATGAAACTAATTGAGGCACTAGGAGAATAGATAACAAAGGCACCAAACTGGAAGGGAAGTCTCCCGGAGAATGTGACTCGAAAGCCATGTATGAGGAAGAACTAGAAGAAGAACATTTCAGGGAGAGGGACCAACAAGAACCAAGGGCCTGGAGAGACAAAGTACCTGGTATGTTCTAAGAACTGGATGGAAAGCCAGTGTGACTGCAGCTCAGTGGTTAACAGGGAGAGAAATGTGTGATGAGCAAAAAGATGTGGCAGGGTGGGTCCATGAAGGAACTCACGCCAAGGTGAAGGGTCAGTTTAATTCTAAGGGTGGGGGAAAGCCACTGGGGGCGTTTGAGGGAGGGAGTGACAGGTCGAAGGAGCTTCCACAAAGATGGGCTTGGCTGTTGGGAGGAGAACGCATTGGGGGGTCAGGGACCAGTTGTGCTCATCACGGTGGCATGTGTCCTCCTGTCCCTGTTATAGGCACTGGGCAGACTGGGGAACCAGACAGCCACTTGCCTTTTGGCATTTTACAGCTGGAAGGACACTCAGTGTGAGTAACGTGGTTTTTGAGAGTTTTGATTTTACAGACGGTAGACGACAAAAGTGGAGGGCTCACAGGGTACTGCAACTTTCTCTTTGGCTAAAGAAAGTAAAAACTCAACTACCATCTGTGATCACATTCTTTTCATAAGAGAAAGGATATTTTAAAACCCAAACTATAAGGATATAATCTCGGGGGGAAAAAAACCCAATTTTTGTAGAAAACACTACGCTTTCCTTGTATTTTCAACATTTTGCTTTAGAAGCGGTGAGAACCTCCTTCCAGGCTGGGTACACACTCCCACATCAGTGTTCAGAACATCAGTGTTTTGGAACCATTGAGCCTGCCTATCTCGCCCATTTCACAGGTGAGACAAAGTGAGGCTCAGGAGACACGTGGCTTTCTCAGGGTGATGATGTGAGTTAAGGGCAGAGGGCCAAGGCCCCAGTCCCCTCACTCCAGATTCATTCTCCTTCCATTACATCATCACGCTGTACAGTCCGGATGATTTCTTCTGCTTTGCCAACTTTCAGATACTGCCCCATCTATTCCTGTCCAGGGTGCAGTACGCCGGCCATTTTCACTTCCCTGCCAAGATTTCTGAGAGCTGAGATACTTATGAAGAAACAAGAACTCAGCAAAACAGCTCACAGCCCAGAGCCTGATAAAAAGGAATTACATTCTTTATAAAGAAGAGGAGGGTGGTGTCTTACCTGATCTTTAGATAGGCTGCAACTCCAAACACCAGCAACACCACAGCAATGACTGTCACCGTAATGGCGGCGATGCTGCCTGGGAAGGAGAAGAGGCACAGAAAGAAGGTGAAGGAAGGGTGTTCACTCCAGATCATTCTGCAATGCGAAACCCAGGAGCTTGATTCTGTTATCAAAATGCTTCTCAGGCTAGGCTAAGTTCGGTAAATGGCCAATATTTATGAAGACCTTTTGGCTGGCCTGGAGTTCAGAAAACAGTTCACAGTAATATTTGATCATTTTTTTAAGAATGCCACCGATCTGTTGCTGCTGCTGCTGCCGTCTGCAGGGGTAGTGGATTTTAAATCTCCTGAAGTACTATTTTCTTCTTTCATGTGCTTTAGCTTGTCTTTCTAGCATTTGCAAAATATTGGAAGACCTAGGATGCTAAGTCAAGGGTCATGACAAAATAATGCTGTTGATTTTTTAATAAAGCAGAACCACAGCGCTATGTCAGTAGTGGCCACTTCAAAAGGGTCATCTTGGTAGGAGATGCACTAATTTTAATGATGCCATCAAATCAAAGCATTTTAAAAGAACACCTCTTTGGGTCATGTGTCCAGTTTTCAGCCCTGAAAGGTGAATCTGATTTTGTGGAGGACAAAGTCAAGTTTGGTGTATAAAATAAGGTCAAGTCTGGTAGGTAACGCTATGTTTTGTTTGTAGAAATAACCAGGCACAATTATAAAGTAACATGAAGGTTTTATCGTGTAGTTTGAAATCTGTTTCCAAAGGCAACTATTAATGGGCAGTTAAAAAACAAAAAACCCTTTGAGCACATAGCCTTGTAAGAATAACCATACTGCTTCCAGAGATTACTACTTTGGGGCACAGTGCTCCTTTTGTGTGAGATGGTGGCTAATAATGTATATATTTCAGTTTTATTTCACCTCAGAAATACCAAGAATCAATTGGGCTTTTGTCTCCTCATTGTTAAAGTGACTTTTTAGCATTAAAGTTGGTACTAGGGATCCCATTTACTCGTTCAGGCCACTGAGAAATTATTTTTTACTTCAACAAATGAATGGGACTCTTAAACACATTGGAAAGAGCATCAGATCTGGAGTCTGAATATGCGGATTCACGCGTGGTTCTATCATTAGCTGTCTGACTATGGGCTAATTACTTAACCCTGTGGACCCATACGCCACTCACCTGCTGTGACAGAGAAAGAAGAGCTGTTCTAGCTGCCCACATAATTTGAAGAAAATTAAATGAGGTGCCCTGTGCACCAAGCTAAAGTCCTATCCAGATATACCTTCCTGGACCAGTGCCCATCTTTCATGAACTATATCGCAAAGGTGATGGATCTGTCCCACATTTTTGGAGATTTACTATTTGCGGATGGTTTTGCCACTTCTCCTTCTATTTTTTCCCCCCCTCTCTTATGAATGCCTTTTGTATATTGTTCTTCTCATTAGCCCTTCCACCAAAGGAATTAGAGCAGAGCTAAGAAGCAAGTGAGTCTACTCATCAACTCTTTAGTAACTCCCGCCAAGGTTTGGGTGAAAGAAGGCTACAGGAGACATGCATTTCTAAAAGGCCAAGGAGGTATTGCTAACATTGAGACTAAGACCAGAACTTGGTGTGTCTACACAGACCGACCGTAATGTACCATTTTAGAGCTTCCACTCTTGGACACTCACACGCCCATCTCTTTGCTCCCAGAGTCCTTTAGGGCCAGATTGGTATAATTATCAGCACAATTCTCTTTCCTTTTTACTATCGTCAAGGTAGAATTATGGCACCGAACACTCAAATATGGAGACTGGATCAAGTAGAGAAAGTTTGAGGTCAGTCCCCTTATGGATAACCTCTACCCTGCACTTAGCTTCTCGGCCTCCAAACTGAGCTGAAATTAGTACCATTCAACGTTCACTGAAGCCTCTTAACGGCTCTTTTAAGAGCTTGTGAAATGAGGATTATTACTGCAAGGTAAGGTGATGGGGATAATTTCAAGATTCAAAAAGGTACACTGATTGCAATTAGGAGCTTTGAAAACTGACCTTTAAATTTAATTTCCTCCTTTCAAAAAAATGGGAGGAGAGAAAGAATATAGTTGATTTCTCTATAAGACCCTTCTTTCTTGCCCCAGGATACATTTAATTTAGGAAATCATAGGTTTGTCCTTCAAAGTTTCTTCCCTCTAGGCAGTTGGATCTCCTCCAACTCTGCGATTTACTGGATATATTTAAATACCACCTCTACTGAAGAAAAAACAGGCAATTCCCCAACTCAAGTGCTGTTTCTTTTTGTTTTTTTTGAAACAGAAAGTAGTAGAATGACCGGCTTCCTCTCCATGTGACTGGTGGCTGTCTGGCTCTCTGTGTAGACCAGTCTTCAAACAGGGCTCTTCAAGGCCACCCTTCTTGTTCACAAAGGACAGCCGTGCAACAAGAGATGGAATTAGCAGGTGATTCCCCCCATGGGCTCTTGAGGGCAGCTGAGCGAAGGGGTGTTTCTGAGGGTTCATATTGCCCCAAAGGAGGCCAAAACGTGTGAGGTGAAATAGATGGTACTTAAATATTCGGCCACCTCCTTAACTATTCTGCCACCCACCAGCTCTTCTCAGAGGGTGCCACCGTGGGGGCAAGGGTCTTCTGGAACCAGAAGGGCTTCATCAGGCCCCCAGCCTGGGAGGGCTTGTGTCCTAAGCTCGCTTTCACCTCCACGGCAGCTGCAGCTGCCCCCCTCCGAAGCAGCCGGGAAGTTCATGCTGGGAAGTTCCACGCCTCAGGGCATCGCAGTTTGAGCATCTGAGGGGTTTGCTGAGCTGACAGTAGCCAAGGGTAGCAGGACTTTATGCGGAACCGAAAAGGCCTGATTTCCTCCTTGTGAAAACAAATGCCATTTCCCCCTGAGTTCTGTTTAAAGTAAACTGGATACTTCATGACCTTTTTTTCCCCCTTAGATTCCATATATATGTGTTAGAATACGGTATTTGTTTTTCTCTGGGATAAGGAGGGTGGGAGGGAGGGAGAAGTAAGAGGGAAGAGATATGGGAACATATGTATATGTATAACTGATTCACTTTGTTATAAAGCAGAAACGAACACACCATTGTAAAGCAATTATACTCCAATAAAGATGTTAAAAAAAAAATACAACAGGGTATTGCTTTTATCTGTATTTTCATTAGCATTCAGTCAACTCAAAAAATGTATTAATTAATTAATTACTGCATTTTGTATGTGTCAGTCATAGGATGGGTTATTACTATAATAGCAGAAATTAAAATACCATTTATAAGGAAAAAAAAAATAAACTGGAATTCCCCTTCTCGTACTTCGTCTTTCGAGGCAGGGCAGGGAGAGGAAAGATGAGGAAGGTGTGGCTAGGGCAGGGAAGCTCTGCCCTATGAGGAAGGTGTGTACACTGGGTAAGCAGTGCCCTGGGGATGGGGGATGGGGAGGTGGCTGGCATTTCTGTCTTCCTCATCTTCCCTGTTGGCATGTGTGAGTTTCAGACTGGGTGTGATTCACTCTGTGAAGCCCTGGAACCAGAAGAAATTAAGAGAGAACCGGAGGAAATTTATGTATTTTCTAAGCCGAGATGCTAGAATATTCCACTGTGCCAACACGTTCTGCCTGACCAGAGGGCTGTTGAAGAGCCACGAGCCAAAGCCTCCTTGAAGTCTGGGTCTCTCTGATGGGGTTTCTCAGGGGGCCATTTCCCCACTTTCATAACAACTCAGAACAGAAAAACAGAACAGGCTAAAGAATGATCTGTTCTACACTTGTGGGTGGTTACTTCGGTCTGGTGCTGGGCCAAGAACTTTACAGCTCCCATCTCATTGAATTCTCTTTATGAGATGAAGAGAATGATTCCCATTTGATGGATGAGCAAGTTAAGGCTCGGAGAGATTTAAGAACTTGATTCAGGTTTTATAAGCTGGTAAATGATTAAGCTGTCATTTGAACCCAGGACTATTTCCTAGGTTTTGCATGTTTAATCATTAATATACTGGTGACATCCCTGGCCCTTTTCTCAGCTTGGCCAGCTCCTACACTTTCTTTATGACAACTAAAGATCAACCCTTCTGGGAAGCTTTTCCTGACACCCCCAAGCAAGCTGTAGTGTTGTTGTGTGTTCTCAGCTCTTTGTGTCTGCTTCTCTTAAACACTCTGTGTTGTATTTTTGAGCTTCCCCAGACAGATTCTAATCATATCCATCTTGCATCTTATCCCCCTTCTTCCTGAACTCTCCGCACTGGGCACAGTCTCTAGCCCATAGTGGGTATTTAAATTATTTTTTAAAATGTCGAATGATTAAATGTAATACTCGCAAAAAAAAAATAAAAAAGATAACTGGCAGTTTTGGAGACTAGTCACTGTGCTAAGAAGGTCCCCAAGCAGCCGCCTCTCCACCTGTCCATCGTGGAACCCCTGCTCCAGGTCTTACCTCGGCATCTACTCCTATGACTCTACAGCTATGGTCCAACCGCCCCAGTGTGTGCTTGCGAGTCCCCATGGACGACTGAGCTGGAGGAGAGTTATTTTAGGACTCTCTGTCTGATTAAAGTCAGAAAATATCCTTGAAGTAACCAGAACAAAATCCCAGAAGCCCACGCTTCTGGTTGGACCTGGTCAGACTACCCGAGGGAGAGGGTTTCCCTGGAGGGCATCACTTGCCCTGCTTCGACTCTGTTCTGTGCCCGTGCAGTCCTGGAATAAACTATGACATCATTTAGAGGCTCTCTCCGCCGCCCCCCACACCTGCCTCTCTTTACTACGCTTCAGCTAGTCCTTCGCAGACACAGGACGTCCTCCACACTAGAAGGGACTCTGCTCCTGTCCAGACTACCTCCCCGTCACTTGTCCTAAAGGTGTCCTCCTGTCTTCCTGGGCTTAGCAATGTTCCCAAACCTCAAATGTTCCCCTGGGGACTCTTCTCATTGAGGAATTTCCCCCCCATTTTAAACATGAAAGAAACGTTTCATCTGACCTCTTTGGCAGGATACTTGCCAATCATATCAAAAAATGAGAATATTAGGATGTGATAGGATGAACCCGAATGACCTCCAAAAGAAAGAGCTTTCCTAGGCTCTTTAAAAAAGTTATCGCTCTGAGAGAGCCAGGGACAGGGGAGGTGACGGTGGGGTGTTCTCAGGATGATAAAAGAAGGTGAGTGTCTTGCTGCTATCTGTGGATGACTTCTGGACTACATCTCATTGGGAATTCATCAGTCAGGCTTGTTTAGAATGCCCGTGTAAATGCTTTGACCAAGTTCCTGGGTATGCATGTGTGTGTGTCTGATCTATTTTGAGAAGTCTTTAACAAAACCTCTGGACTGTTTTTCAATGTTCTTACTCTTTTCTTTCCTCTTTCCCATCTAGAGAATAGGTAAGAAACAGAAAATAGGAGCAGGTGGCCACTTCAGAGAGCGTGGTGGCTTCTTCAGTCAAGGTCACCAAGAGGAAAGGAACGTTCTGTCTCAGAGGAATTCTTCCTCTTTAAACGCATGTGTCTGCGGGGCTTCCCTGGTGGCGCAGTGGTTGAGAGTCCGCCTGCCGATGCAGGGGACACGGGTTTGTGCCCTGGTCCGGGAAGATCCCGCATGCCGCGGAGCGGCTGGGCCCGTGAGCCATGGCCGCTGAGCCTGCGCGTCCGGAGCCTGTGCTCCGCAGCGGGAGAGGCCACAGCAGTGAGAGGCCCGCGTACAGCAAAAAAAAGCCAGAGTAGGGAAGAGGTGGGAATGAAGATGTTCTCTAAAGGATGGGCTGAACTTGGACAGAGAGCAATGAAATTTTTAGGCAAGAACCAGCTAGATGGAGGTACATATATACAATGGAATATTAATCAGCCATAAAAAAGAATGCAATTGGTCCATCTGTAGAGACTTGGATGGACCTAGAGACTGTCATACAGAGTGAAGTTAAGTCAGAAAGAGAAAAACAAATACCATATCCTAACACATGTATATGGAATCTAAAAAAAAAAAAAGGTTATGAAGAACCTAGGGACAGGGCAGGAATAATAAAGACACAGATGTAGAGAATGGACTTGAGGACACGGGTTGGGGGGAAGGGTAAGCTGGGACAAAGTGAGAGAGTGACATGGATATATATATACACTACCAAACGTAAAATAGATAGCTAGTGGGAAGCAGCTGCATAGCACAGGGAGTTCAGCTGGGTGCTTTGTGACCACCTAGAGGGGTGGGATAGGGAGGGTGGGAGGGAGACGCAAGAGGGAGGGGATATGGGGATACATATGTATATGTAGAGCTGATTCACTTTGTTATAGAAAAACTAACACACCATTGTAAAGCAATTGTAAAGGTGTTAAAAGAAATTAAAAAATAAAGAACATTAAAAAGAAAAAAAATAAAATAACTGATTCTAATGAAAGTGTAGCTATTTGTTAAATTGAACTTTATAAGTAGTTATGATGCAAAATTAAAACTCCTTTATAAGGCATACAGCTTGCATGCAAATATGATACAGAACAGTTTTTTTTTGTTGTTTTTTTTTTTGCGGTACGTGGGTCTCTCACTGCTGTGGCCTCTCCAGTTGCGGAGCACAGGCTCCGGATGCGCAGGCTCAGCGGCCATGGCTCACGGGCCCAGCCGCTCCGTGGCATGTGGGATTTTCCCAGACCGGGGCACGAACCCGTGTCCCCTGCATCAGCAGGTGGACTCTCGACCACTGTGCCACCAGGGAAGCCCAATACAGAACTGTTTTTAATTAGCACGATCCAAGTTTGTCTCCGTGTTAGTCCTTCTCTCTGCTGCCCCATCCCCTCCAATCTTTAAATCATTAAAGTACTGCTTAATCATTTCTTCACACAGTGGCAGAGGTAAACTTTATTAAAATTAGTCAAATATGACCACAATTGGAATCTTTTACTTCATGTTTATACTATTTCTTAAAAGCTAGTTAGTTTGCAGGATTGGTCAGTGGGCAGACTTGGGATTCAAACTTTGGGCAGGATCCCTGATATCTATACTTTTCCACTTCCTGTCATCAGAAGCCCTGGTTTGGGGACTGGCTTTACTTTTATCTAAAAGAATTTTACCTACTTGTGTAGCATATAGTTAAAAATGTATACTAGAAACACAAATCTCTGTTGAGATAATAAAAGATTTGCATTCACCCAAGCAAGTGTGTGTTTCTTTTTTCTTCATTTCTCTCTCCTGCAGGCACATAGCTGTACTTGAAGGATGCAGGGAGCACAGGTTTGTAATCAATGCCAAACGGGGCACACAAGTCGGCACAGTTCCTGGTTACCATGGTTTTAAAATTTCCTTACTTCACTTACAATCACAATCTTTCCCAACACAAATGAAGCCTCGTTCCCACCTGGAATTTTTTATAACTACCTGTTTAGGTTGCCCAACCCCAGCTCTCCTTTGACACCTGTAATGTAAACTAGGCTGGGTTTCTAAGAATAGCAAACAGTGCCCCTCATCCCCTTTCCCTATAGCATCCTGACAAGCTGATGTCCACACAGCAGCTTCCCATCAACATCGCGTCAGGGAGCACTCCTCTCATTCAGTGCTCTCCAGACCGAAAGGAGCCCACGGAGAGTAAGAATTCTTCCCGAAACAGGGGTGACCCCTACATCTGTATGCTATTAACAGACTCTCCTTAAAGACTGAATGCAGTCTTGGCTTAACAACATTTCTCAGGGGACAGCTCTAGTATTGTGCCAAGAACAGTAATAAAAGCATTAAGAAAAACAATCGTGGTCGTAAAAGTCTCAGCAGCCATCCTTTACTGCAGTTCCCTGTGCCAGGCACTGAGCTAGGCAGAGCGGGGTAGGTATCTCCACTTAGGAGTTTAGCAAAAGCAGTTAACAAAAATCTATTCAGCTGGTTAGTACGCAGAAATGGGATTCAACCTCTGAGGCTGGATTCCCCAAACTTATGCTTCTCTACTTTCTGTGACCAGAAGACCTGGCGTGAAGACTGGCTTTATACATGCACTAGCTGAACAGTCTTGGGCAAGTCGCTTTACTCCTTTGCGCCTCTATGGCCTCATTTGTGTCCCTATCTCTACCTGTAAAGTGAGAATTCGTTCAATCATTCACACAACTGATGTTTATTGTTTACTACGTGCCCAACTTTGACGAATCGCTTGCTTCCTCTCAGAGTGCTTTTACAAATTAAACAGTGTATTTAAAATGCTTTGTCCATCATGAAGTGCATTACAAAGGTCTCAGTCTCTGGGCATCTCTTACCCATAAAAACTCTTTAGCCAGGAAGAAACTTGAATCCAGAAAAGATCGGAGCCAGCCCTAGTATTCGAAATGATTGTGGATCTGAAGCTCAAGTTTTGCTTCCAGCCTGATCATGACCAATGGAATAATGTAATTTTACTGTTGAAAGGAAATTAAGAAGGTTCATTGCCTCTAACCCCTTCATTTTACAGATGATAACATAGAAATTAAGAGATTTGGCTGAGATCAGACTCCATCAGTGGCAGAGCTGGGACTAGATACCTTTGAATTCCTGGTTTGCCTTCTTTTAAATTTTCTACCTCTTGGTCTTATCCCAAGTAAAAGCCTTAAGCCACTGATAGCTGAGGCAATGAACAAAGACAAGACCCCATCCTCTATGTCACGACAATGTTTTCAAAATTCAAACATCTCTATACCACTCTCATGATTTTTGCCATGTCCACATCACTGATACTATTATTTTCTTAATATCTGTCCTTTTTTTTTTTTTTGCGGTATGCGGGCCTCTCACTGCTGTGGCCTCTCCCGTTGTGGAGCACAGGCTCTGGACGCGCAGGCTCAGTGGCCATGGCTCACGGGCCCAGCCGCTCCGTGGCATGTGGGATCTTCCCGGACCAGGGCACGAAACTGTGTCCCCTGCATCGGCAGGCGGACTCTCAACCACTGTGCCACCAGGGAAGCCCTAATATCTGTCTTTTAATTAAATTATTTTTCTTTAGATACTGACTACATATAGCCACACCCTAAGCAATGATAGCTATGAAATCATGAGTTTGATGCGTTATTTTAGTCTTTTTTCAAATTAATACTGAAACAAAAACATAGATTTATTAGAATGAAGAAGGTTCATCCTCTTGCATACTACCTGTATAGGGACTTAAATCATACTTTTGGGAACACTGCTCCCACGAACCAAATTTTCACAAAGAAACTCGGGGTGAGATGCTGGATTGGGGGTAGATCACAGCCCTCAGATCCCCTGGAGGAGGCCAGGAAGAATGGAGGGCAGAGAGTCGGGGTCATCAGGGCCAGTGTCAACGCCTGTCACTACTTTAGGGAATGTGGCAGCTTCATGGATACTGCTTCTTGGTGGAGGTCAAAACCGGGGAAATGTGGCACAGAAGGACGAGTCAGCTGTCCTGACTTACCCAACCCCCGGGGTAGCAGTGCAGACATGAACAGAGACTGTATTTCTAAGACCGTGATGCTAACTAAGCCCTGATCATTGTCCCTAAACATGCTTCGTGTCAGTTTCTGCTTCTCATTCTTTCCTGCAGGGCAGAGTCACAGTGCCTGGCTTTATAAGCCTATCATAACTCTCTCAAAGTTACCTTATATCATAACTCTTTCAAAGTTACCTTGACATGAATGGGGATCTCAGCTCTGAGTCAGACCTACCCCAGACCTCTTGAGGGATGGAGGGACATCCTGGGAGATGGACATGTTGGAGAGATTTCTGGGGAATAATTTTAAAAAAAAGATCAGAGAATCCCCTCTACTGTTTGTCCTGGATGAGGAGAAGTCTCCCTCTCCTCTTGTGAAAATTCTGATCTATAGCGTGAGTGGGCGAGCAGTATCACATTAGGTCACCAAATCCTTTGACTGAAGGACAAAGATATTTCTATTCTGGAGTCAAATCAGAAAGAGGGAAAGAAATCCTGACATCTCTCTGCTATCGGAGTATCTTTAATGCAATTAGCCTTGAGAGTATCAAAAAGATACTGGAGGGCTTCCCTGGTGGCGCAGTGGTTGAGAGTCCGCCTGCCGATGCAGGGGACGCGAGTTCGTGCCCCGGTCCGGGAGTATCCCACATGCCGCGGAGCGGCTGGGCCCGTGAGCCATGGCCGCTGAGCCTGTGCATCCGGAGCCTGTGCTCCGCAATGGGAGAGGCCACAACAGTGAGAGGCCCGCGTACTGCAAAAAAAAAAAAAAAAAAAAAAAGATACTGGAACAACTAGCTGTGTGGCAGTGGGAAGGAGGAGATATGTGTAGGCTGAGAAGTCAGCCTTTTGTAGCCTCTGACTTTCAACTTAAGGGGCCAAGTTGGGGATCTCAACTCTGAAGTCATCCCTTTGCAAATTCCCCACAGAGAGGGGAGAAGCATGTATCGCAGGTGCCATTTACCTGCATGAAGACAGAAAAAGAAGGTTTTTTGGTTGTTCTCTTTAGTATTTCCTCTATCTCTTCAGTATTCCAGTGATGAAAATGAAACATGACCACAGATAAAGCAATACTGAAGGGGAAAATAAACCAGAAAAATTGGTATATGCCGTTTTTGAGACTCATCTAGTCTGCAGGTGAAGGCTCAGACCCCTTTGAGGCTCATCAGCCTTGGCAAGTAAGGCCTTCCATGCTGGCATTTTCTTGGTTCCAAGGACACGGCAAGAAGGAAGGGAGGAACTTCTTAGGGCCCAAGACAGAGTCCTAACCCTGTTTGCAATGATAAACTTGCAGTGTGCAAGTTTATCATTTTTTATCATGGAAAAATGACTCTCGCTAGGGAGCAGAGAGTCAGTTTCAGGTCACCTGTCTCAACATCTTGACAAAGGGCAGTGACACTATAATTCCTGCAGCCCAAGGACTTGAGGATCTCTGCAGAATCATTAGTTAATTTAGCTTTGCCTCCATGTAATTAATCACCTAGGCAAGGTAGGAACCTGCTTTTGGAGACTGTATTTTATTTACCAAGCTTTAATTTCTCCCAGACTCAGGATCCCAAGGTTTTAGAGTTAAAAACTTTGGAAAGAAAATAATTTCCAAACTTTGATGCCAGTTAGGGGAAGAAGGCAACCTCCAGCTCTTAATCCCCCACCCTCAGGTGCAAATGGAGCCTCGGCAAAATCCTGTAGGCTCAGCTTTTGTATCCTCCCTCCTCCATGATTTATTTTCTCCCAGCTAGAAATCTCTAGTTGTATGCACTCTTCAACCCTTAGCTTTGGATTTTCCAAGTTTCATGAAAGTGCTACTATTTCCAATGTGAACATAGTTACTTTTCTCTTTCACACTTTTTGGATTATCCTTTTATGTATTGTGTTATAGGCAGGTGCTAAAATGGATCTTGATTACCTAATCTTTACAGTAATAATCCTTTTGGGAGTCTTGAAGTGTTGTCACAAACATTTTATTCTTTCAAGTTAACAAAACACAAAGTCTAGAAGAGTCAAACTCTTGCTGGTAACCACACTGAGAATTAGGGACCCGACTGTAATAATAAGAGCAGCCAACATTTATTTAGTGCTATGTAAGGGACTCTTTATATACTTGTCTCATTTAACTCTAAAAAGAATCCTATAAGGCAATTATAGTACTATTATTACCCTCATTTTACAGATGAGGAAAATGTGACACTCAGTGATGAATAAACTTGCCAGGTCTTCCATCTAGTAAATGGCATTGGTGAGATCTGAACCAGGCAGTCTGATGCCAAGGTTTGTACTACAAGTAACATTCTTACCCTCCTAGAGCCTGGCTTTGAAATGACGCCATAATTTCACCAAACAGAAATATGGCAAAGTGTTTTTGATGGCCCCCTTCATGGACTTACTGAGATTTTATGACTTTAACCTATGTTCACCTTAAATTTTGAGCCCGTGTTCTATCCCTGAAGGCCTGTGGGTCTGATGATAAAAGCAAGATACTGTTAAATAAAACTCTGTCTCTTACTGGCCGATATTTTTCTTTCCCAGGACCAGAGAACAAGGCATACCGAGGACAATTATCAACTTAGTATCCATTATGTGTTCTCCTCATGCAATACTCCTGACTCAACCCACTTCAGGGGGGGATGTTCTAGCACCTTTTCTGAGGAAGACAATCGGTTAGTGCTGATCTGGTCTCACTTTCCTGTTATTATTTTGAACAAAAAAAGACATGCTCTTCTGAGTCAGATTACAGTAAGTTCAGTCTGGATATGGAATCGGGAATATTCCAACCAGTTTTCCCAGTGAGCCAACAAGCCATAGATTCATTTATCATATCAGCAGCTGTGCTTACAAGCTAAATTCCACTTTCTCAGTGAAGTATTTCCAAAATCACTTTAGTCATATGTGACTAGTGAAAATATTTGAAGCAGAAGAAAAGAAAGTGTTCCATGGAGACAAAGTCTCTAAATGTAATGAGACAAAGTATGTGATGGAGTTGCATTGCTACTAGATAACAATACCAATGGTAACTAGCTGATTTTATTACCTTGCCATATATTTTTCGAAGGATATTTTGGAAATATTTTAAAACCGGATTAAGATTTAGGCAGTAAAAGTAAACCAAAGGAGAAATAAAAGTAGTAGAGACAAGAATTTAGAATCTTTTTTTGACCTGAAATATTATCTGACAGTTGGAGCTCCTTATGGGAGTTTACCTGCTGTAAGCAAGCTTAGAGGTTTAGCTTAAGTTTAAAGAATTGGGCACAAAAGAAAAAATGTGAGTGAGGATTTATAATCCATACTCTTGTCAGCCTTGCAGTCCACGTGGACCAAAGATAGGAGCCAGCATGATGGGAAAAGAGAGATGTGGTGGGATTATGGGAGCTTTGACATGAGAATGAGAGTGAAGAGAAGTGGGTGAATTTGGGACCTACTAAGAGTTCAAACCAACAGTTCTCGGTGATGGAAAGAACACAGAGAAGGAAGGAGGATTAGACTAAAAGATGTTGGCACCATTCACTGTTAGAGGCCAGGCCTGAGCACGTCATGATTTAATATTTGTAAAACTGAGTCTAGGATAGATACAATATTTTTTAGGATTATTGCTTTCTGATATATTTTGGGCAATCTGGAAGAATCTGATCAATAAATGTTTAATGCTCTTTTACGTTTTTTTGTTAAATCCTCATTTCCCCCTTTAATATATTTTGAATAGATCATCGAAATATAATGGTCATTAACTTACTATTGTATTACTTACAATACATATATATTTTTTTACTCCTAAAATCTTTCTATGTATACTTTAAAAATGATTCTTCCCCCTTTTCTAGGAGTTAATTCATTTTTCAAATCTATATTTATCCTAAGAGTGGGTCGGGAATAAGGAGGTGTTTTGACAGCTGAAAGTCCCTTGCAGGTATGGATGCAGAGAGGATTAGATATCTGTGCCTGCCTGGTGTCCTTTCTTTCAGGGTATTTATTAGCACAGTTCATACTGAATAAATCTGGAGTCAGACTAGCAAATTAAAGTTCAAAGGCCTTCACCCATTTTCACAATTATGAGTCCTTCTCTTTGTAATGGAAAGCATAGGACAGCGTAAGACCAGGGGCCACTTGGATCTTACAGACAAAAGAGAATACCCAGTCTGCAACAAGCCGAGAGACTATAATTTTCAAGTTTGCATATGTAGGAATTGGGGACGATTCGGGTATAACTTGGTGGGCAGTATCGGTTTATCCCTTAAGCATTCACACAGCACCATTCAGTTCAGTTCAGGACGTCACAAACATACTGTAGTCATAGCTTCCACCCTTGAAGAGCGCTGATTTAATAACCCAGACGATCCATATTTAACACATCACATCTCTGTCTCTTTTCCTTTAAAAGCAAAACAAAAACTGAAAAACGACAATGAAAACTCGTTTCTTCTGCACAGCTGCTTTTGGATGGCTGTGGCTACCATCTGCTTCTCCTCCCATCGGGAAGCTCCACCCCTCAGGCCCAGCTGGCAGCCCTGGGCATTCGACAACATCCCATGTGGTTCATGTCCACAGCAGGTCTGGAGGCCGTAGGTCCTTCCCAACTTTTCATTTCTACGAATTCAGCTAGGATGGGTTCAGTGGAAGGAAGACCTGACTTCGGGTCACTCATGAGAACTGAATTTGAATCCTGGCCTGGTCACTCAAGTGAGGACTTAAGTCGCTAAACCTCTCTGTGCCTGTTTTGTCACCTACAGCAGAGATACACCATCCAGCTCACCTCGCTGGAACGTTCTGAAGATTAGATGGAGGGTTACCTGTGCGAGTCACGAGCCCAGTTCTTAGAACACGTATATTCTCAGTAAGCCTCATATGAATGTGAATCTCATTCCTTCTGCCTTGGATAATTCTAGTAAACAATTTTTGTGGTATGATAAGCCAACAACAACAACAACAAAACCCCTGGAAGATTGTCTCTCTTGTGTTCAGTGTATAATGAAGAGACCTTAAAGTCAGAGCAGCTAAATGACATGGTCTGTCAGTGACAATGGCCAACCGGAAACCAGGTATAAACCGGTCTACGTGTTACCAGTCCTGAACTCCCTGCAGTTTACGTACATGGATTCCTGCCAGTTGAATATTCTTAAGTATAATTCTGAACATGTTCTGCCTCAAAAGCCTTTGGTGACTATCAATGGCTTGTCAAGTAAAGTAATTTGCCTCATCCTGTTACTCAGGGTCCTCTAACACTTGTCCTGAAATCTTCCTTCCAGCTTCTCCTGCAATGTCTTCCTTCACACATCCTGGGATCCATCCTGGGATCCATAGGCTACTCGCCATGCTGGGTACACGCGACACTGTAAACGCCACAAGGGTGGCGATTGTCTCATTCATGGCCAAATCCTCACTGTCTAGCCAGATGCCTGACTCACAGTGAGAGCTCAATAAGAGTTCGTTGAAGATGATGGGCAGTCTTCATTATGATAAACACAGTAACAATGATAATAGCAATCCCAACAGCAAAATAATAACAATAATGATGATAGTGGTAAATAATAGTAAAATAACAAGCATAGACATCAACAGAGTCATAGCTCAACAGCCACTATGCTGTACATAGACCCTCGCCAGGTCTCTCTGGTGAGGGTGTGGTGAGTAGTGAGATCAGTTACAGGGGTATTTAGTTTCTTATCTCAACTAAACTTTTTAATAACCCCATCATTTGGAGACTACCCTTATCCCATTTTATTGGTTTAAAGGCTCAGAGAGATTAAACAGCTTCCCTGGTACTGGCTGATTGCCTCTTTCATACATTTATCCAACAAGTGTCATTTCAAGTCTACCATGTGTCAGGCTCTGTCTCAGGGGTTGGGGATGTAACCTACATCCTCCCGTTTGTGAGCAACGTCCTTGCTTTCATGGAGCTGACAGTCTAGTGGCAGAAAGCAGACACCTACTCAGCAAATAAATGAGATAATGTCAGCAAGTGGTAAGTGATTAAAAGGAAAGTAAAGCAGGATAAAGGGATCCATGGCGATGCGATTACTGTTTCAGAGAGGGGTATGAGGAAAGGCTCCTGAGGAGATGACAGCTGAACAAAGTCCTTCCTGATGACAAGGAGCGAGCCACTGAAGACCCAGCAGGAAAATGTTTCAGGCAGAGGGAATGGTAAGTGCAAAGGCCCTGGGGCAAGAGTGTCTGCGGTCTGTTCAAGAAGCCGTAAGATTGCAGTGTGTTTGCTGGTGAAAGTGGAAGCAGGTGAGAGCACTGAGGCAGGGTGGGTTCCGAGTGTGCTGAGCACCGCAGGCATGACACAGACTTCAGCTTTTACTCTGATTCAGAAGGGCAAGCAAATGGAGTGTTAGAGCTGAGGAGGGACAGGATCTGTCCTGGGTTTTGAAAAGGGTCGCTCCGGCAAGGGTGTGGTGAGTAGTGAGATCAGTTACAGGGGTATTAAAGTCCCACACGTGAGAGAGGACCGAGGGGTGAGAGGAAACTGGGTTCTGAGGGACCAGATGCAGCGTATGTGAGAGATGAAAGAAGTCTAGGATTATTCCACAGTTTCTGAGGGAGGACTGGACGGAGGGGTGAGGAAATCAGTAATTCATTTGATCCGTATGACATCTGAAATGCCTAAGAGCCACCCAAGTGGAGACCATGAGTTAGCTGACAGCTGGGTGTCGACATGTCTTTAGTTCAATGAAACAAAACAGGGATAGAATTTTACATCTCCGGGCTATCAGCATGTGGATGGCATTTTTTTTTCTTTTTAAATTTATTTTGTATTTTTTTTTACATCTTTATTGGAGTATAACTGCTTTACAATGGTGTGTTAGTTTCTGCTTTATAACAAAGTGAATCAGCTATACATATACATATGTTCCCATATCTCCTCCCTCTTGCGTCTCCCTCCCTCCCACCCTCCCTAACCCACCCCTCTAGGTGGTCACAAAGCACCGAGTTGATCTCCCTGTGCTATGCGGCTGCTTCCCACTAGTTATCTATTTTACGTTTGGTTTAAGTCACGAGATGTGATGAGGTCATCTCAGGAGTGAGTGTGGGGAGAAGAGGAGAGCGTGCGTGTGGAGAGCTGCAGGAGAGGAAGACAGTGTTGGCCCTGGGGTGCTCCAGTGTAGGAAGGTGAGGGGGTGAAGTAAGGCGACAGACACGGAGAAGGAGCAGTGTGACGAACCAAGAGAGACTGTCCTGGAGGTCAAGTGGAAACAGTGCTTCAAAATGAGGGCAGTGACCATCCGTGTCAAATGCCGCTGCTAGGTCGGGTACGCCAGGACTAAGATTTAACCCTCAGAGCTGGCAGTATAGAGGGTACCAGATACCCCGACCAGAGCAATTTCCGTGCTTGCAACTGCCGGCTGGATTCTGCACCCAGGTATGTGCAGCACACAGGTGCCTGAATCTCCCCTTGCCCTGTCTTCTCCTCGGGCCGCAATTCCCTTCATCTCCTACAACTCAGTTCATGTGCTCCCTCTATCATGAAACCTTCCCTAATCCCGCCAGTCAAATCTAACTCCCATAACATTTACCTTGTTTTTGAATTATTTATTGGTGACTATGTCTGGATACTTGTTGAATGGACAAGTCCTCGGATTATAGAAATATGCTATGTGAACTCATGCAGAAGAAGACAACGTGCTCAACAAAAGTGCAGTATGATTACTGCCACTATGAAAGCAGCACAAGGGTCTCTAAAACAAAAACATCTGCAGATAGTCACCTGTGAGCACAGTGTCACAGGGTGCTGCCTAGTCTGCTGGGCTGATGGTGGAGCAGGGCGGCAATGCTGGTGCTTAAAGAAGAACCAATGGTGGTTTAAAGGATTTAAACCACCATCGGGTCTTCTTTACCCTGGGCGGTGTAACCTTGGGTGAGTCACTCCAAACTTCTGGGACGCAATTTCTTCACCCTTGAAATGAATAGCTTGTATCACATCTGCTCAAAGATCCTCCCACCCACCCTGCTTCATTCTCAGATCAGAAACTGAGTGGTGTTAAGAGTTACTGGTGTCCTTTCTTTTTACTGAAACTGTAAAATCTCAGAGGACAGGTCTTACGCTTATTAACACTTCTTTGCATCAAGCACCGGGTCCTGGTGGATGCACAATAGATATTCTTTGATTTAATAGATCATAAGGGATGAATCCCCTTGGGTCTATGAAATGTACACTGGCCATGCTCAGTGATCTCCCTCTGACCTGTCACACCTTCCTCTCAAGTCAAGCAATCTTTCCTTCATTCATTTACCCTGGAGTTCTTACCGGGGGCCATATTCCCTAGAACTATAAAGTTCTGGCTCATGACCCAGCTCTGTCACTAATTTTGTGTCTCTTAGCCCTGCTGGCTTTGAGTTGAGGAAATCAAGACACATGGTCGAAAACACAAGCCAGAACAGTGGAACAGGGCTGTCTTGGATAATCTAGCCCATGAAACCGAGGGACTTGAAAAAAGTAGTAGGTTACGCCACATTAGGGAGTCTCTTGCATGCCAAGCTCAGAATTTGTGCAGAGGGGGCAGAGGTTGGAGGAAGGGAAACCAGTTAGAAAACTGAAAAAGTAGTGCAGGTGGTGGTGAGGTCTGAACTAGGAAAGGGAAGAGATGGGGCCACTGCCTCAAGCCTGTTCTTGGATGGCACCTTTGTTAGGGACGGACCTGAGGACCCTAAGTCAACACCCACTCTCCTCCAGGTACCGAGTCCATTCTTGAGATATTCCCTGCATGCTGGCAGCATGGAAAGTATCAGACAGAAAGTGGGGATGTGGCAGAAAGTAAAGACAGAAAGTACACATCTAAACACAGCGTGCTAAGTACTGGCCGGAGGTACAAACAGGGCGCTAATGGGGACGGGGCTACGCAGAGGAAACTATGATTGGACTGCGAGTGCCGGATTCCCTCCTTTTGCCTCTGCAGATCCACTCTCCACCTTTCTCCACGTTGCTCTCTGACTTGCTCTCCAGGAGGCTGAACTGTCTGCACCACAATGGGCTTCCTTGTCCTTGGCTTCTGGCTGCATATCAGAGTAGAGGGGGAGAGGGAGGGCAGAGTATAGATTCCCTTCACTCCCAGAGGTTAACCTCGAGTTAGTTGTGCCCCTCCCCCAAGAGTCCCGACTCCTCCCAGGGTGGTCTATTCTACAAGACCCTCCTTCTGGGTTCTGGTTACTATTCTCTCCTCCTAGGTCTGACTCATGACAGCTCTGCAATTATGATCCCCTGTGGTTTTCTTATACACCACCAGCTGTACCTTTGTAATTCATTCCTTTAGCCCAGTTTGATTGCATCTCTCTCTCTTGTTGGGACTCTCACTGATATACACTGGGCCTTTGAAATAAGAATTTGCAATTCTTTGGGACCTTATCCCTTAGTAAACTGTGAGCTCTTCCATGAGGAGTTACGTCTTGTTAATCTGAGCTCTGTTTCTCCCCACCTCCGCTGTTTACCAGAGTTTCCATTAGTAATGGTTGTTTATCAATTATTTGTTAAAAGATGTTAATTTCTCCTCAGTCACAGCCATTTCTTTGACCCCAGATGGTGCTGTGTGGCTCAGTCCCAAATACTCCCCTCTGAGTCCATGGCCCCTGGCAAGATGACTTAGGCAGGGCCTAAAGCTCCATTTTCCCCTTCATCTGCTGGCTGCTCTCACCTCACTGTTTCTTAATCAAGAGGCCAAATGTTCCTACTAAGGCCTTTTCCTGCCCAATGCCCTGAAGTTTCCAGACTTCACCTCAATGTCAGATGCATGTGACCTCAGAAAAGACCCTAAATCTCTCTCTATCATAATTTCCAAGACTGCAAAATCAAGATAAAAATAATACTAACTTTACAGGGCTGCTGGGAGAATAAAAACAAACGTGACATTCCACAAAAGTTGTTGTCTTTCCCATGAAATATATCAGTGACTCTAAAGAACACGCACATTCTCTCCACCCCCGGCCCTACTTTCTTTGACTGTTTCCATGAGGTAAACACTGCATTAATACATCGAGTAAAATCATAATAACAACTGACATTTCCTGAGTTCTTACTCTCTTCTGGGAACTATTCTAGGCACTTTATATGTCATTTCATTTAATCTCCACAAGAACCATGTATGATACAGCTTTCTTTATCCCTAATTTTACAGATGAGGAAAAATAAGGGCACCCTGATGAAGTCATTTGCCCAAGGTCAGGAGCCAGAACTGAAACCTAGGAAGCTCAACCCAAAGCCTTTGCTTAACCAGTCTCATTGGTTTACATACATGAAGACATATGTGAAGACAAATTATAAAGATTGGCCACAATTTAATGAACTATCATGGGGAACTTATTAAGAGACTAAAAGTAAAGTTTGCACTTGTGGAAATTCTTACGAATTATAATTCAGCTAGGTGTTGCACTCCAAAATTCAAACTTAATCCACTGTGTTTGGTTAGCTGAAGAAGGGCATTCGTAGCACCTCAGTGTCATCAAGGCCATGTGCTCTAGCCAGAGACTCACCTGAACTTAGTGCATGCTCCACTTCCTGCATGATCACCCCGGGGGGGGCAGTGGTGGTCTCCGTGTCTATCAGCATACAGGTCACTCTGGGGGGCACAGTTGCTTGGGCCGTGGTGTCGGTGGGCACTGGCTCGGCGGGGGCATGTGAAGTGGCTATGTGGCCAGAGATGTGCTCCTCCGCTGGGGGCTCTGATGGGGTTAGAGCTCCTGTGGGCTTGGTGCTGGCCTCAGCGGAGTTATGGTTGGTGCTCACAGAGGCAGAGGGAACCTCCTCTGCTGGTGAGGTTGATGGGGGTGAAGGTGATGAGGCTGGCGCTTGAGGGGAGGTGAGTGCGGGAGACTCAACGGGGGGCTGCGACCCTGTAGCTGCCACCCTGGCCTCGGGAGTGTCTGAAGTGTGTTCCTCGAGCGTGGGTGTTAAGTGGACCCCACTGCTTGTTGGTGAGGCGTCTGTGTCTGTGCCCTCCCAGTTGGAGGCTGGGCTGGTGGGTTCCTCTTCTCTGGGCTCTGTGGAGACGTTCTTGGCGGATGGAGATGTCCGGGCCGATGCTGTATCTGGGAGAACCGAGTTGCTGGGTGTTCCACCGGTAGGGGAGGCGGGAGGGCTTTGCGGAGAGAAGGCCGTTGGTGGGCTGCTCTTTGCCGGAAGAGAAACAGGCGAGAAAGCTGATTCAGACGCGCTCTGTAGCCTCAGTCCTGTAGAAG
This sequence comes from Neophocaena asiaeorientalis asiaeorientalis, assembly GCF_003031525.2. NCBI lineage: Eukaryota > Metazoa > Chordata > Mammalia > Artiodactyla > Phocoenidae > Neophocaena > Neophocaena asiaeorientalis. The sequence goes on along the minus strand of NW_020174050.1, from coordinate 3,502,728 downwards.
AGCCAGTAAGTACAAAGGTGGTTAATGTGCGAAAACCTGCGCGGCGAGGCCGTTTTACAGTATTTTCACGTCTTTCTCATTTTACACTGTGCCTCTGTAATTGTGAAGGTGACTTTAAAAATACTTTCTTCCCACTGTTGCTCTCTCCTCCCTTGGTGACTATCAGTAGGAACCAGCCTGAAGGCTCTGCAGGAGCAATTAGTGGATCGGTCAATACAAGTTCAGCCAGTACACAGCATGAACTAACCTTGTCTTCTGCTTGCTGAAAACCAGGCCCTTAAAAACCGAGACACTCTGCGGAACTGATTTTATGAGAATTGGTCTGGACAGTCGAGGGAGCTGTTGCACAATGCTTGCGGGGATGCCCAGCCTGTGTGATGGGTGTGGGGGAAAGGCATGGTTGGTGAGTGCAAAGCCAACCACTCACTGATTGGCTCGTCCCTGTCAGAGGAGCTCATTGATTGGCTGTTCCCTGCCGTAGGAGCTCACTGATTGGTTGCTCCCTGTTAGGGTTGTAAGCTCCGCAACCTTGTACAGGGATGCAAGGGTTATGGGCTTGTCCACCGGGGTGAATAAAGCTGTGAGCACATTTCCTGTGGAGGAGTAAAGGGGGAGGTCCCAGCTTAAAAGCTGAGAGGAAGAAGGAATCTGAACTTTGGAAATATTTTCTTAGACTCGAACCTAGTTCTCCCAAATTCTAGCCTGGTGTCTTTACCATCATGTCATTTCGCCAAATATTCTCTTTCATATTTTGTAAAATTTAGAGTTAGTTTCCTTTCTTCATTCCTCCCTACCTCCATTTACCCATTCAGTTTCATTCATTCATTTATTCATTCAAGTATTTAATAAATGGCTTCTATGTACTAGCACTCTGCTAGACCCTGAGTTTATGATTTCACTTTTTATGTAACACATCTCTTGATTGCCTCTCCACACCCCTTACCATTCCCCAGCTAGCTTTTCCTCTAGTCATTTCCATCTCAGTGGATGGCAAGACCTATCAGTTACTCAGCTGGAAACCCAGATATCATCCTTAATGCATCTCTTTCCCTCACTGCCCCTCCTCCATCCAATCCATCAGCAAATCATGATGACTCTACCTTAAAAAGATATCCCCATCCAATCTCTGCTCGTGATCACCTCCCTTATTATCTCAACATCACCTGAGCCACCAGTCACTTGTCTAGACAACTGCCACAGTCTGGTTTTTTTTGGTTTTTTTTTTTTTTGCGGTACGCAGGCCTCTCACTGTTGTGGCCTCTCCCACTGCGGAGCACAGGCTCCGGACGCGCAGGCTCAGTGGCCATGGCTTACGGGCCCAGCCGCTCCGCGGCATGTGGGATCTTCCCGGACCGGGGCATGAACCCGTGTCCCCTGCATCGGCAGGCGGACTCTCAACCACTGCGCCACCAGGGAAGCCCTGCCACAGTCTCTTAATTGGTCTTCTAGCTTCCAGATTTCTTCCTTTCAGTCTACTTTTCACATGGCAGCCAGTATAATATTTTAAAGTGGCAAATCAGATTAACTGACCAAAACCTTCCCAAGGTTGTGCTTAGAACAAAATCCAAAACTACTCCCCTATGTCATCATCCCATGTTCTCATCATCATTCTAGTTGATCTCTACTCAAATGTCAGCTCCTCCTCAGAGGAGCCTTCCCCAGACAGTCCTAACCAAAGTCATTCCTACTCCTTCCCCTTGCTTATTTTTAAAAAGATTTTTTGATTGTTAAAATATACATAGCATTTTAACCATTTTTAAGTGTACAGTTCATTGGCCCTAAGTACCTTTTCACTATTTTTCAACCATCACCAGCATCCATCTCCAGAACTTTTTCATCTTCCCAAACTGAAATCCTGTACCCATTAAACGATAACTCTCTATTCTTCCCTTTCCCCAGCTCCTGGAAACCACTATTCTACTTTCTATCTCTACGAATATGACTGCTTTAGGTACCTCATATAAATAGCATCATACAATATTTGTCCTTTTGTTTCTGACTTATTTCACTTATTAGCAAAATATTGTCAAGGTTCATCCATGTTATAGCCAGAATTTCCTTGCTTTCTAAGGCGAAATAATATTCCATTGTATGTATACACCACATTTTGTTTATCCATTCATCCACTGATGGCCACTTGGGTTTCTTCCATCTCTGCCTATTGTGAATTATGCTGCTCTGAATATGTACGCACAAATATCTGTCTGAGACCATGCTTTCAATTGTTTGGGGTCTGTACACTCAGAAGTGGGATTGGTGGTTCATATGGTAATTTTATGTTTAATTTTTTGAGGAACTGTCCCACCCTTTGCTCATTTTTATTTTTCATAAAATAAATAAAATAAAGTAGTTTCTTCTTGAAACTACATATTCTTTATTTGCCTAATTTACCTCTCTTCTACCAGAATGTAAGCTCCATGAGGGCACAGGGACCTGGTCTTATTTATTGCTGTTTCCTCCAAGCCTAGAAGAGTGCCTGGGTCATCATAATTGCTCAATAAGTACTTGAGGGAAGGAGGAAGGATGGGGGGAAGGAAGGAAGGAAGAGAGGGAGGGAGGGAGGAAGGAAGGAGAGAGGAAAGGAGAGAGTAAGGGAGATAAGGAGGGAGGTAAAGAGGGAGCATGGAAAAATGAATTAACTTAGGAACTTTATTTAAAACAATACCCCAGTATTTCTCTACTCCCTTCAACACATCACTTAGTATGGCCACATCCATCATAGCTGCCGGGGGGGCTGGCTGCCTACCTGGTGTTATTTGAAGGCAGGAAACTTGCTTAAAATGTCAACCTCTGTCCTTCCACCACAACATACACTGATGCCTGATGTCTTGTTGTTATTTAACTCTCCAAACTCTGAGGAGATTTCCTTGGGGGTAGCAAATAGGTAACAGCCAAACATGATCAAGATTCATGAGGGAAAAAAAAATGGGCCAGATTTTCACACAGAGGAAGGGAGAAAAGAGGAAGGCAGAGGGATGTAAGCATTTGGGATAAGATCTGCTCACTTCTTCATTCATCTGCATGACAGACTCAGTAGCTGATGGAAAATTGTGCTATAGAATTTAACCTGAAAACAGAGTTTTCTCAATATTTAACTGAATTTAACACTCGGACTGTTACCAAAATGATTGGTTTAAATTTTTTTTCTGAGAGGAAGTTACATTTTAATCAGTAAGTATCACGACAGAGGGACTTCTGTTAGCTAATTCATGATATCTGTGTATAAAGCTACAGTTTCCATCCATCTATGGGATCCTGAAAAGTTCTCTGTGTACTGACTGTATTTTCCAGTGGCTTATCATTTTAGCGATGTTGCGTGTTCATTTCTGATGGGCTTTCACCTGACCCCTGCCAAGCTGATTGGTTTAATTTTATTTAAGGGTGTTGGTCAAGACCGTAAACTACAGGAAAGTTACTCTCCTAGTAAACTGGGGGCACACCTCCCAAATTAAACCACATAATAGTCCATGTTTCTGTGGCTGACTTTTGGGAGCTGTGAAGTGTCAACAATTTCAGGATGAATATAGGTCAAGAGGTCTTTGAAATATGGACAAAACAACAGTTGGGACAAATATTATGAAAATATCAAATCTTCGTATGTGACCTTAGAGCATACTGGCTTTGCATCCTGGTAGCTCTCATAGCTCATTAAAGATTCTGAGGCCAAAAAAAAAAAAAGACAATGTTTAACTACTGTTTATAGTATCATATAATAGGTGGGCAGATGAAGGTAGAGCCTTAGTCTGGCAGCTGAGTCAGAGTCTTTGGAATTCTGGGATGAATGAAGAATGAGTCATATGCAAAGGAGCAAGACTTCATTCATTCATTCAAGCTTTTATTGAGTAACTTCTATGTCCATGGCCTTACCCTCAAAGAGTTCACTATCTAACAGAACAGAAAGGACACACAACTTTCTGTAATATGATGTGATAAGCATCTTATGGAATTACAAGCAAGTTGCATTGGGAGCTCCAAGGAAAGATGAACAAATATTGTATGGGGACTGTGGAATGCAAAAATATACAAAGTCATTTTCAAATGACATTTAGAAAAGTCACAGAAGAGATGACAGTTGAGTTGGTTCTGAAAGGATGAGACTACACAAGATGCCATTAAAGTGTATGATATTCAGGGCGACACCTGCATTGTCATTTCCAGTGGAGCTAAAAGCTGTACTATGGAAATCATTATAGTGCTGAAAATGACATGCTGCAAGAATTAGTTTTGTGGCTGGAGACATCCATTTTCTTGTTTAATTCTGACTCGTATACTTTTATAACTCCTACCCTTCCTGCTTCCAAAGAGGACTGAGGTGGTCATTCCTGTGGCTACCTATTTAGTACTTATTTAAAGTACTTTGCAGTCTCATTCAGGTAATTCCGACTCCTAACAAACAGCAATGCATAGAAATTGTGGGACAACGCTGCTCGTCTTCACTTGGACAAGGCATTAAAAGCCTCTGCTTTGCCTGTTCGATGATACATTCCATATTGCTCTGAGTACATGAGGGTTGGTCGTCATGAAGATATCCAAGGCTCAGGCACCATGAAGATATCCAAGGCTCAGGCACCATGACTTTCGTCATGAAGATATCCAGGCTCAGGCGCCATGAAGATATCCAAGGCTCAGGTGCCATGACTTTCATCATGAAGATATCCAAGGCTCAGGTGCCATGACTTTCATCATGAAGATATCCAAGGCTCGGGCGCCATAAAGATATCCAAGGCTCAGGTGCCATGACTTTCATCATGAAGATATCCAAGGCTCAGGTGCTATGAGGATATCCAAGGCTCAAGTGCCATGACTTTCATCGTGAAGATATCCAAGGCTCAGGCACCATGACTTTCATCATGAAGATATCCAAGGCTCAGGCACCATGACTTTCATCATGAAGATATCCAAGGCTCAGGCGCCATGACTTTCATCATGAAGATATCCAAGGCTCAGGCGCCATGACTTTCATCATGAATACTTCCAGTCCTAGTTCGCTCAGGCTGCCAGAAAGAAGATATCCAGACTAGGGGCGCTATGACTTTCATCATG